>NC_088098.1:16714411-17022733 GCF_036370855.1 Dromaius novaehollandiae | reverse complement strand
TCTCTCTTTCTCTTTCTCTCTCTCTCTCTCTTTCTCTCTCTCTTTCTCTCTCTCTCTCTTCTCTCTCTCTTCTCTCTCTCTTTCTCTCTCTCTCTTTCTCTTTCGCTCGCTCTCGCTCTCGCTCTCCTTCATTTCAAAATACAGGTAAGGTGGGCATTAACTGTATTCATAAATGGGAATCTGAACTTCTGTTCCCAATTGTAAGGGATCTAAAAAGAAAATCACATCTATATGTGGTAAGATTATAATCTTGTTTTGTCTTACCTAACTTAAATATAAACCTGTGCTCTAAAATCTGTACAAGTAATACAGAAAAAACGCCAAGAAGTATTTCTCTTGCAGTGCAGAGTAACTTCTCAGGAGGCTCTTCTTAAATCTGCATTTTCCTTTTGCAAGTGCAGTGGTGTTTATCAAGGCTTAGGAGAAGTTGGTACTTTGCAGACTTCTTTTTTTTTTTTTAAGTCGTGATAAGTTAGTTGGCTAATGCATTCCTACTCATGGAACCCCCAAAATATGTGGCCTTCCATACAGTGATGCTGTAATGATGCAAATAGCTGTCCTATGTCTTAAATAGAATGTTTCTATTTGAACAAAAATGAATTAGTGCATGTGATAAAAGAGCTTTAATCTTAATCTTGTCTTTGCTTACAAATTTATCCTGGGGTGGAAAGATAAAGTTTTGGCTTCGCTAAATGTTTGAGACTTAATACATTGTGCTCAAAAATGCAAAATTTTGCATCAATCAAAATGCAAAAACCAGAAAGACAGAAATGCATAGGAACTAAATACAGGTTTGTTTTTATCATGCCATATTGATTTATTTTCAGCATTTAGAACATCCATGTGTTTGTTTACCCCTTGAATTTGACAGACCGGTACTTTTGAGTTTCTAAAAACATACACAGTTTCTGTGTGCAGTTTCATCGTATATACTATTACAGGATTCTGAATGCTGGGGCACCGAGTGCTTTTACAGTAAAATAAATAAACCATGCTTATTTGAACTGACTCCAAGTCTCATGTAGTGGATAGTTAAAGCTAGTCAAATTAATCTGAGTAAATAAATATTTTGAAACTGCAATCCTTTTTTGTTAATGTATGTACTAATTGCTGGCTGACTTTGACAAACAGACTTTAGCTCCTGTGTGATGTTTACAAATGTCAGATTAATTGCACTGTTCTCTGTCATGATTTGCATGGTGAAATTGTATTTTTTTTCTGTCTAGTGATGTACTAAAGAAAAGCTTAAGGTGACAGGAGGTAACAAATTGTTTTTTAAACAGGTACTCTTGTTCATGGTAGAGGGGAAGTTCATATAAAACAATTTGATCTTGACTGAATTAGAACAATCTGGTTTGAGTTTTTTTTGTGAAAGACAAAGTAAGAAAGAACATGAGCTAAATGATAGTTGAGAATTAGAATGCACATTCTTAGTTCTGATTCTGGCAATTCTTCTCATAGATAACCTTCATGATACTTAATACTAAAAGGATACATACTATGATTAGAATAAATGATTTCTAGCAGTGTCATTAGATGTCAGGAACACATATATTAAGGCCTTTCTTTTTTTGTATCAAAACTACTTTCTTTCCAAGACTGCAGAGATATTCAGCTTTCTTGCAGATATGCTCACTTTCATGTTACTGAAAACTAACATGGATCCTTATATTAACTGACAAAATAAAACTTCCTGATTTTATATTGTATATCAGAAGTTTTAAAGTAAGCCCAGTTTAAAAATATTTTGAAGGTAAGCTTTATTATAAATTCTTTGTCTTTGGCGCAGTGAGACTCTTGCTTAAGTACTCTTTGTAATATGAATGCACTTAGTCCTGGAAAACTATTACCTGAGTAAAAAACAAAGCAGAAATGGTCATATTGAGAAGAGATGTGGTCTTGCTGCAGACCCAAATTTCAGTTGTCAAATTTTCTTTAGTTCTCTTTTTTCTTTAGAAAAACTACAGTATGCGTTTTTTTTAAATAGGCATCCATATACTAGTAATGAATGATGTAGATCAGTTCACAGCCGTCTTCATTTAAATGATCCCTTTTTGCTAATCTGTTTTGTTAAAACATCTTTTTTTTGCTTGGAGCTGAGACCTGATTTGCCTTTCCAGGCAGAGATCTTGAGGAAAAACAATTAAGCCATTTAAATTATTGGAGGAGAAACATATAGGCTCCAGGTTTAAATCCTGTTTTTTTGTTTGTTTGTTTTCCCTCTCCTCTTTCTTTGCCCTAAGGAATTTGAAATAAGTGTGTTCTCCACATCTCAGAAAACTGGGGCATCTTTATGGAGTTGTTTGGTTTGATTTAATTTCTTAATTACTAATAGCCAGACTAGTAATAGGTCTACTTGGTATATAGTTGGTCCTTTAGAGAAGATAGCTGTAGAAGTATAGCAATGTTAAGATGATAGTGATACTCCGTTTCCTTATCTGGATGGTGAATATATGTGAAAGATTGTGAGCATCTTATTGATACCATTTGCAATAATACTGTTCTCCAAAACACCTGTCTTAATAGTCAAGATATGTTAAAAGGTGTAAACTAGCATACTTCATCATTTCTACACATTTTTTGTAGCTCTTGAATTTCTTTATCATCTTATCTGTAGGTCAGGTTTCTGAGCTACTGCCTTGAATGATTTTGAGAACTGTACTCTTTCCAGTTATCGGGATTTCTTACACAGATGTCATACTCTTAACATTTTCATTTACAAGTTATGTAGATAGTGTCACTCTATAGATCATTTGTAATCTAATTATATGGCCTCACAGGCTATCGTTTGTGAACTAGTGGCACAAGAGTGTACAGTCAAATTTTAGAAGTGTTAAAATGGTGATTATAGGAGGTGAATGCCCTCTTGCTTGATTTCCCTGCCCTCCTCTTTTTTTTTTTTAATGCTGGAGGTTTTTTATGCCTTTCTTTACAATTAATAATAATAATAAAAAAAACACTAAGCATGCATGAGGCAGAACTGAGCTTAGTCTCAAGTAGTCACATTCTTCTGGGAAGAGCTACTGAGTGTTGGAGGAGTTGCACTGTGTGTGTGTTGGGGGCAAACAGACTCCAGACAGTACTGGGGCCCTTTGGTAAACGGTGCTCAGAATGCTGGCCTCCTGCTGCCACCAGCCGATTTATTTATCTGTAAACAGTGGTAAGTTATGTCTGTGGTGCCAAGGTTCATACTCTGCTGCTGATGTGTGATGGTACAGTTGTGCCCAATAGATAAATGATTCTTTTCTGCCCAATAGAAATACTGAAAGTATTTTATTTAGGCTGCAGGTGCAAAACTTAAAAGTTAGGAAAATATAAATTTTATAGCTGACTTTACGGTCTAAGTTTTATTCCTTGTCTGTGTGAGTTATGATTCTGTACTGGTTCTCTGTTCCATTTCTTGTGGATTCCCCCCCCCCCCTTCCTTCTCCTTTAATAACAGCTGCCTTATATAGTGAATAGGGTGGATGCATAAAGAAGCAGAATCATAGTGTTAGCTGGGAATTTTTGAGTATTTGATTTTGTAACACAAATAATGTTGTTTTGCTATAGTCTTTTCATCTTGTGTGCCAAAAGAGGCATCTAAAATGTGATTGCCTTATGAAAAATGAAGCCAGTATCAATATTCATATCATTTAAAAATCTTATGTAACTAGGATGTTGTGTGGGCATATACTCAGGGGGAAAAACTGAATGTCATATAAAATATTCAAAAGCTTCAGTATATTTTGGAGCTATATACTGTATCTCAGTGTAATCTGCTGTGTTACCATGCCTTTCGTGCAAGTATTGATCTTCTTAAGTGGAAGCAGATATCTTACAGTATATAAATCTTTGCTTTCATCATTAATTTTTGTTTCTACATGGCATATATATAGTCTCTGAAATTAAGAAAGCATCTGAAATGCAATAGTTATAGGAGCAAAAATAAGCAACCCCCCACATACACACATTCATAACAAACAGGAACAAGACGTTACACTTGTCCATCAAGTTGTGTGCATCAGCTGTATTACTCCATACTGTTGGTAAAAGGATAAATGATCCTTACAAAAGTAGGTGAGTAGTAGGCAGATAACTGAGAAGAAAAACTTCTCAGACTCTTAAATGTTAATTTCTTGGACAGCTGAAAATATATATGTTTTTTTCCAGTCAGTGTTTTCACGTGCTTCAGGTTACCTGGATTTTCTGTGTTGACCTTTGCTAGGAGCACATTGTTCTTAGTAGTAGAAACCAGATTTCTGTTACTGTGTGCCGTGTACAACCAATATTTCCTTTTATTTCATAATTTCTCCAACACAGCTATCCTGAACTTACCAAATAATTGTCATCTTGGTATCTGGACAAAAGAATCTTGATTGCCTCTAAAGTGAAGTATGAACCAGAAAAGAAAACATACAGAAAGTGATGAAACACCAAATAAGCTGAAAGGAGCACTTAGAAACAAGCATTTACAAACATTCCTTTGAAACATTATTAGACTTCATGCACAGACAATGCTTCTTTTTCAGCTGATTCGGGCATTTATTTATTTATTTTTAAAGAATACTTTCAGAAAGTTCTTAAGTAGGGGGAAATAATAAGAAATACTGCTTAAAAGTCAGCATAATCACTGGAGTATACTACCAGAGACAGCATTGCAACAACATGGAAAGCTAAGTAAATCCAGAGTAATGTCTGTTAGCTATTTATCCTTGAATTTGTAAGTATGTATACTTTCACAAGATGATCTGGAAATATTTATTAGAATTATAAAAGAACATGATGCATATTATGCCTTATAGCCTCACCTAATAATTAGAAGATGCAACTGCCTTGTTAAGGTGGACAGGGAAATAGCAGTTCTGCAGAACAATTACTGTATAACATTGTTGAGTTTGGGTGAAAGAGTAGTTGTTTGGATAGTCAGATTATTATAAGAAACCTGTGGACTCTAAAAGAGGTACGACTTTTGTGTCACTAGTAAAATCTGTTAGAAGAAACAGTCATAATTAGGAAGACATATATATTAGTCATCTGGAAATTCTATAGACTTGTGTTGCTCAGAAGTTTAAATGAAATTGCCCGTGTCTTCAGGATTTGATCTGTATCCTGTTGAAGTAGGTGGAAGTCTGTCCACTGACTTCAGCTAGTTATGAAAGAAACCTTATCCCTATTCAAAAGGAAATGCAAAATTCAAATGGGCCCTGATTTTACATAGTTATTTATGTGATTACATTTTCTTTAAAGCTAATCAAAAGCGGGTTTTTTTAAGTGGAGAAATTGGATTTCTTATTGGGGGAGGGAGTTGAAATAACAAAACTCTCCACAGCTAAAAAAAGTATATCGAAAAGCAAGGGTTTACAAATATTTTTGGATAGGCAGCCACTGCCAAAGGTTTTATATGAGAAGAATTGAATTTTATCAGTCCAAGCAGTCTTTCTCATCTCTGGAAGCTGAAAGTTTTGGATACAGGGTTAGGAGGTGTAATTGGCAAGGCCCCAGAATTCATTCCAATTCCCCAAATAGAAACTTTCATAGCCTTCTTTTAATTCTGGTTTTCTGCTAATTCTCTTCCAATTAGTGTCTGTGGTAGAGTGTAGTACTCTAATTGTGTGTGGTAATTTTTTGTGTGTCTTCCTGTTTCCTACGAGTGTCAGTATATTCCATGGAATTTAGCAGAACAGGGCTTGGAATTTCAAATGTTCTTGAAAGTCAGTTTACTCAGTTAAAAGTTATTCAATTTAGATGTTTTATGTTTTGTTCTGACAGTTTTAAAAAACATAGTTATAATCTTTGTGTTGGAAAATAGGGCGGGTTTATTTGCCCAGTGCAGTGGAACCTCATTTAATTGTTTGTGGATGTTACCATAAATCAAGAGAAATTGGTATTTATTTTAGTATAAGTAGTGTAGAAGTATTGTAATTGAAATACTAGGTTTAGTTCATGTTTAAAAGCTGGTTGATTCTAGTGAGTATTTAATATTGCGTTAAGTTCCTACTTCCTGAGTTACTGTAGTAATAGTGAAAGAATCACATACTTGCTGTAGGATGGAAATTTTCTCTCTGGTTTATATTTTGAAGAACTTATCTTTTGAAGACTTAAGAATGGAGAGACACTATAGACACATGCATTATAATACAGATGATATCTGTGGGGTAAGAAAGCAGATACTGTACATAACTGTTTCTTTAATGCCCACTAATGTACAGTCTTTGGGCTGGTTAGTGATGATTAGTAGAAAAGTGGCTGGTTATCTCTTTGCTGGCTTTCCTTATGTTAAACTGCTGCATAATTGGGCACCAGAAATACTGTTTTCACTTTTTCTTGTAACTAATTGCAGTCGTTGCCACAGTGATGTGTAACTGAAACTGGGAGAGGAAGCAGTTACGAGTAGGAAGAGGGAGGCTGTGAAATTGCAAATATGACAAGAGCAAATCTCTTATATTGGGGAAAATATTTTATGCTTTTTTTTTTAAGAAAAAAAAAGAAACATAGGACTATGTGTTTGTGTTTATATTCTTTCTCTGATTGCTTTGACCACTTCATTAAGAGCACCACCCTTCATGTATGGTGGATTATCCATCAAGTACCTCAGTGTGAGAAGAGGGTTAGTGCAGAACAGCTGATAAATGACAAATTCTCACCAAAGATATTTTAATTTAAAATGAAATTTAATATACATGATTGGAGCCTGTCTTACTCATTCAAAACAGAGCAGTTTCCTTCCCTCATCCTTCTGTTGCTTTTGTAAATGCAGGATATTTTTAATGCTGTAATTTACTCTCATCCTAACTAAGAGTTGAGGATCAGAACTGCAAATGCTTTGAAAACTTGAGTCAAAAAGGGAGCTTTACCCCTATGAAAGATAAGCAGGGGGTTTGTGAGATACCTCAGTATCATGTTTGTAGTGCATGTCACAGTGTTTTAGAGTAGGATATAAGTGGAGCTGTGGAAGGGAGGCAGTACTGGCTTTCTCAGTTGCTGTTGCACAAATACAATAGTTTTCAAAAATGTTTTGACATCTATGTAGTCTTGGAACGTAGCCCAAAAAACAGAAGATCAACAGGGAGTATGCCTGGTCGGCATGCCAAGAAATCAAAAGGCAGCAGTGGTCAGCTTGAGAAAATGGCTGGCCTGGAATGATAGTTCATGCATCAGTACTGTTGGCTTTTATCAACCTGAAACCTCGTGCCTCCATTACAGGATCTGTTATGTAAAAAGAGCTACTGAAATCCATGGGAACACAGTTACCTTTTAAAGAATTTTTGAAATACCTAAATTGTACAAGGGTTTTTTGACTGCTAAATTTGTTTTAATTTGTATTGTTACAGAGATACCACTTCAGAGAAATGTATTAATCTTATTTACAGATCTTGTCTCTTTTTTAATTTTTTTTTTTCTTTTTAATAACTGATAAATTGTGTGGCGGGGGGAACAACACGTTTTGGGCCACGCTTGCTGTTCAGGCCTCAACACACTGACACAGGCTACAGTTGCTCAGTCTGTGCACAGTGTAAGAACAGTTTTCCTCTGTGTGGAGCTTAGTTGGGTTAATCATTTTGATGTTTTGAGAGAGAAATCTTTAGCACTTGATGGAGTTCTTTTCAGAAGATCACTTAGGAATTTGTCTAACAAATTCTCTGTTCTTTAAGAAACTAGAACAGCAGTAGTACTTCCGATCTCTTCTGCTTGCTTTCTGTGGTAACTATAGTTATGGCTTTTTATTTTTGACCTATCTAAAGTTAATTATATGATAGGGGAGACAGTAACTCTGGTCGTACTTTCCAAATGTGCATTCCTAAACTACCTTCTTTGGGCTGTCTTGCACAGTAGTTTTGCTTTTGACAGTCTCAACAGAGAGATCAGAAATACTTATGCAGTGAGATTTGTCTATTATTTTTGAAGAGAAAGTACTACAGCTTAGAGTAATACAATATTTTGTGCATGTTTTAAATCTGTCAATTTTTTCCTCTCAGTACTTACTAAGCTTGACTTGCAGTTGACACTTGTCTTTAGAAAATAAAACTCTACAGAATATTATTCTTTCTGTGATGTTCTTGCACTGGGCAAAAGCTCTAGAAAAGCTTTTCCTTCAAGACAGTTATCTTGAAGAAAAAAAAGAAAGCCTTTGCTTGTGTGTTCCGTTTATTCAGGGAGCCGATCTAAGTCCTTTTGTAAACTTTGCTTCTGTTTGGGGGATTTGTCAGCGTGGTGCGGCAGTTAGCCCTGTCTCATGCAAGTCAGACCCTGGATTACAAACTAAAGTCTTCAGGCAGCTCTCCCTTACCTACCTAAAATGTATATATTTTCTTCAAGAAATTCCTTTAAATTAAATTGCCTTTCTATTAAAAAATACGGAGTGTTCAGCAACCTTCTTTGAGACCTCTAAGAGTTTTAAAATCTCATCTTTAGTTCTAGCTCAGGTAGGAGCAGGAAGATCCTTGTCCAGGACTGACACATATGTATTTAATTTCATGAATGTGTTAAAATTCATTGCAGCCACATGTGTCTTTGTGAAAGAGACTTTCTTTCCCAGTAAGGTGATAACTGGGTGGTGATGATGAAGGATGGGAATGTTAAAGTCAGTAACTGGTCTGTGTTACTCGCAGGGTTCTACAGCAGCAGATGAATCTTGTCTTATTTCCCCCAAATGACCATATTGTATCTGTCAAAACTTGAATAGTTGCAGGCAGTAGGAGACTGCCTGGGCGTATGTGACCAAACACAAAGATGATAAAAGAACTATGCTGTAGGTAGTGGGTTCTTGTAGTAGATGTAATGCCCTTGCCCAGGACATTAAGACCATAGTGTAGATGCTTTGTAGATATGTACCATGTGAAGAGTCTCTGAGCTTCACTGTATTTAGATAAATTAAGGCATGATTTGATTGATGATATATTGCCACGACTTAAGCCTGGTGTCTAACTGAAATATGAACAACAGTGTTTGTTTTTTTTGGAGGGGAGAGAATAGTACATTTTTATAAGGTGCTAGGTCAGTTTCTGCAGTCTGAAGTACCTTGTGTTTATTTGTATTTTGAAGTAGGAGAATATCTTCTGCTAACATCTCTTCAAAGCTTATTCTAGTATTTTACTATCACAATTATCTATGAATAGAATCATTCCTCTGTGAAAAGGCAAACGTACTTAAAGCTGTAATTAAAGATGTTTGTTTAGTCTTGCCACATCTGATGGGCATGAAGCCAAGGCACCTTTCTTCATGCTGAGTTATGATTCTCTGGTCTATCTAAATAGGTATATATTTGGCTCTGCTTTTTTGGCTTAGTTCAGTGGGTTTTGCTGTTACTAAGGGACATATGTGAAAGTGATTGATTACATCTTATAATTAATTGTAATTCTGTTGTTGTGTATGAAGTTTAATATGGTCACATAAATGTGAGCACCCCTTCTGTCCTTCAGTAAAAGACTTTTGAAATAGTTCTGAGTCTGTTGGCAGACTTTGAGCTTCCTTTGAATTAAGCTAAGATTAAGATTTTTTCAAGACTGCCTAACAGTATTTGTTACTCATTGAAAAGCAATGTAGTTGAAGAAGGGAAAGGTACTCTACACTGTATTTTGAAGGAGACCTGTGCTTGTGCTGCCTGTATTCTGTGGTGACGGAAGGTCTGTAGCTACTTAGAAAAAATAACTATGGATAGAGAGCTTTTTGTGAACTCAGAGTAAATTCACCTGTATGTTTTTTGAAAACTACTGTACGAGTTTCTCAAGTATTCTCAAAAATCATTTTATCTAAGGTTTACTTATAACTTTACATTTTGTTTATGTATTTGACTGTTTTTCTTCTATCTCTTAGCTGCGAAGCTGCTTTATTCCTAATATTAAAAAGAAGAAAAATACTGATGTGTATGTTCAGACCTTTTTTTTTTTAATGGTTCATCGTAGTGCTGTACAAATCAGATATGTCTCCTGAATTTGCTGCTACCTATTTTAGTATTAAATTTTGTTGGAGAATCTGATAAATATGTTATGTTGTGTAGAGTTTTGCTGTAAGTAGTAATATACTGGAAAGAAAGCTAAACTTCTGTTCATCTACATTATCCTGTGATTCCATTTTTACCTCCTGCTAAGGAAAATCCTTACCTCTCTTCAACTGCCTTCCCACTCCAAAACAAACAAACAAAAAACAGAATCACAGAATAGTTGAAGCTGGAAGGGACCTCTGGAGATTGTCTGATCCAGCCTCCTGCTCCATCAAGCTCAGCTAGAGAGGGAAAAAAAAAATCTCCAAACAACCTTCCCCCCCCCCCCCAAAAAACCCCCAAACTAAAATAAACCAAAACAAACAAAAAAACATAATACGGGTGGTTGGAGCCCTGGAACATAATATTTGCATGTTTAAAGAAAAGTTTTGAAGAAAACTATTTATTTAATATATTTCACTTAATATTTCACTTAACTGATTTTATTATCCTCTCTTGCAGGCTTTTCTTGTGGATATTTTCTTTATATGTGTAGGATAAAATTATAAAGTGTTTGCTTTTTCAAACTTTTTCTCCCCTTTTCTTACTGCAGGGTTAATGTTAGTACTTCAGTAACACAAGCTTTTTGTTGTAAACTTTATAGAGTGCGTTCATACTTTTTGACATAAAAAGTTTGAGGATACTTTCTCTTTAAAAGAAACTACTAATTGTGTATAAGTGACTACTAATTCTGCATTATGTTGCATGTATTAAATATGCAACCAGCAATCTGAAAACTTCAGTATGGATTTAGAGTTTTATTTCCAATTTTATTTTAAATAGAATTATTTTAAAATTCACAGGAAACTTTAGTCTCAGTCCTAATATTTGGTAGAAACTAAAATGCCAAGAAGATGTTTTTAATTGTAATTTACTACTAGGAAGTAATTGGACTAAAAATAATGTGGTTGAAAGACATTAGTAATATGATGGTCATTGCTGTTGCTCTATACATTTATATATTTTGATGTTGAACTTCCATAGACAAATATATTCTATGCTTTACTGCAAAAAATACAATATCAGTTTTTCCATATTTTAGATTAAATAAAATTATGAATCAGGTGGCCATTCAGCGGAAGAAGCAGTTTGTTGAACGAGTGCACAGTTACTGGTTGCTTAAAAGGCTGTCTAGGAATGGTGTTCCTCTGTTGAGAAGGCTGCAGTCCAGTTTACAGTCGCAAAGAAACACACAACAGGTATGTGACATGCTTTTTTCTTACAAGAAGAAATCAAGAAGTCTCTATTTTAATGAGTAAATATTGACTAGGAAACATGGCACTGAGTGAAAACTTTTCCTTATTTTTAAGTAGTGTGTTCTATACTTAAAGTTAGACATTATATAACTTTTACAACTTTCTAATTTCTTGTGAGATACACAGAATATTGTGCAGGGTTATCTTTTGTTTTGCTTCAATATTTCACAAAAAATACCGTCACCAAAACTCTCCTAATACTATTCTTTATTGATTAATATGGCTTTGAAACTCATTCTTCAATGTGCCATGAATCTTAGCAAAAAAAAAAAAAAAAATTTACTGTAAATTCATTAGAAGATGCAAAGTAAATTTAGACTTTGTGACATAGAACTAAGAAAAATGGGAATGTTTTACAGAGTAAAGGTTAGACTTTGTTTACGGTGTTTGAGGTTTGGATCCTTTTTGCCCACATTATTTGGTAATAAGAGAACAAAGAACAAATCATAGTTGAAGTTCAAAGACCTGTTGATTCCACTTTTAGTTTCACTTTTGACATAGTTAAGTGGGATTATAGATGAGCATAAATATATAGTGATTATTTTGTATGGGTAAAATTCACCTTATCTAAAATATATCTAAGTCAATTAAACTTTTATTCATTTAGCAGTCAGAATTGCTGAAAATCTGAAAGACTAACAGTCACTCCAAGTTTATATCAGATTTAGAAAGCAGTACTTTTCTGCTTCCTGTTTCTGTAATAAGACCTACCGATATCCCTAACATTGATCATAATGTCTCATTTCAGGTTTCTAAGTGACTCTGAAAATGATTAAAATCTCTTGTTTGAATTCTGTGGATAGACCTGTGTATGTAGTCCTTGAAATGCAATGAAACAGCATAATGTAGATACTCTTATTGCCTACCCATTACCCTTTTTAAATCTAATTGAGAATGTAATTGGTTGTGTTCTTTGTCATTCTCCAGATGTTTATGACTTCCAGGGGAATTGTTCATGTAAAATAGCTTCGAGGACTTACAAATGCATTTTGTAACTTTGAAAAATTTGAATATGGGTATTGTTTACTTGTATTAAATTGAGATTTTTTTCCCCCTTGAGAGCTTAACTAGAGCTTAACTGTTATTTCTGTTTGAATTGAATTGTGTTGTTGTTTGCTGATAAATCATTAATTGATGCAGTTGTAAAAACACCATGGTCAACATTGCGTCCTAATTCTCTTTGATCTTTCCTTTTTCTTCTGTATTTCTTTTCTTAGCTTTTTATGGGGAAAAAAACTAATTGCTAATTCATTTATATTAATATTACTTCAGTAACTGATTTTTATCTTTTTAGGCGGAATTGACTTTGATTATAAATTGGCCACTTGCTTATCTTTCTTTCATTGCTTCTACAATATCTCAATTTTTATGCTACTTTTTTGGGGGTAGTAACTTCCCTAAATATTCTATTTTAAAATTTTGAATTCAGCATATGATTTAATATATATTAGATAACTGCTTATCAGACGTCATTACGAATTTCTATGTTAATTTCAATGGTTACAGGACTAAACTTCTGTAGAACATTACATAGGTGGCATGCTGCTTATTTGGATCAGAAGTTGTGGGTTACTCACGTAAACTCTAAAACAGAACGTGGTCTTATCCCTACAATTCAGTACCAGAAGTTTCTGTTCTTCAGAGCAGTATCTGCCAGTTACATTGTAATAGTTGCAGTTAACTTATTCAGATAATAAACATTAAAAATAATAATTTTGAATGAATTTGAGTCCTTAAGAATACTAAAATCAAGCACAGAAAGTCCAGGGCATGTGTGGAAGCACAGACCTAGCTAGACTGTAGTTACAGTCCTGAAAACATTATATTTACTAGTTGATGGTTAGGAAGCACTTCTGCTGTTAAGATGTCATGTTTGAGTGAATCAGAAGTGCAGTATTTCTAAAGAATAAATTAATAACTGCCAAAGTAAGATGATTATTATAATTGATGTTTGATTATACCAGTACAAGCCTTAGTCTGGAGCTGTTTAAAATGCCCTCATTTATTTGTGTTCCTGTCCAAACATGATTTCTTTCTTTTCTTTTTAAATTTGAGAACAATACCCTATTCTCAAGTAATAAAATAATTAAAATATTGTATTACTTAATTTGAAATGAAATATTTATACTTCTTGATTAAAAACTGGGGTACTTGTTTCACTTTGTTGAAAACTTATAATACAGAATTCAGAAGTTCAGAATTGATCTGAACTTCCAGCTTTTGAAAAAAAGAAAAAGCCCATAAGTTTCAAGGAAAGTTTAATAGTAGTGTTCTGGTTGATGAAAAATGCGTTGGTAGAGCTCTTCAGTGAGTAGTAAGTATCCTCTGTATGACATTGTACATCTTTCCATAGTATCGTCAATTGGTCTTATGAATACCTATTGAAATAGTTGTAACTGCAAAGCATTTGATTCATTAGTCATCTTTGTTATTCCAAGTATAAGCCAAACCGTAATGAAGATTTTAATGATCAGCTATGGCATAGCTGTTATGAGGAACTCCTCAAAATTGTGCAGTATAGACTACTTACTCCAATCAGGTGGGGAAAGCAAGCATAATTACTTTGATAATTTCAGTCTAGATGGGAAGATTCTTGTTGTCTTATTTTATGGGAGAAGTCAAAGTGTCGAAGAACCATAAACAAGTTTTCATTCAATCCAGGGAACATAAACACTGAGATACAAATTCATAATATTTTTTTTTTCCATTTTAACTGAAAATAAATACTAAAACCAGGTATTCTAAGCGAAACTCTGAAATTGATTTCAAAACACCTATTTGAGAGGGATCAAAATACCTTCTACTAGCATTTGATTTATTAGAATGAACTTCGCAGGGGGAGAAGCTCTTTTCCATGGTTTAGAATGACTGCTTAATGAATGTGCTTTAGAGCTAAATTATGATATGCTTTTCAAGGTAATGTTATAAAAAAAACTTGTAATAGTTCTAAACAGAGCCAATAGATCTTGACTTATATACTACTTGATATGCTGAAGGAGGAGGAACACTCTGAAAGAATGGTTAATGTTTTTCTTCATCCTGTCACTTCTCTTTCACCATTTGAAATTCAGGGGAGAGATTGCAGATATCCTAAACAAGCTTACATCCTCGTTATTATTACTATTTTTTTCCTATACTTAAAGAATGTCTGGATGAAAATGAGGCGTGCAATTCAAGTGCAGTGCCTATTCCTGCTGCAGTGAGATTGTTTAAAAACTGCTGTTTGGAAAAACAAAGTAGAAACTGCTGGTAACTAAGGTCATATCTGCACTGAAGATTTCAGCAAGAACATTGCATTAGTTGCAGTAATAAAATAGTGTTGGCTGACTGTCATACAAGTCTCAGCAGAGGGTCTTAAAATAGAATTATAGTGATAAAATTTGATATTGATCAATATAATTAGTTTTCTTTGGCTTATGTTGTTACAAACCCTGTAAAGAGTGAGGCTGTCCCCACATATTTGCATCCAGCACAAGGAATGATTTGTTGGTACATGGTGACAGTACTCCTACCAGTATAGCTAGAGTGGTGACATATTCTTCATGCTGGGAATTAGAGCTGAAGATAAGTTCTCAAGTGATGTATATTCTGTGTGTAGACTTGTTTCCCTCATCCCTCTGAATTGGTAAATTTGGCAATGTTAGCTTTTCTAGATAATGCAATGTTTGATGTTCAGTAAGAACAAAGTATATCAGACAATGTCATAAAGCTTTAATTTTTTCTTGTTTTGTCAGCTGGGAGAAACTTTCTGGATTTGTTACAGGAAGAAAGAAATTTGGAGAACTTCTGCGGAGGTTAATAAAATCAAGGACCTTTGCTTGTCAGAAAGCTTTATAGAACTAAAAATTTTGAAAGGAACTCATTTTATTCTAGTTTTCATTAGAGAGATATTAGAAACCAGTGCATCATAGCTCTTTTCAGCTTGCCTGGACCTTTTTATCTTATTAAGGCACATATTGTATGTCAGGCAATAGGTTAGTGTAAAGGGAATTAATCACAGCTAGTATTGGCATATCTGCCAGTGCCACTTTACACAGAAGTAGTGTAAATTTGGAGGCTCTTGTTAGTCCACAGGCAGAAGTAGCATTCAGGGGGTGCACACAATGAAAAAGCAAAGGAATGGATGCTGTTGATACTTTGGGACATGTCTGCAGATTTAAACCAATGTGGCTACTTTATGGAACAAAATCATGTGTTTGTCCAGTAGCGGTACCTGTACCAAATCAAACAGCTGATCCAACTAGAAGAATAATCCTTCCAAAAAAATTAATTTCAAGTTATGTTAAAAAATAATTAATAAAGTACAACTGCATCTTCAGATTTAGCCAAATACTTAGGCCCAAATAAACTATGTCAAAACCTGGTATAAGAAAGTAACATTTTCCTAGCTGTATTTAAGTTGCTTGTTCTGCCTTAAAATGAGTGTGTGTTTGTTGGCTGAGCTTTCATCAGGATCAGTTCTTATGCAGTTGCATAGGGCAAAAGAGCAGACAATATTGAGTGGCTGCAAGCAAAGAGAGCACAAGACCTCCACTTTGAGCAACAGCCAGAGCTTATCTTTGGTCCTGAAAAATAGTAAAACTATGAAAAAAAAATATTGCTATATCAGTTAACAGGTTCCTTTTCCACACATGGGATCTGTACTGTGAGATGATGAGGTGTGTGAGGACAAGTATTAGTGGCAGTGTAGATTTTCTAGTTCAGCGAGTCCCTGAGAATTCTGAGGAATAGAATCCGTCCATATTAATACTTGTTCTGCTATCAAAATTAACTCTGAAATATCATCCTTATCAGTTAAATTATGTAATAAGTGCCTAACTCTAGACCTAACTACTTAAAAGAAATGAGAAAGAAAAAATTGTCAATAGTAGTAGTAATTAGGAAAGGGAATAGAATTTTATACCTCCAATTTTTCAGTCTTTTTTTTTTTTTTTTGTATTTTTGAAAAGAGGAACAAATCCTTGTTTCCAGATTGCTGTATTTTATAGAGAACTAGGTGGTAGATCAGGATTTTCAGCTGTAGTACGGTCAGGGGTTTGAAGAAAACAAATTTCATAGCTTCCATAGGTACTAGCATTTACAGTTCCAAAGTATGTAAAGCAATTAGATATTGTGTGGATCTGTCAGCACTCACAAATCTATTAGGAATGTTTAAACTGCCAGTTCTTGCAACTTTATTTTTAGAACCTTCTGCCTGAAAAATTGCAAAAGCTTCCTTTAGAGGATCTATAATATTTCTAAATTAAGTTCAGTTAGGAAGTTTTTTTGCTTGTTTGTAACAGTCTGTAGTGTGATCATTTTCATTGTTCTCCTACTTACCAGGCAGTTTTCTTTATTCCTCTGCCATCTAATATTTATAGCTTGAAATGAAATTTGGATATGTCGATTTAAAAGAAAAAAAGAAGTTGCTTATCAAGTTTATATTGCTTTATGCTAGTCCCTGGCAAATAGATAAAGCTTTGGATCCTTCTGAGGTTCTTTTTTAAAATATTATCTTTAAATACAAAAATTCTTTGAAGCGGAGGTTTCTTAGTACTAGTTTCAGGACTTCTGCTTTTTAATCTCTTTGTTTCTGGTGAATAACTCATCCCTTTTGAATACTATATGGAGTATTTGGATACCCTTCCTTTCTGTAAAGCTGTGTGAAAAACAGTAAAAATGACAACCAGAAAAGGGTTTGTTCACTGTGTGTACAAATCAAGCTAAATACTAGAAGTGTTTAAACAGTGCCTTTTCCAAAAAATGTGTAATGCAGAATCTTTTGCTCATTCGCTAAGAGGTTGTATTACTATATTGTCTGTTTGTGTGTACCATTTGAAGTTATTTGCTGCAGTTTGGAGGTTGTAACTGGCTGTATTTACAGTCTGGATGGTGTCTTAACTTTTTCAGAAACTACTACTTTTATTTTTCCTCCTCTTCTCCCTTTGGTGGAGAATTGATTTCATTTCCTGTGCTCAGAAGTCATAGTGTTACTCTGTTACGGGTATGTCCTAATTCTGCCGGGGGGGGGGAGGGAGGGAGGGAGGGAGGGAGGGAGGGACTGTGGGACTGTGTTGAGCACAGCAAGAACTTGCTTCTACCAGGTTGGAGTGGGACGTTTCTGAAGAAGCTAATGATGTTCCTGCTGGTTTGGATTTCGATGTGAAAACATTGGATGTTATTTTGCAGCTTGTTGTGTTGCTAGACTGCTATTTGCTGTATGGGTTTTTCTGATGTAAGTTGTCGTCATCATAGGATTGCATCTGGTTTTACAGATGTTACTTTCAACTAGAGAATTTAGAAATTAAAAAGATTTGCTGACCAGAGTTTTTTGTTTTTTTTAGCTTATGACTGAATGCTGTGACTGTAAAACAAGTTTCTCCTTTCCTATGAATACATAGTATAATGGCATTGTATAAAAAGAGATTAGCATTTTTAATTTTTGTTAAAACGTTTTGACTCTTTTCTTAGAGAGAAGATGATGAAGAAATGCAAGCCTTAAAAGAAAAATTGAAGTACTGGCAAAGGCTGCGCCATGATCTTGAAAGAGCACGCTTGCTAATTGAACTTATACGTAAGCGTGAAAAATTAAAACGAGAACAGGTAAGTAGAGTACCTTTTTAATTTGGTGAAACTTTCCTAAAACAAAAGATAGTTTAAGTATTCTTGCACACAAGTTTTGCAGTAAGAAGAGTACAGTTTTTGTCTTCTAATCTTCATTTAGGATCAAGAAACATGTGTGCGCATGTAGTTTAAAATACAACGAATTATATAACAGGCCTTTCAGTTACACTTGCAAGGATGATGTATTTCTAAAGAACTGTTAAAAAAAATAAAATCTGTTTGGTTCTGCCAGCACGTGTGCCTATACTGAGTTTTTTTTTTTTTTAAATGACAAATAAATAAGCTGCATTTAAATCATGCAACATTATGAAGTATTAATAGCTGGGAGAAGGGAAGTGAGGAAGTGATAATGAAGAAAGACAACATGCTATAAGAAAACTATGAAAGGAACAAGTTTGCCTACTGAGTTGTTAGCCATCCTTTCTTATACAAACAGCATTCCATTGCTGTATTTTTTGTAAGCTGTACCATTCATGGCAAGATAATATAGTTAGAAATTCTTGAATACATTCATGTATCATTTGCTGTCTTTAGGAAGATACCTGTTTGTGTGTCTGTAAGTGTATGTATACTTTGTGTGTTTTTATTAAATAAGTATACACATAAGCACACCATGCTCACAGACACACCATTAGTGTATCATTGTCATAACAGGCCTGTTTCAATGTTGATATCTTTTTAAATGTCCTGAAAATAAAGCTATAAAGAAGTCTTAAAATAGTCAAAAGTAATGGCAACTCTAAAGGGTTATTTCAAATATTTGAAGGAGCTGTAGATTTTGGTATTTTTAAATGATTTTATTGGCATTTACATAGGATGAACATTTTGTCTTTTAAAACAACCCTTTTTTGGTTTTACATGGCCGGTTAACATTCATCAGTGTTGTGGATTATTTTGCTACATTTCGAGTATGGTACTACTACTACTACAATTTAAGCAGGTTACCTTTAAATTTTTGCTCTTATTTTCTCAGTTGGCTGTTATGCAACGCTATTCTTGTGTAATGTCTTTTATTTAAAAAGAATTCCAGTTGAAAACTAGAAAAAAATTCAATTCTTATAGATAAAATATGAATCTGAGTTCTGAAAAATTGTGAAGCTGGAGTTGAAGTTGAGTTTACAGCAAAGGGATGAGAGTGATTATGTAGACATCAGGTGATATCTACGCACAAAATGTATGTGAGACAAATGCCAACTAATATTGAAAGTAGCATAAGCTCTAGAAGTGTTATTTCTGAAAATTCATTTTCTTTGGTATTTCAACTAAGGAACTCACTGACTTAAAATATTTGTATCAGGTACATTACTCCTGCTGCAGAGCAACTTAGAGCACTATCTTAATGAAAAATGCTTAACTGGGTAATTATTACTTGTTTAGGTCAAGATTGAGCAGGTTGCTATGGAGCTTCAGCTTACTCCATTCACTGTACTTCTGCGGTCAGTTCTGGATCAGCTGCAGGAAAAGGATCCTGCTCGTATATTTGCTCAGCCAGTGAACCTTAAAGAGGTATGTCTTAAACTTAATGTTTTCAAAGTGTTTCCTCATGTTTGGATATGATTTAGCTGCATTTAATAACAAGAAACAAATCATTGTACTGCAGAATAGGGAATAGTGTTATCTTTTTTTTAATCTCTATTCTGGTAATTTATGTTACGACTTACTGCTATGAAAATCTGTTTATGTTCATATACCCAAATAATTTCCTTTGGGAAACACTTGCATGGAATAACATGAGAACATATTAACCTAAACCACATTATACAAAGCTAAAAAAGCTAAAGAGTTTTAGGGTTGTTTGGAGTTTTTTTTTGTTGTCATTTGTTTTGGTTTGCTTATGGCATAAGATTATTTCATAAAGCAAGTTGAAGGGTGTCTTAGTAAAAATTAAAATGTGGATACCGTGTTTTTATTTGAAGATAAATTTCCACTTTTAAAGTGGGAAACCAGATTGTCTTAGGGTGTACATACATGTTTGTGTGCACACGTATATGTATGTGTGTACATATGTATATATGTGTGATATATGTGTTCATGCATGTATGCATGTACACACACATGCACATGTATTCTTCCAGAATTCTAAAAATGAATAGTTTGGGCATCTGTTATTAGAGCTCAGGTTTATTATCTAGGATGCAGAATCATGTAATATGTAAACTCCTGTTGGTGTGTAAATATGTGCAAGATCAAAATGTGCAATTTTAAACTACATTTCCTAACTCTTGATTTGAGGTGTTACGAAGTATGAGGGGAAAAAAACCTAAATCGGTTAATAGCTAGTGTTACTTTTTCTGTAATAAAATCATTTGATTACATTTTTACCCATTTTTGCTTTAAATATTTATTCAAAGGTTCCGGATTATTTGGATCATATTAAACATCCTATGGATTTCTCTACCATGAGAAAACGGTTAGATGCTCAAGGCTATAAAAACCTCAGTGAGTTTGAAGAAGACTTCAATCTTATCGTAAATAACTGTATGAAATATAATGCAAAAGATACAATATTCTATAGAGCTGCAGTGCGGTTAAGAGATCAAGGAGGTGTTGTTCTCAGGCAAGCTAGGCGAGATGCTGAAGGGATCGGTTATAATAATGAAACTGGAATGCACTTACCTGAACGGCCTAAACTTGAGTCACCCCAGCCTTTCTCGTGGGAAGATGGTAAGATGTTTTTGGAATTTTTTTTTAAGTTATGTTTTTCATTAAATACAATATCTACATACCATACACATGTTTAAAATTGTTATCTGTTCAATTTTCTGATGAGAAATATTTCTTTTTCCTACTGTCAGCTTTTTTTGGATGATTTGATTGATTCTCTTCTACTACTTCTGTCATTAGAAAAGTGTCTTATAGATTCTGATTTTTAAGACGCTTAGAGCCTAATTTAAAAAATATATATGAAAATGGATTTTAAGTTTTGAGTGCTTTCTTTCACATGATCGTATATGCTCATAAGTCATAGAACATGATTGCCAGCATGCATAAAAATACACACATTCTTAAACTACCTATTGAATCAGGAAGTTAATGTTTAATAGTAGTTCTACCTTTTTTATTCAATAAAAAAAATGAAGCAAATTAGTAATACTGGGAATTAAGTCATCTTTTGACTTAAAAACTCAGAAAGCCAAGATATGTGCCAGTGAAAGAGAAATAACATGCTTTGTAACCATAATCTCACCCTGTTCTTTGAAAAGAAGCAAATTACATATTAAGATGTCTTCCTTCATACCTAAAAATTCTTTGCTGTGCTACTTAGTTTTATTAAATAAAATCCTGATGAAGAAGAATTCTAGCAATATTACACAGTAGTAGTGGTTTTTTTCAACAGTTCTTCACTGGTGACAGTGAAGCTACTAAAACTGTAATATAACTTTCTGACATTTTTTAATTCCAGCATGTGATTTTTCTTTTTTTTTTTTTTTTTTCCTTTCTCCTGTTGGTATGGTTGTTAATATTCTGATAAACACTAACACATTTTCAATTATACATTTTTTTACTTCAGTGGATAGGTTACTGAATCCTGCAAACAGAGTGCATATGTCCTTGGAAGAACAGCTGAGAGAGTTGTTAGAAAAGCTTGATCTCACCTGTGCAATGAAATCCAGTGGGTCAAGGAGCAAAAGAGCAAAGCTGTTAAAGAAAGAAATCAGCATTATCCGCAACAAACTAAGTCAGCAACACAATCAAGTTCCTCAAATAGAGTCAGGTATTGGAAGTTTTGAAGAAGAAACTGCAGCATTAGAACAAGAAGGAGAAGAAGAAGGTAAGATTTTAAGTTAGTACTATTGTGGATCTCTTCAGTCAGGTGCTCTAATCATGTGAATTAAATTGTGTAATAAATAAATGTTATAACTTATTTTTAAATCGGCATATAGCACTTATTTATAATTAATATTTTAAGAGTATCATAATGATCCTTTTAGCCGATATCCCCTCCCTTATATTTCACAGTAGCAAGAATTTAAAAAAATTGTGTTAAGAAATTATTAAAATACAAACAATATCAGAATGGAAAAGGATTTGGAATTCTCAGTGCATCTTGGTACTTTTGGAAATGCACCTTCATGCCAAAATATATATAGGGGTCATGTGAGTTTAAGTCAATGGTGCTGAAAACTCTAGCCATTATACTGTCTTTTGTAGCTTTTCTGTCCTTTTGTGCAGACTGTTTTGGGAGAGTGGAGGGTTAGTTTGCTTCTTTTTTAATAAAGCTAACTAATGAGGATTCATCAGACTCGATGTTTTATAATCAAGGCCACCATATCTAACTACGCTTCCCCTGGTGCCTCTCTTTCTCCTCAAAATAGCAGTCTCAGATCCTTATCTACTCATGTGCATTTCTCACTGATTTTAATGAGAGCAACATACGAGAAAGACCTGACTTCAGGTTACAGTTGAATGTTGTGTTTGTTTTTTGCTTTGAAATCAGTTACTGCTGTCTTTATTACTCCTCTTTAAATGACACAAACAAAAACCTCTTGGGGGGGGGATAAAGAGTGTTATTGACAGTTTGTTCTATGATCAGCATTGCATTCTCTTCTCTAAGAAGTTATTTTATTACCTATTTTTCTTGAGGAGAGGTAGAGGCATGTCACATCTTGACTAACAGTATTGGATGGGGGAGGAAAAGATGGAAGGGAAAGTGGAAGCATGATAAAAACAGTCTGTAGAGAGCAGCTTGATGCTATCAAAATTTTGGAAAGCTGAACTGAATAAAATGACCGTCTCTAACTGCAGTTCATACAGCAGGTTGATGCTTAATTCTTAGTGTGATTAAGAGAATGGTTTTCAAATCTATAACTTGCTTGAGATTTGAATGACAGTGGTAGAAAAACCATACCTGAATCAGCCTCTAACCTGTCCAGTAAGTTTTGAGGTGCTAATTATTCTTAAAATGTTTAATGATGGTTGGGGTTTGGGTGTGGGGGGTGGTTCCTCTCCTCTTCCCCCTTCCAGTAATGGTGCCACTGAATACAGTTATTTAGGAATGTATTTTCTGGCAGATAATAAATACGCTATTTTTTGTTACTTCTAGCTTAACATTTTTATGACAGCCTTTTACTGTTGGCAGGAGCTGTACAAATAATAGTCTAAAAATGTAGGTACAATCTCTGACCATAACTGCTTTCTTTTGTTTTTTTAAAAAAGGAAGTATTTCAAATCATGAAAAGCATTATCCAGAGTTGATAGAGACCGTGGTTATAATCATGATCTAGTCAAGAATAGTAAACATTAGTTCAAATTTAGATTCTGAAATGGAATGTAGTTGGAGGAGGAAAGAAACAAGCTGGTGAAAAGAGAGAGCTGGAAAGTAGTCAGTAGAATCCTGTGGCAAAAAGTGAATCTTTGCATGAGATGACTTTAAAATTGCTATGAATTACCCTCTGCAGTTCTGTTTTGAATTTCGAATCATGTGACAAATTGTGTGGCATATGCTACCAAAATAACTCAGTTATTAGTCTTGCAGTGTCTAAATAGTTTTTAAGTGTTTTTCTGTGCTTAAATCTTTATATGAATCTTTTCAAATTAATTGTAAGAAAATTTGAATTTGTTCAGAAAGCACAAGCCATTCTTAACACTTTTTTTTTTTTTAAGAGATGGTGCTTTAAATGTGTCTATCTCCCTATGGATCTCATTCTTAAGGTCTTCTTGAAATACTATTTACCAATTCTAATTCTTGTATACCTTCAAAGGATGTGAACAGGGTCACACTTTATTTTAATTATTCATGTTATTAATATGAATTATGCCTTATACAGATGGAGCAGTCTTTTTGATATGCTCAAGTCATTGATTTCAAAATAAGCATTGTGGAGCCAAAATGAAAACAATACATAGATAATATTTAATCCACTGCAGATACAGGGTTTAAACCCTTGGTGTTACACACCTTTCTTCAGGTGACATAGAGAATTATCTAAACAAAATTATTGTTTGACAGCATGAATGTTTCTGTTGGATACGTTGTTCTCATACAGGTACTCTAGAATAAGCATTTTTTGTTGATAATTTCAGGTTAGGAAGTTATTTTACTTGTATTTGGGAATACTCTGAGAGTAGAATGTTTTTGTTTCTTGTTCCCCCCCCCCCCCCAATCACTTGGGATGAAAAGCTAAAATTAGTTCTGTACACTCACAATAATATCTACATTGTCTTTTCCCGGCATGGAACTGTTGAAATTAACTGGGAAATGATTGTGTAAAAGGAGGGGAAGGAGGAAAAAATTGGTAGAGGGTGGTTTTTCTGACTTCTCCTGTCAAGTCTGCAAAAGTGTTTTTGCCAAATAGTGGCTAGTAAAGCAGCGAGACTTTGATTTTTTGGTAAATAAAACTGCTGTCCACAATTGTAAAGCAGCTTGCAAAGCTTGCATGTCTGTAAATTTTATAACGCACACTAGGTCAGTCTAATAGATGAGGTTAGAAATTCCAATTTTTTTAAAATGCTTACTTGATAAAATTTGCCTTAGGCAGGTAAGAAGAATATACGAAATTGTAAAATGTAATTTATCAAACATCTTACTTTAATGGTGGTGTAATTGCATTTAACAGGTAAATCACACACCACCCCAAATTTCTGTTAAACCAAAAAAACCCTTAGATTTTAGTTATGAAATTAACATTACTGCATGAGAAGTAAAAAGTATTTATCCAGGTGCAAATTGTTAACACACCAAATATGAACACCTACTTTTCTATCCGTGTTACATTCCCAGTCTAAAAGTAGGAACTACTAACTAGGAGAGAGTGTTGCTAGACAAGGTTTGTTTTTAAAATGTTATGCTTTGTTTCCAAACAACAATTTATTTGGTGGGCTGCACATTTATAGTGAGTTTTATAATAGACTTTCTAACTACGAGTTTTCAAAAATCACACTCTATTTATAATTTTTTCAGGAGATAAATCTCCCCCTAAACTTGAACCATCAGATGCATTACCTCTTCCTTCAAACTTGGAGACTAATTCAGAACCACCAACCCTCAAACCAGTAGAACTCAATCCAGAGCAGAGTAAGCTTTACAAAAGAGTAAAATTTGATAATGAATTATATAGCACTTCCATTCAGAAAGAAATAAATGGACACACTCCAGAACACTTACTTGACAGTAATCTCAATGAGTCGACTGTTTCTGCTGTAGCTGAGTCATCAACTGATGTAAACAGACGTACATCCATTCTCTTCTGCAAATCGAAAAGTATAAGCCCCCAAAAGTCTGCAAAGAACACTGAAACCCAGCCAACTTCTCCACAGCTAGGGACCAAAACCTTTTTGTCTGTAGTCCTTCCAAGGTTGGAGACACTTCTGCACCCAAGGAAAAGATCAAGGAGTGCATGTGGAGATTCTGAGGTTGATGATGAGTCCCCTGTAAAGCGCTTGGATACAGGTAAATGTTACACAATTTATTTCAATGGATACATCTTGAAAGATAGCATACTTGTTAATTTTTGACATACATGTAATTGTTAATCTTCAGATTTTAGCAGTTTTTCCTTATAGTTGAATAAGCATGTATAGTTACTTGGTTACGATAGGAAAATTACCAGTTCATTGTTATATTGGCCTTTACAGTTGGACTTAGAGTGAACCAAGTTTTACCATTTCACAGATTTCATTTTAGTAACTAGATCCGCAAGTTACCTGTGAGTGTGGTGTTTTTGTTTGCATTTTTCAGTTACTTTCTATTTCCTTTTGTTGCATTCAGTAGAAAAGGTGAATGAGCTGCTTTTTTGGAAATTCCCTGCTGAATTACAAAGAAACTTCGTATATGATGCCAAAACTAGAATTCTCATGAGGAACATGGAAAAATATGTTTTCCGTGAACAACTTTATTTTGCTGTAATGTTACTGCAAGTGTATTCCTAGGTTGTAAAACCGATGACTGTATGTGAGATGCTAGGTATACTTATATATACATTATATGGCAGTGTTAAAATCCCAAAGTATAATGGCATTTCCTCCATTTCTTAAGTCTGTGCACTTTATCTTTTTAAAGTTGAACAATCTAAATGCAAGATTATGGTCTTAATGAGACTTCTCTAAAGAATTTAAAAGAAAGCTAATTTTTGTGGTGCAGTACAGTTGAGAAATTAATTACACCTTTTCTACATGAACTATAGTTCTATTTGGAGAAGTTTGAATAAAACACTATTTGAGGAAGAATAGCAACATCAGGAAATTTCTAAAGTGCATTCCCTTGATGTTTTTCCATGGCCATTGTTACAGCTTTTATTATCTTTTAAAATAAACATTCTGTTTCCTTGTTGTGTTGGTAACACATATGCAGGTACAAATACAGCATGCAATTTTTATGCCTTTGAATGAAAGCCATAAAAATATAATTTCAAAATCATTTATTGTGAAGATGTGCTCTAAAAGCTGTGTGGGGACGTGAGCTTTTTTTGGGGGGGAGGGGAGGGTCTTTTTATCCATGTCTCCTCCCTCCTCTACCTTCTGGATTCCGGTTCAAAAAGGGTTGGAAAGGGCCTGTACATCTGATCTGATAAATTAGAAAGGCATATGTGCACATGTTCTTAGCAGGAATAATATGAAGGTTTTTTAATGTAGAAAAATTGGCTTAATTCTTAATAAATAAATCAATAAATCTGACTTTTGAATTGTCATTTTCCTCCTTTTCTCTTTGTGGAGTATGTGTATGTGGGACAAATATGCTTTGATTATACATAGATTTTTTTTTAATCTCTCCTAATTTTAATGCACTTCCCATTTCAGAATTTTTAAGGTTTTTTTGTGATATTTAAGTCAATGATGGCAATAAAATCCCAAAAGATAGAAGAAATTATTTTTTGTTAATAAAATTATTTATGTAGCCTCCTATTGAAACTAATGAACACTATGCATAGAAATAAAATTTAAATACATAGGAGGCGTTTATGTTGTGTAGTGTTTTATTTCGTTTTAAGAAGAGACTGTATCTGCTAATTGAACTCTTTTAGCCAAACTGAATTTTTCCAGAAGTGTGAATAGCATCTCTTTGTTCTCTCTCTCTCTCTTTTCTTTTATAAGCATATACAGATATATGTGCTTACTAAATCTTATTTGTATGTTTCTTTTTCAATTTGCAATCAAAAATTTTGCTTTCATATTGAGGACTTTTGTTCTACGTTATTTTTGAACTTGTGGCCTCATGAATTTGAGTGAGCACTTTATTATTGGTCGCTATTTTGAGCTATGGTTTGGCAGGAAGTAGTTCTGTTTGCACAAACCCCAAATGCTTTGCAGAATGTAAACCCCACTGAATTACTTCATTTTTGTGTGGTAGATCGATGCAGATGTTTATGCTCTGTTAAAAGAGATGGGATGATCTATACAGTAATGTAATCTTTTTCTCCCCCCCACCCCCTTCTATTTGGATGTTTAGCATGAAGTTGTAATTTCATGCTATGGTAAAATGCTGTTGTTCAAAAGAATTCAGCAGATCATGAGCCTCTGCCTTGAAAGCCGTGCAGTCATACATAAGGCATGCTTCAGGCTCCTGGCGTTCTTTCCTGCGAGCTAGCCACTTCAGGAGCAATCATTGTAAATGAAAATGGCTATTGCAGGATTTTCTCTGACTAGTGTGAATGTTAAATATCATCAATTCTAGTGGATATAGGGAAAAAGTGATAAAAAGGGGCTTTGCTTAATATACAAGGCATTGAAATTTTGGGCTCTAGAAAGAACTTGAAGTGGTCAGGGGCTGCGTTTAGACTGCTGTTTGCTTGTTACGACTGCTCATGCACTGCTTTAAAGTCTATATGCTGTCAGGTCTTTCTCCCTTTGCCTATCCATAACCAATGTTTCATTTTTTGCCTTTATGTAAGGATGTTGTTTTGTCCCTCACCTTAGTCAGTCTTCTGAAAGCATACCCTTTTAATGTCACTCATACATATTCTTAAATAAGAGGTTCCAAAGAAGACTCCAGACTTACCTAGTCTAGTTCAGTAAAGCCATACCTACTTAGTCTAATGTTTCATTGTTCTCATAAATTACCTTTTACTATGCTCTCTTGAATTACATTCAAAGTGAGTGCTATTGCTGAGTAGTTTCAAGAGAGATAAATACAGGATCCATTGGTCCTGTGCTTTGATAGGTACGGTATTTCATATATTGTTGATTTTCATTTACAGAATAATTACTAAAATATTAGTTTTTATTAGAAATAAGTGATTATCGAACACCACAATTTATCATTCTGGGAGGACTGAAAACAATTCATTTTAGTAATCTGGCCTCCCTTTATATGTGAAATCTCATTTAAAAATATAAAGCAATAGTGTAATGTACCTTAAATTTTTATTTCATTATGCTCTACCAGGTCATTATCACATACATACATAGCACCTCTTCCTCCATAGTTGCTATGTGGAAGCTTAGATTGCATAGTAGAGAGAAGTGTTAAAAAATTTCCTATATATACTTAATGGTGGGTTGTCTCCCCCCTCCCTTGCCCCGTTATCTAGCAGTCTCAAAAAACAGAGAGGTGGTTTTTGCTTAAGAAATCCTGGTCACATAATTAGGTGGGTGGTTCTTTAAGTTGAGCATGTCAAATCTTAACTGAGATAAGGTTAATGACCCTTGCAAAATATATATCATATGCTTTCCTTGCTTTTTTTGTTGGAAACCTGAGTCCTTTTCATCAGGTTAATAACTTAAAATTAATTGGTGCAGTTATTACGTCAGAGGAAAATAAAGGTGATCAATGGATAGAAGATAGATTTCAGTGACCACTAAAAGGTGTGCTTTTATCAGTTGGGTATAGGCCTGATGAACTCTTAGAACAAATGGCTGTTTCAAAATACCTTTTGAGTATTATAAAATGGTAAATTAGATTCAGATCAAATTTCTATGTTGTTCTTCATTTTATCAGTCACCTTTAGTTTACAAAAATCTAGGAAAGAAATTCAGTTACTGTTAGTACCCTGCCTTCTAGGCAGAATTTAAGTATTTAGAATTTGCTATCCCAACAGTCATGTTAAATTATCATAAAATTAGGATTGCAAATAGTGATTAATGCAGTACAGTACATTTTTTTATTATTATTTCTTGGCTGAGTAACAGTAATGAAATATTTCACTGGAATGTATTATTTGCTCAGTGTTCTTCTCACTACCAGCTACACAGATTTTCTTAGGGCACTGAAACAGATGTCAACAAATACTTAAAACCTGGATCACTAAATTATAGCATTTAACACAGTAAAAAACACACTTCTTGTGTGTGTAAACTTATCATTTCCTAATATACACTTTTCATAGGGGTGTCAGTATGTGACAAATTAATTATACTTTGTTAAAACTGTTATTAAATGTTGGGCTGCTTTTGTTGCAGTCTGGACATTACAAGGTGTTTGATGGCACTGAAGAATTCTCTGCAGCCTACCTATATGTGAATTGCACTTACAGTTGATACAGTATCATATTGTAAAGATGACTGCTTTTACTCAATTTTATTTGGTGTGGTAAGGATAGAGATTCTGTTTTGGGTTAAGACTGAATACAGGTTATTTCTTGGATTCTTTAATATTTGATTTCTAATAAATCTTTGATTTTCTCTGAAAGAAAGGCCAGCTTGATTAAGAGTCAAGCTTCATATGTGCAGCGTTAAATCACCATTCCCTAAATGGAAGAAATGAAAGTAAAACATGCATATCTAAAACGTAAATTACAACTTAAATTACAGTCAGCTCAGTGAAAAAATAAATAGTCAAAATTATTAAAGTCCTGTTAACATGGACAAGAATGATGGTGTATACACATTTTCATATGTAAAATGCAGTAATATGACTAAGTCAACTGACAGTTCCAGAGTCCTTATACTTTCAATTAAACTGTTCTCTTTGTTTTCTTTTTCTCTTTAGATATGTACTGATTGCTTCCTGTAAAATCTGATGTGAAATTTAGTTATTAAGCACTTAGTGATGGCCAAAAACGTCAACTGCATTTCTCCAGGAAGTTTCAAAACATAAATGTTTAAAAATGCTTTTGCAAACTGAAACGAAGCATTGGAGTTTGTGAAGGCTTGAAATGAATTGTCCCCTGGCTTGTTAAATGAGTCAGTGTAGATGCACGGGGCCTACAGCAGCTCAGCTGCTGAGTTGTCAGGATAAAGCCAGGCTACACAGCAGCCCGTAAGTACCCAGGAGGCTGAGAAAGGAGGAAAGTTGCCAATTTTGACTAGAACACTATCATAATTATCCAGGGTACGGGGGTGGGGGCTAGTCTATTTTTTGCTTGATCATTTTTGACAAACTGGCGGGTTTTTTTGGTGGGAGAATGGTCCCCTGGAAAACCTCAACTTGTTGAGTATTTACAAAAAGACCCAGGCAAATTAAGGAGAGAAGCTTGAAAAAACTAAACGCTGACACCTTTAACAATTCTTTCTTTGCATTTGGTCTGCTAAAGATTTAGAAGAGAATTACATCAGCGCTACTTGTATTTTTGTCACTTCGATTTCTGGAAAATTTTGAGAAATAGGATAGGATTTTCTAGGACTTGATGTATGTGCAATTACAATGAAGTGCATAATGCAGGAAGAGAGGAAAGTGAAACTATTTTATGCCAGTCAGCAATTGGTGTGACACTTAAAACCCCAAAGGAGTGTTTATTCTTTTATTTCATCTAAAAGATGAAATAGTGCTAAGAAACGCTTCCTCATGGTTAAAAATGCTTTGCTTATTTCTTGATGCATTCTGTTAGAACAGAGAATTTAGAGCAGCATAGGCAAGAACTGTGGGGCGTAATGGGCAACTGGATACAATGATTTTCTGTTCTGTTTCAGGGCTCCTGAAGTATGTGTGTATATAACTAATAATATGCCTTAATATTTTAGAAAATTTTCTTAAGTCTTTAACTTCTTTAGTTCTTCAAAAACACTATCTTTGGAGTGTTATTTTAAGATGCTAATTCTTAGCACCCGACTTGCAAATGCCCTATTTTCTATGATCAGTATAATTGAATGCTTTTGTAATAATAAAATACTTCTAGATAACCCTTCTATTTTTCTTGGTGCTGTAGGAATTGTGGAGATTTTTACAAAATTTCAGCATTTCATTTTTTGGACTGCATAGCTTATTTTTTGGGGCCACATTTGGCTTTCTAAAAAAACCAAAATGTTGTGATCTTCTATGTGATTCATCTGTGGCAGTTAATGCTAATTCATTTTTCCGTGTGGTGCTGATGGTAATCAGAATTAATGAACTGTGTTTTTTCTGAAGGTGTACTCAAAAAACAAAAAACCCTAGTGAATTTGGAGATCCACATTATGCTTATGAATTAAGGGCACAGTTGCCTTGGTGTTGGGTCTGAGTATACATGATACAGCTTCTAATTCATAAACTGCTCTACATTAAGGTCCCACATAAAGTACCAGAGTTGATCAGATTACCATCATATTTGAGCTATTTAGAACATATTTGCTTAAAGATTTGATTTTTCACGAGTTGGATGGTCATAAACATGTGACTCTTAATTATGTCCCACACTAACTTTAAGCACTGAACCGAGAGGTAAAAAATACGATTATCTTAGGTTTCCTTCCACTAATGAAGATTTGGAGACAGTTCCCACAGTATGATTGACTGAGAGATGAATGTCTCACAAAATTGTTTTTTTTTTTTTCCTAGATGAGAACAGATTATGTAGTTACATGCATCGAGAGATATGCGTAAGAGAGATTATGGAGCACAGTATTGTGCACTCTCACTGTATCAGAGATGCTCTCTGATGAGATGTCGTTCTAATATTGCAAACTCAGGATTACTCCTTCAGTCAGCCAGTGAAGTTTCTTATTCTTTTCCTATACGATGTTTTATATTAATCTGAAGTAAAAAAGGGGGCATACTAAATCATAACCCCATGAATGTTACATTTTTCTCAGTTATATTACAGCAGTTTGAAAGGGCAGTTCTCATATCTGGTTTGCAAAGATCTGTGTTACCATTTTGGTAGTGACCAGCATTTTTTTTTTTAATATATGCATTTAAAAAGTAAATACAAGTGTTCTAGATTGCTTTTTAAACATATTTCCCTTTTTAGTCTAGTAGAGTCAAACTCAAGTTAGGGTTAATTTTTTCAGAGGCCTGCATCGCAAACAAAGTCAAAGTAGAGCAAAGCTAATCTAAGATTGGTCTATCAGTGTCCAAGGTTACTGGCCATAAGAAAAGGCCTCTCAAGTATTTATTCAGCGGAGGGTTCCCAGCTATCGAGTTAAGAGCTGACAGATCAGTATAATTCCTGTTAATTCTCTCTTCTAGTAGTGCAAGTTCAACATACTTTTTGCTTCAGTGTCACTGTAAAATAATAGTATTTCTCTTCGTATCTTACAGCATATTGAATAGAGCTGTGGTCTGAATATACAGATGAGAGCCCCAATATAACTCTTTAATCTATATTGTAGGCCAAAAATAAACTTTCTTTTCCTCCTGTGTAGCTTTTGTTTATGGGTTGAAGTGTGTTGTTCTTTTAATAATCCTTTTACTTGAAAATGAATTCATGCCTTCCACCCAAAATAAATAAAATCCCAGATTTTTTTTTTTTTTTTACCTGTACCATTTTTGTTTAAAGCATAGTTCCACAAATAGCTGTATTAGTGTAAGTGGTGCGGATGAACCCTAGCCTCACTTTGGAAGGCTACAGTTACTTTAGAAAGCCACACGTGTAAAAAAATAAAACAAAACCCTTGTCACCCTGCTATTTATTGTAGCAGAAACCTGACTTATCTTTCTTTTTTGTTCACCAAACAAAAATTCATATAGGTCACTTGTAACTCGCAGATCTCCTATCACTATTCCAATTTTTCAGGTAACTTCTCATTTATGAGTAATAAAAGAATTTGCCCATTAAAGTTATAAAGTTGATCAACTTTATATCAGGAATATGGCTTTTTGTTGTGAGTTGTTCAATTTAGAGTGAATACTCCTGGCAGCACACTCTCTGAGAGGTGCAGCTCTCCAAATTTCTCTCTTGTATTTCAAGAAGACTTGCATGTATCTTTTTGCGGTTAGCATATGTCACAAAAAAAATGGGTGACATGGTTACCTGTTCCCATTGGGCATTTTCTTGGGGGGAAGGAGATGAAGTTGCTATTTTTTCAAGTGAGACAGAAGATCTGCATAAGTTCTCTTAAGAAAAGCTGTATTTAATTAAAAACAAATGCTTCTTTGTTAATTAAATAGCTAGTTTTTGCAATCCCTTGCACTCCCCCCCACCCCCAAGGCCCTGTGCAATTTAGGCCTAGAAATATTCTCAGAAGATGAAATACTATCTGCTCAAGTTCCTAGTCCTGTGTTTTGGAAGTCATGAACAGTATTGTTACCAGTAGGGATGCGTTAGTAAGATTTGCTCCTTAGAGTAATTGGGATCTGAAATCCAGTTTTCAAAGGACGTAATGTTTTGAACATCATTGCAACTATAGCAAGGTGAACAACTTTCTTTTTGACTGCTCTAGTAGTATTGTACCTTCTTGCTTACAATTGCCACTTTTTATCTCTCAAGTCTTTCTGCATTTTCATTAGTGGTAAAATATTAATCCTCCATTTGTGATACATTTTTAGCTTTTTGTTGTTGTTGTTCTGGCAGAGGAATTTTTTCCAAATTCAGGAGTGCCTTAGTGTTTTATAAGCCTTTGCCTTGTGCTTCATTACGTAGTCTGTTTCTGTATGTTTTTTTCTAAACCAAAAATCTTCTATATTCATTTAGAGGGAGGGCATCCTGCCATTGCGTGGTGTTGGACTTAAGTGCTCTACAAAAACAGAGCTTGAAAATGTTTTTTACAAAGTCAGAAGGGAGATTGATTAATGTTTCTGCCGAGGCAGTACTGTAAGCAAAATTAAGAATTTCAAGCAAAAGGTAATTAATATTCTGAATGCTCCTTTCTGGGAAGGAAAATTCGTTTAGGAAATTATTTGTGGTAGTTACACAATATACCGTCAAAAATGTATTTCTGAGTTGTTTTTCATGCTATGAAAGAATTTAGTGGGTTTTTTTCCCCTGAATCTTTAGGATGTTCTCTGTAATTACAATGTTGATAGAATGACACTTTCTGACATCCTCTAAATAACAGTAGTATCTCCAGCTGATAAGTTAGGAAAAGACAGTGAAATTAATCCTGTAAATCTGAGGATATTGTTTAAAATAGAGGACAGTTACTGTTTAGTCATGTGTTCTTTGCTTATTAACTCAGTGTCTTTTTACATGGAACTGTACTGTTCGGTTTATTCCTCGGAGTGAAATAGATTCTGCTTTCTTTTTGTAGCTAAAACACAAGGGGAGCTGTTGCAGTAAGTTGTATTAATATTTAAGAAAAAAAGTAAAAGTTAGCAGCAGCTTGTTAGATAGGATACCTTATACCTTAAAGAATTGCTGTCAAGACAATTGTAAATGTTTTATGAACTGAGCAGGTTTTTTTGTTTTGTTTTGTTTTTTTTCCAGCAGTAGGCTCACATAGGTGTCAACTAACTTAAGGAGATAGGAAACAACCATCTCATGTTTCAGAACTTGATGGATGTAGCAATATTAAGTAGCTGAGCGGTGTTACAATTTTTGTTTTTATGGTAACTGCTATTTAACAGTTTATTTCACAAAGATCCCACAGGACGGTAAAATTCACTGCTTTGTTGAATGAGGCACGTAGTAGTACGGGCTTTCATTAAGTTTGATGAGTGAAGGCTTGGTGAACTCTGGATGTTGACAGGGAAAACTAGTAAACCTTTGAAATTAAAGTAGAGCTGCTTGAACAGCAACATTCTGCCTTTATAGTGTAATCGGTGTACTGTACACAAAATCGGGATGGTAGGTTCGTGTATGCCTTACTCAGTAGAAGAAGGTGTATCTTATCTCCCATCCAGTAGTGTATAATTACCTGCAATTCTGTAGTTGCAGGAACAGAGCTCTAATAAGAATATCTTTAGAAGTGGTGGTGAACAGTAAGTTTCCCCCCAGAGTTAGAATTTGCTTGCTTCCCATTATCTCTGTTAACCTGATAAGGGAACTTGAAGAAAAATTCTTTATTCAAAAAAATCTTGTTCTTTGCCTGTTGATTTTGCTGATAACTGCTTGTAACCCGTTCACAAACAAAAATAGTTTCAAGTGGCATATGTAGCTGAGAATCCCTTACTCAATCTTCTGGATAAACTGTTGTGGGATGTTTCTAATTGATAGCTCTTACACGTTTCGTGTTGTAGTACCCAGACATAGTTTTTTCAGTGTGCATGGAGGAATTGGTATCTGATACAAAGTAATAAATATTTTACCTATTCTTGAAACAAGTAATACTTGAAGAGAAGTTACTTTAATTTGTTGATAACCACAACAGTTCTCTGTCATTTCTTGGTTCCAATTTGTGAGGCTATGCTGTCCTAACACAGTAACACCCTTCTTCCCCTTTCGTTTTCCTTCCTCTCCTCCTCCCGTCTTTCGCTTCCTTTCTTCCCCGTTTTTATCTTCCTCCAAATCTGTAACAATATGATTGTCACTCTGAGATGACTTCCTAACAACATTTAATTGGAAAAAGTAGAGATCAAAGCAGACATTGACAAGGCAACTAACCTACTGATAAGAATGGATGAGTATTCAGAATTCTATTGAAAAACATTTTTATTGCAGATAAAAGTATTTTAAGTGAGAGGAGACAACATACTGTAGATTGATTAAATCTAAAAAATATGAATTATGTAAATATGCAGTTCAGCCTTATTTTAACTCTTCATGTTCAGTGCTGCCTAAAAGTAGCAAAGTTGTGTTGGTTTTTAATAGCCCTTGATTATCTTCACTTGAAGACACTTCAAGCACTGGCAGGCTGACTGCATGAGTTTTGAAACATCTTGCTTTGTCTTTTCGGGTGCTATTGTTGAAGTCAGGAGGACAATCTTAGAATTGCAAGCACTGTTTATAAGTTACTAGCATTGTTAATGTTTAGTAGGCGATAATTTTTTAGTGTGGTGGTACATTGTCTTAAAGAATGCATATCATCAGCTTGTTCAAGTGCAGTGCAAATTACCGCAGAAGGCTGTTCCATCTCTTTAGGATGCACTGGATCATTTATACTGAATCACTTGAAGTTTCACCTTGTACGAAATTCCACTCAAGGTGGGCAAAAGGCCTGAAAAAATAGGTCAAAAAATGCAGCTGTATAATAACTGATTAATTCAGGGACTTGCAGTTTATTATGTTGTCCTGCTTGGCATATGAAGAGTGGCAGATCTCTGGCAAACACTTCAGCTTTCATCATTCTCTGAGATGGCAACTCCAATTTCTGCTTGCTCTTTGAGAATGAAGCAGAAATTAAGAACGGTTTCTTCTAAACAGCTGTAAAAGGTAAATAAATGGTTTGTTACCTTTCTAACAGAACAGGGTTTCTGGATGTGCTTATATAAGGACTTTGAAGTTCACTTGTATATCAGTTTTTTTTTTTTTCCCCATTTGGATACCGTGCCCAGCAATGATATTTCCCAAATTATGGGGAATATTTATATTCAAAGAAAATAATGTGTTGGTAAAAGCTCTGCATAAAATCTTTAAGATGGTAATTTAAGAAAAAAAGGGTTGCAAGAAATTAAATAGTCTGCCTGAGCGGGTCCTGTTGGGCAGCTGTGAAAGACAGCTAGGCTCTAGGTTTTTTGATAAAAGTTATTGACAGATAATTCTCATGCTTTCTCATGTTTTAGGTTGGGAACAAAAATAAGCTTTATTCATTCAAGTTCTTAATGGCTCTTTCAAATTTTCATTTAGACCAGTATTCAGTAGATGAGAGGATAGAAGTACTTAAATGGAAAATACATAAGTATTTTTACCAAGATGCCTTGACTATTTGTATTACTGCATAACTGAGGGAAAAAAGTCAATTCTGCTTTTAAATCCTCATAAGTAGTCTATGCCAAGATACATTAGAAGTAAACAATCCTAAATATTAATGGCTTTCTGTGGTCATTGTATTTCTTGATTTTGAATGACGTATCATTGATCTGTATGTGATTCAGGCACTTAGTCTTGTATTTTACAATCACCTATGTGTGCATTGACTTGCCATAAATCATACATGCTAGAGCTGAGTGGATTCATATTGTAAAGTTATTTTTAAATTGCTCAAGTTTTATGTGTGCACTTTTGATAGCATGTAATGTATACCCCAGTCATTAGTCATTTCTGTACTGTTCGAACAGTTTTGCTTTCTAGAAAAGAGTTTAAAAACATTTTTATGAAACTTTTTTGCTTGTATGTTCTGTATTTTTTTTCTTTCATATTTGTCTGGAATGTTTTCAAATTCTTCCACCAGTGTTACCTCCCAGGTGTATAACTTAAAATGTCTTAAACAATAGTTGTGCAACAACGTCATCCCATTGTTACAGTGTACAGACCACCAGATAATCCTTATCTTGTGAAAGCTGCAGTTACAGATGTTGATGACTTTTCCTTTCTGTTGTGCAGTTCACATTCAGCTATTCTAGCAGGTTGTTCTGATGAGCCAGAGGGATGACTTATTCCCAGTTTTAGAAGGATGCTAGTAGATACGTGATGAGTTCTTAAGCATTCTTTTGAAACATATCAAGCTTTGACTCTTCTATGAACCTTCAAACTGTATTCATTACATGTTACCTACGTTTCCAAATGTGAAAATTTCCTATTTAGGATCTTCAAAGCTGCTGCTATTTAGCATACAGGCATCAGCACTCTCACATCATGGGCTCACGCTGAGCTTTCTTAGCTATCTTTGAACATTTTTGAAAACTTTGTTTCCAAGGATATTCTTCACTCCAGACTTTGTCTGTCATCTTCATGTTTAAAGTAACTGGCTCCCGTGTTGTCTGCATACTGTGAGGACTGTTTTGAGAATCTGTAAACTTTGGCATGCTCAAATATTCATCAGTGTATTCTGGCAGAAGGATTGTTCCTAATATTCTTAATGCACTTCAGAATTTACTGTTGGAAATAGACATTCTTAGGGTTACTCTAAGGTTCACTTTTTGAAAACTTCGTGGATGTCTTCCTATTGCTACAGTTCACAAATTTTCAAGGTTTGCATATTTAAGACTTCCGATTATTGATTAATATAAAGTATTCCTTTACCCTGTCTGCCTATATCTGTATACATAAATTCTCTTGAAATAGGGTCATCTCTCTTCTTGTTCTTATTGGAGGGATTTTAGGTACATTTCGAAACCATATTCTTGATGAAGGTTGTATTCTGTTCTTTCAATGACTTACAAAAAAAATTTCTCTCAAAATAGAGCACTGACTCAAAGTGAAGTCTTGCCCCTTTAGAAACCTGTGCTGAGTGTTAGTATTAGAGTACATGGAACACTTGTATCATTTGCACTGTCTCTGGACACTGCTGTAAGGATGGCTTATTTATTTAAAAGCTTTGTTTCCTTTCAGTGAGATTTAATGGCTTTTTCACTGTCTTCCAGGTTCTCATATTAACTAATATCATGCTGGGTATTTATCTCTTTGGATCCTAATTATTTTCTGTTATCCTCAACATGGAATGGAATTCAATTAAATGATCATTTTGGAACGCAGAAAGACAATTACATTTGAAGTAATTATTTTGGATCATGTTGGAGACACCAGCCATCCTTAAAACAAAACAAAACAAAAAAAAACATGAACACTGTTGGAGGAAGTCTTTGACATATATGAAACTGTGTTCTTCATTCAATATATTGCCCCATTTCCGTAAGTTATAAAGTTGTACATGTTATAGTATATGTGACACAAATTGGTCGCAGATTTTTACCTGTCCCAGTGTTCTTATTCCCAGAACATGCTCTTTGAGAGCTGGTTAGTTATGGATGTTCCATCTCCATCCTCTTTCCTTTCCCCCCAAACCAGTCTAACCTTCCTTGGAGAAGTAAAGCGTACAAGAAATGCTCTACCTATTTTTGTGCATTTATATAGTTTTGTTAAAATATACCGTTTTCTAAAATCTGCTTTTTTAATGAGTCTGGCTAAGAGGTTTTAACTCATACTGGTAAGTGCACAAGTCAGGGCTTGATAAGCTATTTCTTGGTAAAATGAACTTAAATACTTTTATGTAAGTACTGGTGCACTCTATGCAGTCTTTTTGTATGTTCCCACTTGTTTAGTGGTTGAAATTGTTTAAATAATTTCATCATTTCTCAGCTCTTCAGCTGTGGCTTTAATATAGCACTTTTCTATATTTGGATGTGTTAATTTTTGCATTAAGCTGTACATAATAACGTTTGAATAGCTTTAAAAAATTTTTATATGAGTTCTGCTTCTTTATTTTTGTGACAGCAGAACTACAAAATGAGATTGCAGCCTTAAATGCACAACTGTGTGTTCTAGGATAGCATGTTGTGCATTCATAGAACATGCTACTCTTTGGACTTTCCTGGGTCTTGTTCCTCTTTCATTTTCCAAACTTCTGCTCTGTCTTTCTGTGGTTTACCTTTTCCTGCTTCAGTCAATTTGATACAGACATCAGGATTCTGACTTGTTTGATGCAAGCAGTTAGTGAATATTTTAATTGCAGTGTAAAGAACAAACTGCTACTGTTAAGACAAAGTGGAAGCTTTTTTTAATAAGTATAATTTCAGGGCAGTAAGAAACTTGTGAACAGCTATCAAGCTGATCTTCCTTGGTTTTTTTTTTCTTAAGTTTATAGCTGTGTTTATTAGGGTTTCTTTATTTTTAGATCCTTACATTTGTACTTCATGGTTCATATGGCATAAACTGGTTCATATCATAAAATTTCTATGTAAATTTAAGTCTAGAACTTAAGATTGGGAGCAACAATAACGCTACATTTAAAATTGGTAGCAGTCTCCCCCCCGCCCCCCAAATGTTGAGTTCTGCCTGCAAGAGTTGACTGATTTTGTTTGTTTGTTTTTTGGGGGGGAGGGAGGAGGGGTTTTTTTGGTTTTGTTTGTTTGTTTTTAAGAAACTTAAGAGCAGATGGAAAAGAAAAAGGAATCATCCACTAATGAAAGCTTTTAGTTTGATGTCTTTTCCACTTGAGGTTGGGAGGGCATGTCAGTATTGCAGTACTTAACCTAATGAAGTTCTACCCCATGGCCTCTGCTGAAACGTGACTGTTTATGTGTATAATACATTTCTCTTAACTGTGGAGGAAGCTTATTTGATGTACCAAAATCATGAGCTTTTTGAAAACATATGGGCATGCATGGCTTTATTGCAAACTTACCCAGGCTAGTAACATGAAAAAGCAGGATGAGCTATTTCTCCCATGGATTTTACTATTGGACCTTTTTAGTAGTATCTTATACTGAGCCAATAAAATACAAAGGCCTTGAAACAAATGGGGATCTTCTATCTCACCACTCCTAATAGCTACAGGAGATGAGATGTTTCTGCATGGGAGAAGGAGTTTTTTAGTGATCTAGAAAACAAGTTCCCAGTTAAAGCATTTAAATGTAGGTCATTTGTTTATTTTTTGCACATCAGACATACCATAACGCTCTTCAAAACTTCATTGCCTAGATTCTTCTATTAAATTATGAGGTCATTTGGGCAACTGCTGCATCTGCGACTAGGTGTGAATGTGTTTTGTTTAAAATATGTATTGAGATCTTCCTTTCTTAAAAGAGTGCCTGTTGCTTTTCGTTTCTGAAAAGTGGACTGTGTAAGCTGAGTCTCATTCTGGGCTTGGTATTCAGGAAATTTTTTCCAGTTTATAGCCTGCATGTTGTTTGTTTTTTCCATGCTACCACAAGTGAGAGATGAGGCTAAGAAGCTCTGAATTCTTTTGCACTTTAATATTTCATATTTGTCAGGAAAACAGATTATTGCTTTGCACGATTGGAGACCATTCTACAGATTACAGAACAGTTTCTGAAAATGAAAAGAGTTTATTTAGCGCTTTTCAGAAAAGAGTCATGAGCTAGCTGAATTTGTTGAAAGCTTTACAGAGTTTCTCAAGCACTTCCATATGGAGTCTTACTACTAAACTCAAAATACAATTTGAGACTAACAATCTATCAGTCTTGTTTTATAGTTGAATTCCAAATACTCTTGCTCTGGACCTTTATCCCTCACAATATCCTCTGTCTGAGTCGTCATAAAGGAATTAACCTCTGGGATTTCAAACCCTATGTCAAACAGCAAAGACTGGTGTGGACTGGGTTTGTTAACGCCACTGATGACTGCTTAAAAACCTCACTTACTGTAATCTTTAAAACGTATGCTAGTGAATTAAATAAGTCGTTTAACGTTTAACATGGGTTACGTTTAAACCAAGACAAGCCAGGAGTACCACTGAAGAGAGCCGTCTTCATTGCTGTAGCTGCACGTTTCCATTGCTTGCCTTTTTTTCAGCATCAGCAATCGTGTGATCACGTGGTGAGATGAATTAACTTGTTGATTAGGCTGGTTTTGGTTGCTTTGTGCACTGCGTGGCTGAAAACTGTTTTGGTACCGTCTATTTATTGGTACTGACATAATGAAGATGAGAAGAATACATTGCTAGGGGTTGAGAGCTGCACTGTCCATTTCAGCGGCAGGACGTTCATAGACTGACTGAAGCAACTGAAAAGCAATCGCCCTGCTCCCCCCAAAGAAGCATCAAATAAGAAACAGTTTAAACCAGAACTGGTATAGTACCACATGCACAAGTCATGTTTGTGACCCATATGGTAGCATGTTTGAGACATACCCTTCCAAGATTAAGCATAGATCTCCTTTGACTTTCCCAGTCTGTTGGGAGCCTGAACTCTACTCTGGTTCTAGTAACTATTCAGTCCTCTAGAATTAAGGGATTAATCTGTAATCTAACATGTTTCTGGTGACAGACAACCTAATAACTAGATACCTGAGTGTTAACTTGAGTAATGTGTCTCTGGCTTGTGGCAAGATGAAAACAAACCAGTTTTTAGACCTCACTTGGAAATAGGTCTGACCAGATACCCAAGAATAAAGAAGTTATCTGCAGAGACCTAAGAGGTTTCCTTTTTATCTTTACAGAATGGCTTTTCAGTTTTTTGTCTCAGATACTTTGTAAAGTGTACTGTGATATTTCATAGGGGATTTCAAGTTAGTTTTCTCATAAAACATGGTGATTTGACAGATCTTTAAGCATAGTCTAGGACTGAACTCCTGCTTAATCCCCAGCTGTTTGTACTGACTTGCTGAGAATGAGCATGAGATTAATCAATAGCCTGTAGCTAGATGCTTCAGCACTCAAGACATTGCCACCTTTACTTTTTTTTCTTGTATAGGAAATCAAAATCTGAGAAGTACTATGCATATGTATATGTAGTTATTTAGGCAAATCCAAGAGTCACACAACACTTAGAAGCTTTTAAAATATTTTACAATGAAAGATAAATGGCAAAGAATTCTTTAAATCTTTTAGAACATTGAATAAATTCTTCTGTTTCTCTTAAAAATCTAAAGTTGTGTTGTTAATCCAAAATGGAAGCTCTTTTGAGGAAAAAGCCTTTTAAATCACTGTATGGGAACACCTTGAAATAGAACTGGATCATGTAAAGTAACTTGCTAAACAGAAGTTCATCAGTTCTTAACCTTCTTTGCAGATGCCTGTATAGCAGACAAATTGAAAGAATTGGAACTTTAAAAGTAGTTCATAATTGTTTTCTAGTATAATGCTTTATGCAGAGGCATGTGAAGGTATGCAAGAAGTTTATTCAGCTATTTCTGAATAAACAAAGATTGTGATGACCTTTAAGACTGTGTATCTACAATAACCGATTGTTAGCTAATTGCATTGTCTTAAGCCAGTTCATTTCTGTTGATAGTCTTGAGTCCGTGTTGGATTCTTTATTAAAAACCAAAAAAAGGAGGGGGAGGGTGGCCAGTTCTCTTTCTGCCCCCTCTCCCCTCTGTGGGGAACGCTTCGGAAAACTACACGTTAAACCTCTTAATTTGTCCACTTTAATTAAATATGAAAAAGGCTTAATAAGAACTATACTTTTTTTTTGAGTAAGCAAACCAGAGACAGACTTGTGGCAGCTCAGCACATACAAATACCAAATCAGTAGCATGTAATGCAAAAGCTTTCGGTCACCTTTTCATTACAATTAATAAAATATTCTCTAATGTATACAGACTCCGGTGCCAAGGGAAGGACAGTCAAAAATAATCAATTACTGATTTTGATGCCAGAACTAGACATGATCATTTCAATATGAACTTATTGAAATGTTCTGTAACATCTGAAGATAACAATGGAAAGACTTCCATTGATTTTCAGTAGGAATTAAATAGGGTCGCAAGAGAATCCCTACTTACCTTTATTTTGGATGTTTGAAAAGGATTCTTAGTATACTCTGCTTGACTTACAGTTCCAACATCATAGACAAATGAGTCTTGTGCTGAGATTATGAATCTGCAAGTTTTGTAATGCTTCTTTTTTCTTGGTTTTTCTACCTAGCTTTTCCAGACTGACTGTGACTGTCTTAATATACCACCTGTGGAAACATTACATAAAGAGACTAATTTGATAATCCATTTGGCATTTCCCATACTATAATCCTCACCTTGTTAATGTTATCTAAATTTCCATCCTGACTTTAAAAACTGGACTACAAGAGCCTCCTAATTACAATATTGTGTTTTGAAAATGAAATGTTTTGTTATTTTTCATGTTCTTTCCTTTTGGTTATATGAAAATACTTAAGAGTTACAGAAAAATGATATACATGTATGTATATGCACACTTTTTAATGAAAATATATAATTGTTAATGAAAAGAATGTGATTTCCGGTCTAATGCAGTGTATTTTTATGTTATGTTACAGGTCTGTCAAATGGTTTTGGAGATGGAAGTAAAGAGAGAACATTAGATGATACTCCTGGAAGAAAAGTTGAACCTCGCCGCCGTTGTGCATCAGAATCTAGTATTTCATCTAGTAACAGTCTTTTATGTAACTCAAGGTAAAAATACGAATCTGAAATATAAATTTGAGGTTGCATATATCAGTTTTATATACTACTTGTGACCCCTGTTGGAGGATCACAGCTATTAAAAAAATAGTGGCATTTAAAGTTGTGTGTCAAGTCTAAGACACCTTTGAGGACTGCTGGTATTCATTTTTTATGTTCAGATTATTGCAGGTGTGGTTACACTTGACTGTGCACATTCTCCCTCCCTCCTTCTCTCTCTCCTTCCCCATACATATATATAGTTGTATGTGTATATAATTTTGTTTGTTTTAATTACCTCTCCAATCCTGAAAACTAAAAATGAATGTGTTTATTGGGGGGGGGGGGGGGGGGGGGGGGAACAGTCCTTAAGGGAAAGTGAATTCCAAAGCCCAGTCTTCTGCCCAGGGAAGATGATTTCCATAGCTGCTGAACTGTAGAGTATTAGTCCATGATTTAGGTTACTGGCCAGTTATTGCAGTGATGATAGTACCTACGCACCAACTGTTGACCTTCTCTCAGTGGAATCTTTTGTTAAAGATCCTTGAACTAGGCAAAAAGAGGTCATATGAGCCTGCACATCCATTTGATACTTTAGAACAGGAAGGAAGGACACTTGTCTGTCAGAATGGTGACCTCTGTCCTCATTGATACGTATTTCTGTGTCACCAGTGCACATCTTCCAAAAACATACTAACCTCTGGGTAAGAGGTAGCTACCTCCAGCCCTAGGATGTGAGAATTTGAAGGAAGTGGAGTATATAGAAGGGGTGGGATTTGATAGGTTTGTTTGGGGCCATGAAACGGCAATTGTTTTGTGCTGTGCTGGCCTAGAAATGTGATCTGTTGACAGTACGCAACTTTGAATTGTTCATGTAGTGGAGGAGGTTGTGAGGTTGAAAATAATGTGATAGAAGAATGGAGCTTGTTAGAGTGGGATGAGGCATACAGAAATGTAGGACAAATCTGTTGAAAAAAACTTTGTTCATCTGCTTGTGACTGGTATTAAATTGCTTAAGGGGATGGTGTTAATACATTCGTGTCAAACTGACTCTCAAAAACAAAGAGAATTTTCCGTCTCTTATGAATGTGATATATTGAGAATATTAGAATAATTCCTCTTCAAATTCTTTGATCTCTTAAGGAAAATTCAGGTGTGCAGTAGAGACTCTTGAGAAAAAGTTTCTACTTTGTGTGGAGATGTTCCTATCTGCAAGTGAAAGATTTGAATTTGTAATGAAAAATGAAAGAGAAAGTAGTTGCATTTTATATGTAGTGGGGCTATGGGAACAGAGGAAACTTGTTACAGTAGATATTGGCTAAATGGAAACACTTAGGACAAAGCAGCTTCTCTCATGTTGTGAGTGTGTAATCTGCACTGCAGTTGAGCTGCAGATGCATACTGTTTGTCTTTTGCCAATAACCGGCCAATATGTACACAAATACTGAGTTTTTTAGCTTTTATATTGTTGGTTAATTTGTACATGTTTTATGAAATTAATGCTTACTGGTCTCATTGCAGAATGTACTGGTAAATTTTAAATTTTTGTTCAAAATCTTGATTTGTAGTAAATGAAGTTAATTAACAAGTAATGGCTCTAATGTTAATACTTCGGCAGTTTCAGCCTACCAAAGTGTGGTAAAGGTAAACCAGCACTTATACGAAGACACACGTTGGAAGACCGAAGCGAATTGATATCGTGCATTGAAAATGGAAACTATGCCAAAGCAGCAAGAATTGCAGCAGGTAACTACAGACAATTGTGTTAAGAATACAATATAATTATATTTTGTCTGTTTACTTACAGATTCTAACTTTTTTATTTTCTCTGCTGCAGTACATTCTGAAAGTGGTGGCCATAGCATTGCAGAAATTGCTAAATGTCAACTTTTAAAAACTTTAAAGAGAAAGTAGTAGTACCAAGTTTTTTGAAACTAAGTTTTTGATGTAAATAAGGTTACTCTAGTAGTACAAGCAAAGTTTGGAATGAGTCACTATTTGTGGTTCCGTCAACATTTTTCATTTGAGCCTTTTGTTCTAAGGTTTATTCTGTATATACTCTTTTGCATAAATGTGTTGAAAGATGAGTGAGACGCGGTCCCCTCTTATTCAGGAAAAATTTGAAATCGGAGAAAATTTTAACATTTCTAAGGAAATTGGAAATTTCTAAGAACAACATAATAGATCACCAAATGTTAGGGGAAACATGCTTAGTGATGCATTTTCCATCAGTTTCTGTATTTTATTTGTATCTCTTGGTTTAAATAGGTAGTCTCATCCATAAGAACTGTATCTATGTAATACAGTGTTCCCCCTGCATCAGCCTTGCTGTGTCTAGGAGGCCTGTTTTCAGTTTCTAACCTTAAAACTCCTCCCCCTCATCTTGGGTGTTTCTTGTCCAGGACTCCTTCAAGTTTCTCTAATGCAAACAGACTGTTTGCCTTACTCTGTTATGTCCTCCCCATATGATCAGTCTTGTTTAATTCCTTGCAGATAATCTGTTTTCATCTGCTGCTTGGTTACTCTCAGGTTTAATATCTTTATTACATGTATTTTAGCCTATTATACAAGTCTTAGCCTTTTCTTTCCATCTGCTTTTTCCTCCCCTCTGTCCTAAGCAGTCTTGTAGTTAACATTTCTACTTGGAATTCCTGCACCCCTCTTTTTTTTCTCTTGTTCTTTCTTTTTCTCTCTTTTTTTTTTCTCTCTACCCAAAAGTCTTCTTAGTCTCTCTTGATTACACTTAACAGCATTATTTTATATATTACTGTACATTCCCTCTAACTTGTGCTCTTTCAGCCACCACCTGCATTCTGATACCTCAGCAGATCAAAAGGGGGAAACGAGTAGGAGTAAAGGAAAGTGAAATGTCCTGCATCCATTCTGTGCGTAATTGGAATTTTATCATGATTTACTTTCGCTAGTAAAATCCCAGATTTCACAAAAACTAAATTGCAAGGTTGTCCATTCTTAGCAAAGTGTCTCAAACAATTTTGCTTGACGAGTATACGTGCTTTAGAAACAAACACAGTGCATACAGCTGTGCTGATTTGACTGCTTTGAGGATTGATTAGCGGAACATTTCTCTGCATTTGTCTCAAATAGCTTTTTTCTCTATACAGTCTTCATTTTGACAGGTAAGTCACTGACAGAGATTGAAGAGAAGACTTGCCCAGCCAAGAGTTACACAGTAAAAGGGAAGGTCTCAATTTATCATGTTTGCTAAAGCATGATCATTTGCTCTGGAGATACCACAGGTACCTCCTGAGTAGCAGGAGGGGTTATGCTGTGCTCAGCATCATTGGATTTGCCTGCAGCTTTAGGTGTTAAAATCAAAGTAGTCTCTGTATGCCTTAAAAAAGGAAAGAAAAGAGAACAACACTGTGCATACTTACTCTAGCCACAGTTCTGTAAATAGACTTTCTTGTCTATTTCTGGTTTAAAACAAAATTCATGAATAATTGACTAAGAAAAGCTCACGTTCCTTGCTGAAAGCTGTGCAGATGCTGGGTTTGAAGCTCTTAGCTCTGATTTTTTTGAAGACCTGAGTGCCTTCAAGTTTTGAACTTTGTGACCCTGACACCTAAAAAGTCTTTTTTTTCTCAAGTTTCCTACATGGAGTTAAACATCAACTTTGTTATGAAAATGTTCATGGGGGGGGGGGGGGGGAACCTAGTTTTAAAAATGTTGTGAGAAGTAGAAAGTTGGTAGGGAGAGGAAAAAAAAACAAAAAAAATCCAGACAAAACTGTTAACCGTACATGTTAGTGCAGCAACCCTTATCACCAAACAAAATAAATTCTTACAATGGAAAGATTGCAAGACTCTCCCTTACCGGTTATATACCTGAGAATTCTTTGAGGGAGCCTTGCTATGTGCATCCAGTGAGATTATTTATGCCTCCCAGTATTTAAATGTTGGGTTTTTTGCATCAACTCTGCAGCTGAGAAAAATGTAAGCTTTATAGTTTTTCTTTGTCAGCTGCCCTTGAGAGCACGACTTGTACTGCTTTTATGTAACAGTTACCGTTCTGTATATGTTTTCAAAATACAAATAGTCTGCATATGAAAGACACATTCATCTAAATGTTTATGACTGTGTCTAGCTGTTACCTGAATATTTAATGCACTAGTATTAATAGAGTAGAGAAATAAAGAAGCTGCCTAAATTACTTTTTCTGTTGTGTTGGAATTTCCTTTGACCAACTGTTTTATTTTGAGGTGCTACCAGAATTGTTCATTTGGATTTGTTATGTCTTTCCATAATATCCAGTATGTTATGTATTTACCTATACTTTCAGAAGTATAGGAATGCCTGTATGTATTATTTTTGTGGGTTATGCACCTGAAAAATACTATTACAGCTTTTCATGAAAAAATGAAGAACATCCTAGACAGACCTTTCAGTTTCCCTAAAAAATATACACAAAGCAACAAATACGAGTTTAACCAGTCAGTAAATTTAATAGCAGTTTTTCCAAGGTTATATAGTTCAGTAAGCGATGGCTCCTGCTGTGGTGTCAAGTTGTTATGAAATTTTGCTTTATAACAGCTGGTGTTATACAAAGTAGGAATCTCTAAAATTGTATTTCCCAATAAAATATTTTCTTGGAAAAGCTGATAACTACTGTTACTGATTAAAAATAAATTCTAATTGAATAAAAAGCCTATCTTTGAAAATTATCCTAGAATATATTGCAGAAAATGCCTGCCCTCTTCTGCTGATCACCTTAAGCACTTTCTCTTTGCTATTTGTACTTTTATAAGGTTTGAGGACACCTTCTGCTAGCACTTTTCTTGATTTTTTGAGATGGAATGTATATCTGCCTGTCAGATTTTATTGCACTTCTTGCACATGTTGCCTGTTTTTTAAATGGGAGCAGATTCAGGAGAACTGAAGAAAAATTTTACCTTGGCAAGCAGAGAGCTACTTCTGTCAACTGTTGCCTTGCAGCTAAAAATTGTGACTGTAACCTCTCAGCTGTATTTTGGTATCAAGTTTCCTCCTACAAATGCCTCGTCTTTCCAGCTCGTGAATTCTTTCATTCCTCTCTTCCTTCTGTCTCCTTCCCCAGTTCCATCTTGAGGGGATAACCCACTGACCTTTCTTTAGGTGTGTCTTTAGGGGGCCACAGTTCTAGCTGACTGAAGGACTTCAACCTATCTTGTCCTTCAGCCTAGTGGTGAGCTACAGAGAATAGAGCTGTAAGAACACTGGTAGAGGAGAGCAATAACAGAAATTCAGTTGTTGGTTATACTGCCTGCTGAGAAGGAGAAACCACTATTGAAGCTATGTAATTCCTTGCATCCTCTTGGTTGTCTTGAACTCTGTTGTACAAAAGAGCTAGGCAGAGACCAGGAGGACTGATTAAAAAATGTATATATCAGACAAGCATTTTAAGTTATCAGGTGATAATCCTGCTATATGTTATATGCAGTGCTTTTGAAACATCCATGCAACTTCCATTTTCAGTGCCACCACATCTTTGACAGGACTGTCATAGTTTCAGAAGAAATTAGTTGTTTGGAGTACCTTAATTTTATGTTTTGAGATTTTTCAAAGGGAAATGATTATTAGAATTTGGGCCCTTGCCTTCTGAGTATTGAGATGTTTTAGGATGTGCCGTTTCCAGAAGCCTCTAAAAACTTATTTTTTATCTGTGGGCTTGGATTAAAGTACTGTTATCATTTAAAGAAGTGTTACGAACATTACCTGTTTTTTGATATGAGGATGAAGGATGGTATTCAGATGGTATTCAGAGATTTTGATTCTCATGATCATGGATATGGGTGAGGAAACAGCTGAAGAGGGATTGTTTAAGGTTTGATTCTTTACAGTATTAGTCTTGTATTTAATTATTATTTCTTCTTAGAAGTTGGGCATAGCAGTATGTGGATCTCAACTGATGCTGCAACATCCGTTCTTGAGCCTCTAAAAGTGGTATGGGCCAAATGCAGTGGATATCCCTCTTACCCAGCTCTGGTGAGTACGCAGCTTCCCACCACTAGTACACTAGCGATACTGTTTCTGTTCTGAAAATCTTGAAGTAAGTAATTTTGGATAATTCAAAAGTTCCCATTCAGTTTGAGTAAAAGTGAATTATTTTGCCCTCTTTACAGCTTTTTGATGAATCCAGTTTGTAAAACTATTGCAGTATCAGATGCTGAGTCAAAAATTTCTTCTGTCTTACCCGTTATCTGATTAATTCTCTTGCTGCTCTTTCTTATTGTAATATAGGTTATCCTTTGTTTAAAGGATCAACTGAGTAAGCATTTGACTGACTTCTCGTCAGTGTTAGAACTATATGCGTTCTACTTTTAAAATCAGTAGAAAAATTTGATCTGCAGTTTATTAAAGAAAAAGAGTTGGAAGAAATTGAATGATTGTATCCAGTTGTAAATCACATGATGGACACTTGAAACTGTCACACCTTTGTTATTTTAGGAGAAATGCGTACAGTTCTGCTTAAATTAATAGTCTGTAGAGAAAGTGTTGTTCCTAAAGTGTTTGAATGGCTTCAGGCCAGTGGTTTTTAGAAACTGTGCAGATAAGGCTCAATTTATATAGTAGACTGCATAATCTTAATGGCTGTGTTAATATATGGCAAGATAAGACAGGAAAACCGACAGTCTCAGGATGAAAGGAGTGGAGGTGAGCCTTCATTGCACTTGACTTTGGGTGCCCACAGTGGGTTGACCCAAGCACACTTGGGTCAGGTGCTTAGGATTTGAGGCGTGCAGTCGTCTCTCCAATGATACATTATGGTGTTAGATCCACATCCCACAGTATTAAGTTTTTTGTTGTCTTGATTTCCTTAATCTGTTTATTCTGTGATACTGTGGAGTGTTTGTAGGGGAGGAGATGGTTAGAAAGGGCATAGAATAACAACTCCTCTTAGGCAGCCACTAAACACTCGATAACATGGAGCACTACCTACCAAGCAGTTTTTCCGTCAGCTGAATTAGTTTTATGTTGTTAGTTGCAGTATATTTTATTCTACTTTTGGACCTTCATCTGAAACAATTTGTGATTGTCATTAAATATTTCAATGGAAAAATAAGTAGCCTTTTCTGATCATTAAATTGCTTGAGCAATATTTTGAAAGCAACTTCAGGGTTTTTTTCTGTTTGGGTTTTATTGCTTGGTTAGGGTTTTTGTGTTTCAACTTCTGAGTGCATGACATGTTTTTCCAGAAAGAAATAATCATATGTGAACATTGGCTGCTTCTTTAGGGTGTCTCAAATTCAAAACTCAAAACTTGAGATCAGTTATCACTAGTTGTTTTTAGAAACCTTGATTCAACTTTCTCATTTTGAAACCTTCTCGTCAATCTGCAAAGTTGTACTAAGTGAAATTCTGAAGTGACTTAAAGAAGAGCTAATGTGGGTAGAAAGTGCTCTGTAGATAGCTTTTGTCTTTTTCTTTTTTTTTTTTTTTTTTTTTGAATGTCCTGTTTATTTCAATTAATTTTACCCCTGTGCCTATTCAACTTAAGCTAAAAAGTTACAGGTGTATGTAACACAAAGTCTATTTATATACAGTGGCTGTTCAGTTTATGGTTCTTTTCCCATTCCCAGCTTTATTCATAATAAAGAAGCCCTTAAAGTGGATGATGTAGTTTTAAAAATTAGAAACTGTCCTTTTTTTCTGTTTTTATAGATTATCGACCCTAAGATGCCTCGTGTTGCTGGCCATCACAATGGTGTTACAATACCAGTGCCACCTCTGGATGTATTGAAAATTGGAGAACAAATGCAGACCAAATCAGACGAGAAGCTTTTCTTAGTACTGTTTTTTGACAATAAAAGAAGTTGGTATGTTATTGAAACATATTGTTTAATGCAGTGACTTACAATTTTAAAAACCTGTACCTTAAGTCTAAAAGAAAGTTGAAACACTGTCTTTCCTATGGATGTATATAATGGGACTGTTCTTGGACCAAGGCATATCATCACTGAAAGATATTTTATTTATGGCCAGTCTGGAAGTAAATAATACAAACTGTTAGTTAGTTGTCTTTTGGTTTGATTTACAAGCTTTCTGTTTTTGGTCTTGACTTGGCTAAATTGTTTGTTTGACTAAACAGACTTTTTAAAGTTACTTGTTTGTCTCTATCAGCCTTCATCTTTGCTTTCCAAATGACAACACTTTTCCCACTCTGCTCAGGTGTACTTTCTTTAATTTTATGATCTCCAGAGTTAAATGCTTTCTTAACACTCTTATTTGCAGTTCTTTGCCGTATGTCAATTCTTCATCAAACCTTCCTTTTTCTCCATTTCTTTCAGTATCAGCAGTACGCTGTGTGGAGCCTGAGGGGAAAATGCACACCATAAAACAATTCTTTCTGTTCCGTTAGCTCTTTGTTTGTTTTTCTGTTAGTTACAGAAACTTCTCACCTACTTCTTTTTCTTCCTTTCATCAAGGTCTCTCTTTCCTTAATCCCTCTCCTTTCTTCATTTCCTCACAGTTCAGGCTACCTTAAAATCTTTTTGTATCTTAATTCTGCTCTTGAATTCACTTCAATTTCCAGATGCCATTTTCCCTATTAACTGATTAAATGTGTTGTATGTAAATGCTGCCATTTTTCTGACTCCCTCTGTCCCCATACATTATTGCTTAAATGACTTCTTATGTAAAATTCAGAATTGGTGATTCCTTTCTGTCCTCTTAGATCCATTGGCTTAATTGTGATTCTTTGGCTTGCTTCTCTCTGTTTGCTCATTCTTTTCTTTATTGCTTCTTTGGCATGTCCTTCAAAGGATCTTCTTCGTTCAGTTGTGCATGATTCTGTGAGATTTTGCTTTCCTCTGCCTGTCTGTCAGTGGAGAACATCTGTTTTTCAAAGAGATTCAGTATTCCGATTCTCATGCTGTCATTGGTACTGCAAGTGTAACACAAGATCTCTCTAGCCACTTTGTTAATCATTGCAGTGACTACCTCTTGCATGATCTTGGGAGTCCTTCAGCCTCTCTTCGTCTTCATGTCTGGGTTATCCTAAGTTTTTCAGATATTAAACATATCCTGCATGGATGAACAGGAAAAGCTAAATATTTTCTCAGGCTTTTTTTTCTATATAATGGCTAATGTGCTGCCCCCCCCCCCTTTTTTTTAAAACACCTCTTTTATCCTGATGATTTCGGCCATTTCAGCACTCATCACTCTTAACTCATTTTTGCTTCCTTATACTCTTTAACCCATGTCTATGACTTTCATGCACATGAGAATATATGTCATCAGTCTGTGATAGCAGCTTCTATAATCTATGGATCTTTTCAGATAAACCTATCTTTTCCCTCTGTCCTTTGCATTTGGAGGACTTTCTGAAAGCTTTCTCTTTAAAAAACAAAAAACAAAAACAAACCCCCCACACATTCTTAAATCTTTTCTCATGATCTGAATTAAAATGTTAATGCTTGGACTGCTGCCCACCATGCTGATCACCGATGTGATTAATCGTTACCGTTCTATATCTATACTGTTCTGTATCCTTGTGTTGTCGTTTTAAATATTTTTGGTCTCAATCTGTATGCTCCGTACTTTGGGATTGTAGTCCAGAGTGCTGTAATAAAAATAGTATTTCAAGAGAAGCTTTTTCTATTACTCTTGAAGGAGAAAGGAGGAAAAAAAAAAGCTTCAGATGAAAAAGTTAATACTGGATAGTTTAGTATCGAATTTGCAGCTTGTTAAGCTGTAAATGGACTCTCAAAATGAAATCTTTAAACAGAAGTATGGTTTCTGCCATTTGCAGGGCTGAAATTGTGGACTACAGTCCACAATATTTTAATAGATGTTCATTAGTTTATTGACTTTTTATTTTTCTTAATATACGTAACTTAAAATTAATTAAAATACTGATTTATGGAAATGAACAAAATATATTTGATTTTTTTTTTTTTAATTTAAATGGTTAAAATGCTTTTTCCTTTATCTAGAAGTATGGAGTGTAAAGCTTTTTTCCTTATCACTCCTCTGTCCCCAGCAGTTAATGGTATTCCTGGAACTTAAAAGAGAAAAGTAATCTGAATACTGACTTAGTGGGATTTCATACTGCAGGGTAAAAGCATACTGATTTTCCACCTAAAGATCAAACTGAGATGTCTTTGAAATGTAAGGCAAAAATTCATCATCTGCAAATTCCTTGTAATACTGGAAATGAAAGAATGAAGAAAAGTAGTACTGTGTCAGCTGAATCTTGAGCCACATCCATTATTAGTTGCAGTTGTCCTCAAAACAAATTACCAGTATTTCGTTCTAATTCTTTTTAGTTGGTATTTGTCATTAAACGGTATATTAGTTGTTGAATTTGAATGTAGTCTTTATTTTGCGAAAGATGCTTGCTTAATATTAAATCTCTTTAAAAGATAGATTTAAGGCAAGTAGGTACTAACTTAATAGGAATTCTGTCACTTTATTTAAGATGGCAAATTTTTGACTCACTAAATGAAAAACTTGATGTAACAGCCCTTACAGTGAACAAAGCAGACAAACTCCTTCATTTTATTCTATATTTAACATAATTATTTTGCTCTTTCTTACAGGCAGTGGCTTCCTAAATCCAAAATGGTGCCCCTTGGGATAGATGAAACCATAGACAAGTTAAAAATGATGGAAGGCCGTAACTCAAGCATTCGTAAAGCAGTAAGAATTGCTTTTGATCGTGCTATGAATCATCTGAGTAGAGTACATGGAGAGCCAGTCAGTGACTTCAGCGATATTGACTAACAAAGATTCTACCAAGGCATGAAAAATACCATACACAGAATACCATACACAGACTTGAACTCTACTAATGAACCTCTTTGTCTAAAAGAATGTATTGAAGATAAAACCCCTTAATTGTTGATTCAGTGGCTGAGTTCTGCAAACTTGAAATAGTCGAGCAATTCTTCTAAATCACCATTGCCATATTGATTAATGATATTATTGTGTTGTAGTTTGGAGGATTTTCCACTAAACCTGTTAAAATGTCTTGTTCATAGTGTTCATAATTGTACATAAATGTATATTCAACACTTAACTTATTCTGATTTTAGAGGTAGCTCTTTAATTCTTTTTACAATTTTGCTGGGGAGGGAGTTGGTTTTTGTTTCCATGCTTTCCCCCCCCCCCCCTTCCTTTAGTTTCCTAAGCACCATCTTCCAGCTTAAGGTGTTTAGTGCATTTGAAGCCTAATATCAAAATGACATCAAATATATGTTTGCCTAAATCATATACAATATGGTGCTGCTTGTATCATTTCTTCCTTGGTCTGTAGCTTCTGAAAAAGACTTCTGAATGTTTGTGTAAATCATTGCTCTTTGCACAAAGTACCACGTATTTAAGATTGATGTAAATTTACAGTTACAAATATGTATTTTAAGAAAGGAAGTTGCATTATTTTGGAGGGTACTTTGTGAGAAAGACATCAAGAGAAAAATTATGCTATGTACATCACTTGCGAATCACCAAAAACACTCCATTGTTGCCCAAAATAACTTCTTATGATTGTTTTTGTTTTAAACAAACCTGGCTTAAAGCCTGCAAGCACATTATTTCTTTCAAAACCATATCCCATTTATCTCCCATGGATTATATTTTGTTGATATAGGTGCCTCCCTGTGTTTTATTTATTGTAGAAAATGTATTAATTTGCTTTATAATGAAAAATAAAATTGACAAATATATTGATATGCATTTTTATACAGGCACATGAGAAGACAACTTGCTTTGGGAGAAAAATGTATTGGAAATTGTATAAAATAACTTGATGGTTTGTGTGTAATTTGATTTTTTTGTAACTTGTAATCTTTTGTTTCCAATGAGGGGATTTATGTAACTTTTAATTTAGAACACTTTGGTAGCAATAGAAACTTTGGATACATTTTTGTATGGTACATGTGATGTATATAGAATTAGTACTTTATTTTTATTTTTAAGAAGTAAAGCATTATGTTTGGGCAGGGGGAAGAAGGCGGGTGGGTTTCCAGAACTGCATTTTTATATTAAAAACAAAAATAAAGTCAAGATATTGATTGTTGAAGCTACTTTATTCCTACGTTCACTGAAATACTGAATTTGTAACAATGAAAATGGAAAGGTATGTTTGCAATGTGATTTATAATGACTCCATTATTTATAAATGCACTGTTTGAACTCTTTTGCAGTGATATCTTAAATACTGTACCAAGTTATATAATATGAAACACCAAATAATGCATATGAATGCACGAAGTATTTATGCCCAGCTTTTTTTATAAAAGATTAGCAAATACAGCAAAACCAATACTTTTTAAATCTTTTTTTAAAACTTCATTGAGTAGCATACTTCATTGTTAAACCTGCTTGAATCTTTATTTTAAAGGGACAATTACTTTTTAAATAATTTTTAATGTTTTTATTCTCTATTGTTTGTAATACCCCCTTAGAAGCTTGAAATAAAGTTTCTTTCTCAACTGTTAATTTTGTCCTGAATTTAGCCCCTGAAATTTTGCTATAGTGCCCATTCTCTTACTCCATGACAGAGATGTTAAAAAGTTGCTAGTTCCAGAACCTGTTTTCTTGCTGTGGCATGCAGTGTCATCCTTACTCAGACCTCTACATGGTTGGTATTCCACTTACGCTATATTAACTGAAAGCAGTTGCCTATAATGGATTCTAATAATGGCAAAGATTATGTGGATTCTATAAATTTGGTTGGATAAATTTCACAAATGATTGAGGAAATAGTTTTGCTAGTCTTGATAGTAAACATTGCTTTCAGAGGAGTAATGATAGCAGGTATCTCATAAGGATTGCGATTGTCATGCTGTGCTGTGATAGAAACAATTGCTACATCAGGTAAAAAAAATTCAATAAAAATCATTTGACTTGATTAGAACATTGTGGAGTGGCTTGGAGGATGTGCCATATAACCGTGCCCATCTTTGAAGGGAATGGAGCTTCACTTGCATAATATTAAAACAGTAAAACCATTTGTGATCTGTTAGAATTGTCTTTTAAGAGAATCTTCATAAAATAGCTTAGTTTTCATAAAATAGCATTAGATCATATTTCAAACTAGGGCCCTCAGATATACTCAAAACTAGTGTGTATGAAACCAAATGATAATTCACAGCCTGAGTCTGGCAAGCAGTGAAAATGGTTTTTTGGACCTCTCAGCTCTTGGGAAAACTAACTGCAGTTTGGAATGGAGAAGTGATAATTTGGTACCTGTATGATAAGAATTTTGGTATCTGTGAAGAATGTAATTGCAGTATAAAGAGGATATACACACACCCAGTTGCAAAATGATTCTTCAGAAGGTTTCCGAAGTTGTTTCATCAACTGCTTCTGGTAGTAGGAATATTTGGGGGGGAGGGGGTAGGAAGAGTTCCTTTTTGCAAATTATAGCAGTTAATTTATTATTTTGTACAAAATTCTTTAGAACGTCTTGAGTGAAAGCTTTGGTTTGAAACTTGAAGTCTCAGACAAATTCATTTTCTGGATTTTATCTCCAGAAGCAGCTCCATTAGTTCTTGAAGAGGGCAACTTTCCTTTCTTTGTCTTACAAGTGTCTGCATGCACTTTACAGCATTCCGAGCAGGAAAGCATTATTATCGATCAAAAGCCACCCCTTAAACATCCTATATAAAGCACAGTGCATATTCTTTTTATGTGAATTCACAAGAAGGGCTATGTTGTTTTTCTTTTGTATATGTAAGGAAAACTGAAATTGCCTGGAAACTATCCTAGGAATTCTCGGAAGCTGTCTACAATCCTGTGGTCCTACAGATTGTGTTCAAATTTAAAACATTTTCTCAGACTTGTCACTGTTCAGTGTGACTTCTGTGTTTTTTAAGAGATTTCATACCTATTTAGAAAAGGAAGCTTGATCTCCGAAGTTTTTATTTTCAAAATCTAGTATCTAACTTGGTACGATAGTCCAATGAATATACACCTGAAAGTATATGCTTCCCTGTGTTTTAGACCAAGTTCTTATATGACACCATTGATAACTGCAAAATAGCTGTAGAGAGGAAATTAATATTCTAGCGGAGGAAAAAGAAGTGAAAGACAGCTCGTGGTTTTCTCAGGAAGAGTTAGAGGGATGGACACAGGGGTGCAGATTTGCATATTCACCTGCCAGCTCCAGTGTGATCACTTCTTACTAATGAAGTATGAGAATCCCAGATCAGAAGCTAAACCTAAGTTAAAACTTGTCATCTTTTATATTAAAAAAGCAAGAAATAGTGGTGTATAGTTTTTACAAGAAAAAGTCATGAGAAGATGACAACTTTTCTCTCTCTCTCTCTCTCTTTTTTTTTTTTTTTTTTTTTTTTTTTTGGTGATCCGTATCACTGATAAACTGTTTTAACTCCATGGTTGTTGCAATGTTTGTTTATTGTGATTTTTGTATTTTTACACTAGAGGGAGCAACACACCCACACCATCAACATTCATAAAATAAGTATTTGAATATTTGCTTTTTAAAATTCTGCTGTTAAAACTTGTTGCTGATAAACAGCATTTTCTGCTTATCTATTTGTACTCTGTTAAAAGTAGCTTTTGCTGAAGTGCTTCTTATTGCAAGTAAGCAATTTTGGGATTTTTTTTGTTTTGTTTTATATTTTACTGTTTGAAAAGCTAGTATGTAGAATAGGAACTCCATATTTTCTCACTATCTCACTTTAAATCTCTCATTCCTTGTGACTGGCAAGTAGCTTTTTACATCAGATTTTATTTGGCTGTTGGTTTCTTTTCAGATGTGTGGTGCTATGTGTTAATTTTATAATGTCACAAACAAAATGACAGAGTTGCTTCCTGCTAGTAACATAGTACAAGTCAAGTACACAGTAAGTGATAAGAAAATTCAAGCTTGGAGGTGAAGGTGAGATGAGACAGCCACTCTGTCCTGCAAGCCGGCAAAGAAAGGTCATCTCCAGAATATTCACAGGGGAATTAAACTTAGTTCTAAGTGTGATTATCTGGGTAAAGATCATTATCTGTATGAGGAAAGCACTTTTCTGTGAGTCTGTACCACAAATAGAAGTGAAGTGCAAATGGAGGTAAGATTTACGGTCCACACTTTATTTAACAGCTTTCAGTTATCTTGTGTACCTTTTTATGTAACACCATTCAGTTACAATGACTTGCCTATTGTATCAATTCTTGAAAGATTTATTTCCTCTAGAGCTTCCCTGATGAGGTAGAAAAGTAATGAATTGAAGATAGTGAAAGTTTTTGAAATTACTCTTTTGGAATAAAGTCAAAATGCTAAAAGCAAAAAGCTTTTTAAAAACGTTATGTAATTTGGTGTTTGGGAGGAGACTGTAAATTTAGTTTATGCTGCCTACTTTGTTCAGCTTTTTTTTCACTGCCTGTACAACAGAAACTGCTATGAAACCTTTATATCTTTGTCAGTCTGGGATGAAAATGCAAGATCTCAACAGCTGTACTTTAGGTTTTCTGAGATCCTTTTCTCTTAATTTTTCCTTTATACCTTTTTGTGCAGAATTTGCATTTATCCTTTTTCAATCCAAAATCATTCAATAGATCTATTGTATAGAACAAGATCTCTAAATTCCTGTGTTTTTCTTGAATGTGATGTATTGTTTATTAATTATTAATATTTTGATTGCCATAAAATTGTTGAGGTATATATATAAATTACAGTCTTATTCTTTCCTTTAACAGGTGACGAAATGTTTATATTCTTTGGTATTCTGTAGAGTCTAGCAGTCCTGTGTTTGGCTTCCTGAAGACAATAGATTACATATAAATTCTCTGGGTATTTTGTGGAAAAAGGTAAATACTTTCATCCAAGAGAAGGCATAAAGGTGTCTCTTAAATGAATATATCCAAGACTTTTTCATTCTTCTTAAACATTCTCAGATCTTACTCATTTGATAAATTAACCTGGGTCAGAATAGGCTCCTTCTCAAAATCTTACGATTAATGTTTTATAGCTCTAGTTTGCTGAGATGCAAAACTATTGAGCCTCCATGTCTTTCTGTTTCATGTGCCACCATATATATTCTAACAGGAGAGGTTTTTTACATTCTCCTGCTGACCATCAGATTTACAAATCATGCCCATGAAAACTGCTATTCAACCTACTGTTGGAAGTGTGCAGTGTAAATGGAGTAAGAAAAGCTAATTTGGAGACACCTAATACTATGTAGGTTCACTGTCAATGTTTCACTTCCTTCTAGGAAACAGTATAATTTTGTCGGTGGAGGATGGACATGTAAAAAATGAATTTAGTGTCTTAGATACTCTATTGTGCACAAGATTAGTCTTGTTTCTTGGACTCTGAGCTGGGGTTGTTGATTTCTGTGAGTTTTAGCTACGATGAATGGCTGATTATGTCAAATCACTGAAATGTGTAAGATCATCCCATTTTTCAATGCATGGAATTCACAAAGATTTTGTAACACTCCAAGTTAGTTTAAATTATGAGTGATAAATGGGGATGGGGACACTAAGACCAAAGTTCATGAGAAATTCATGTATTATGTTATTTTCTTTTTTGCTGCTGGATCTTGCCTGTGTAGTCTGTATATAATAACAGATTTGGATATTATTGCAAGCATTCTGTATTAATATTTTAAATGAATACATGTCAGGATATTTTCCAGAACAGATCAGTACTGTTATTTGCATTTTACAGATGGGGAAACTGAGCCAGAGCAAGGCAAATGATACGCCAAAATGGATCAAGAAACTTATGTTTCCTAAAGCACATTGTGACGTTCAGTGTTCTAGACCTCATATTCCATTAGACTTTTTTTTTTTCCTCCATCACATCTGATCTTTTCTTAGGACTTATTTAAAAAGAGAATTAAAACAAAGGTTATGATGGTGTTCCTAAAGTGCTGCTGCTTAAACTTCTCTTTAGCACATTTATATGTGCCATTTCAAAATGTTAAAATGAAAATAAACAAGATGGATAAGCTCATCTTATCTTGTAAAACAAACACCACTTTTAAAACAAATAATTGGCACAGCTTTATTTGTTGCAAGTTTTTCTTTTACAATGATCCTGTTTTTTAACTATACAAACAAAATCTATTCTTCCTCAGCTGTTTCTCTTTCATTAAAATTAAATGGTATAACAGCAAATAAATATGTTTTAGGATGCATGAAAATAGATAAAATCACAACATGTTACACAGAAGAAAGTAGATGTCCTGGGGTTTGGACAGTCATCAAGCACTGTTCTGCAGCCGTTTCTCCTCTGATTCATGAAGTGCATTAACATGTGGGCAAAGGAAGCAAGAGGTTTTGACAACTGATTTGACATATAGTCATTGAAGCAATAGGTTAGAGGCAAATGGACAATAAAATTTAACTGGGCAAAGCAACAAAAAAGCTAGCTTGATTATTTTCTGAAAGAGATTGTGTAGCTCAATTGCTTGCAATAACAAGTGTTTGCCCTTGATGGCCCAGGTCTCTTCTAGCACTGTGTTGTTATATCCTAACTTGTTAAGATTCCCCGTGAGGGGTGGCTATGACTTGTTTATGGCTTTTTAGCTATTTTTAATAAGTCTCTTTAATGAAGAGAGAATTTTCTCTGTATGAATTTTTTCTCCTAATTCGTACATTAAAATATATAGTCAGAATAAATAATCAGATTTAATAGTTCCAAAGGTGAGAAAAGTAAGAGTGCTGGTCTTTTGCTCACTTCTTTTTCTTAGGAAGTCACATTCTTTTTATTAGTTACTTCGTAGTGCTTTGCGTTCTTCCAAGAGTGGTGGTGATGGCGATGTTTATACAATGCATATCATTAATAGGTTAAAAAAAATCTCTAGTCTATTAAAGATGATGATATTCTAGCTAAATTAGGAAAATGATATAATTCATTTTAATTACCAGAAAATCTTTTGGAATAAAACAAAAAACCACTTTTCTTCAAAATAATCAGTAAGAGGGAATTGTTACTGAATTACTTAATTTATCAGAGATTATTTATGTCTGTCAGCCAGAAATAATCTACAAAAATCAACCAAATAAAGCTGAATTTGACCAAAAAAAAAAAAGCTAAAAACTTATGACATCATTATTTAATAAAAAGCCCTAATTTCTAGGCAAGGAATAGGGGGTTGCATAGAAAATGAGGACAGGCAGTTCTCAGTTTAAAGTCAGAATAAAAATAAATAAGGTCAAAGAATAGCAGCAGCGGGTAGTCGCATGACACTTCCTCTAGAACCTTATATGACAGAAACCCGGCTCATGTTTCTTCCTTATTATTGCAATAGCTCAAAGTGTCCATCAAATCTTCCATGCTTTATATAAGCTACCTGCAGAAAAATAAACCATTACTATTTTAACATCTCAGCAATAAAAATTTTTTGGCTTTGAAAATGCTGGGCTTGTTTCATATTTAACATACGGTGTTTTCATTAATCTCTGTTAGTCTGACACTATCTTTTATTTACAAGGTTACTAAAGTTGACGCTAATGTATTCAATCAGTCCAAGACCTAGGTATAGTTAAGTAGGTATATATATATAGTTTTATATAAATACACCTAGAAGTATATAATGAGCTACACAGGTCTGTTTTATTATTTGTCTTTCTAAAACTAGTGTTGGGGACAGTCTGAAGTTCATGTTAGGTCTTGTATTCTATTTAACTGTCTCTTCAGTGTTAGCCATATGTGTACAGTTACCAACTGAAGAAAAAAAACAGCCTTAGAAAGTCAAAGTCATAAAGCTGAATATTGTCACTCCACATCATGGCTACATCCAGGCCTGAAAGACGTCACCTGACTGGTAAGATTTAACAGGAGCTAACTCCTGTGTGTTACTGATATTAAACATTTATACTGCAAAAGTACCTCACTGATTCTCTTGAAAGTATGCTCTGCATTTTATGTGCACATAGCAAAGGCTGACGATCTGAACAGAAAATGTTGGAGCCTGAAGAGAATCAAATGAATCAAGTTTAAAAAAAAAGTTTAGTATTAACATTGTCATATTAGATAGATGTTAATAGCCAGTAGTTGAGATACCATATGTATATATATGTATATACACACATTAATGTATGACCACTTAACAATTAACTTAAATCAAAATAGGAGGGGAACTGGGTTTAGAACAGAACAATAACAATGCATTGCTTAGTTCTGCTGATGTAGGCATTGATCAGTTCTGGTAAAAACAGAAACCTCCTGTTGGAGGAAAACTGTATCTTGAAGGACGGGGGAAACTTATGTCTTAAAGGATGGTAAGAAAAAACAGTAGCCTCCTAATAGAGATCATATAGTTTAGCCACATATAGAACTGCGCAACAACCTCTAAATACTGCCTGTAATTGGCCGCATGGGTGGAACCATCTATAGGTTATGTATGTAAGTTTGCAAAAAAAAAACAAAAAAAAAACCAAAAAAAACAAAAAAAAACCCCAAATCAGTAATTGTGATGATCCCATCTTTGAGTCAGGTAGCAGAATTAATCAATGGAGTATCATATATACATGATGTGTGATGTGTGTGTGTGTGTATATGCACATATATATGCAAAGGTCCTTTTAACAAAGTTTAAAGGCAAATATATTTCTACTGCTTGTGTTCGGTTCTCTATTCTATTGCTTACCCAGCCGCTTGTGTCTGGGTTCCTAGTCCATCGCTTGTTTGGTTCACTGTTTCACTCTGCCTCACGCCCTTCTGGAGGCTTAGCTGTAATTTAGATGTAACACAAAGCAGGTAATAGCTGTATCGTTATCTCTGCCTAGCAGATAAGAGAGCGGAGCAGAGCTGCAGTGGCCTGTCCAAGGACACAGAGGAAGCCTGGGATAGAGCAAGGAACAGAACTCAGCACACTTCTGCCTTAGCAACCAAATTATAGTTTCTTTTTGAATCAACTGATAAATCTGGAGCATAATCACTAACTCAACTGCTCAGTAAATTTTGTTAAGTAAAACAGCTTGAGGTTATTCAATTTGGTTTCATCTTGCACGAGGACCAAAGGTTTTGCTTTGGTATTTATTTTCTTTTTACTTATTTTTAAGGCAGCAGAGAATAGTCAACAGTGCTGTAGTTAGAGCAGTCCAATGGAATATGAAAGACTCAGATTTAAGGCCCTGCCCTAAACTTGCTATGGACAAGATACAAATGTGTATCTTCTGCGTCCAATCTACATCCTCCATATGTCCAAACTGGGACTCTTGTTACCGCATCCCTCCACCTGGTCATTAGGAAGCCTTCTAACAAAAGCCTTGTCAAAATGGGTGTATTAATGAAAAAATCCAATTGTTATAAACTTGATTGTATTGAAAAGTTCCTCATCAGTATAATTATTTATCTCAGCCTGTTATCTACTCATACATCTTGTGTGTATCTAGTCTATTTTCCTGTGCTGCAGATGCAAGTCACAATATAAAACATGTTTTATAGAAATAGATGCTAGCTAATCATAATCTACATACTTATTACAATATTGATTGCTGATATTAGCGGTTGTCAGTATACAATCCATACAGATATGCATTGACAGGATTGCAATAAATAGAAATTGTATTGTGTTTCCTGGGAATGCATGTGAGGACAACCAAAACAAGTAATCAGTGCATGCAATTTAAGGTTTTAAAATTCAGCTGTACTGTGTGTAAAGTTATTGGGTTTTTTACCATTTTCTACTTATTAATTTAGCAACTGTGTTTCCATTTCTTTATTTGCAGTTTGAAATATGAAGGTTTAAACATTGTATGTAAGTTCATTTTATGCTGCTAGAACTCTAACCAGATGCTAGAATATGATAGGTTGTTAAGTTTAATTCTCAAACTGTATGTTAAAATAGTAAAAGAAGGAAAAAAAGTTTTCATCTTTCTGCTCATTTTGGAAGAGTGGAGGTACTATGTATAAATCAAATGATAGCACTAAATTAGCACAATAGTCTTTAAGGGATTTGAGTACTTCATCCTGATGGATGAGCTGATCATGTAGCAAATATGCTACAAAAATTTAGGAGAATTATAGTAGGCATAAGTTTTCTTATGGAAAACTTTTCTCATTAACACCAACTTATTGTGAAAATGCAGTCAAATTATAAACTGCTTAAATACATTTCACAAACACAATTCTTTTTTTTAAACCAGTGCAACCTTAGTTAAATAGCTCTCCTCCCTCAGAGGTAAGAAATGAATACTTTCAGGATCTGAATTTTTCCTGAGCTAAAAGTTTAGGATAAAATACACGTATTACTGAAAAATTACCAAACAAATGTTTTTGACACCAAAAGACTAAACCTGGCTAATGTTTTTACTCTATTGCAGTTTACTTGTTTGTTCACTTCAAGTGTTGCAGAAATGCAAGTAGAGACATTCTTTTCTAAATGAATTTGATATAAGTGAATCAAATTGTGGATATTCTGAAATACAGAAGATACTCTAATACCTAGAAAAGCTTTATCCTAACATACAGTAAATCTCCTTTGTCAGCTGGAAATAAGAAGGACCTGATAACTGCGTTAAGCTCAAATTTTGAGTATGTTTTTTAGAACTCTATTTAGTTGATCAGTGATGCTTGGGTAAGTTGCGGTGATAGTAGAAGAGCAGAAACATGACAATAATGCTGATAGAAATTTAGGGAAAGTAATTTTTGTAGCTGTCAATAATTAAATATTGCCCAATATTAAACCTTATGGTTAAATAAAGTTTGGGAGTTGAAGACATAAAGTGAACCAAAAATATAAGAAAGGCCCATTTAGGAGTCAGGGGAATTGTCCTACACTATTACCAAAGAGGACGTTACATCAGGGACCTGCTGGCACCGGAGGGAGCCTGGGAGGAAGCTGAGCTGTGCATCTCTCACCTCAGGCTATAGGATGCTTCTCGGTGATCTTTACGGGCTGGTAAAGCAGAGCCGCTACCAAGCTGCTCCCACTCCTGCTGGTTTTATATTTCCCCAGTCCTGAAGATGAAGGTTGACATGGGTTATGACCATCCTCTCAGCATCCTCAACTCAAGCAAACTGAACACATCTTCAGAACATAACTTTTGCCATAGCACAATGTGATAGCAAGAAGGTGCTCAAGAAACAGGTTAACTAGGTCTGTTCAGATAAACGGTCTTAATCAGGACCAACACATTCACAAGTGCATGAAAATAAAGACCAAATAAGAAGCCGTAAAGGAGAAACTCAGCTGGGCTTCCTGTATTAACTTTTTAAAAATAATACAGATTGCCAATACATGCATATCTGGAAAGATGTTGATTTCCAGACAATATGACTGAAAGCTCAAACAGATTAAATATATGAAAATAATCTAAAAATAAGTAAAGCATTTATTATTTAGTAAATATGTCTGCATCCTGCAAAAAGGAACAGATTCATGTCAAAATGTCAGTAAATTAATGCTTTTTAGATTAACACCTTTTTTTAGATTATAGAATAGCTGTCAAAAGTATGAAAAATATTGCATTTTGTAATCAATTGCCTTTAGCTCAATTTATAACTATCTGCAATTGTTTAATTCATGTAGTACAGAAATGAGAGGCAGTTTAGTGTCCTTCAACTACAACTGATATCACAAAGTTGACTTGCTGCTAATGAGGTCTAAGGATCATACAGAGAATAGCAAAGTCAATAGGCCTTGGGCAGAGAAGGCTGATAATTTTCTAAGACTACTGAATTATGAAAGTTACCTATTTAGAAGATTAGGAAGCCCTAGCATGTGACAGAATCACAATCCTGACCTGTGCTTTAGGGAAGATACTGAAAAACATTGGCAAGTATAAGTCTTTACAGCATAATAGGTCAGTCACTTTTCCATTAAAAAGTTTTTCATCAGAAAAGGTCAGTTTTCTGAACCCCAAACTTCTGTGAAACAGAAATTTTAATACTGTTTTTCTAAATGAATATTCTGAGGTCAAAGAGGTCAACTTTTTAGTTAACCCATCAAGGAAGCAATTCTTGTGATCCTAGTAGGCTGTCAGCAGTCATTTGGGATGGATATACGAGATCAACTCTGTACCCTACTTGAATTTGAACCCATCTGTGATGCATCTAATGCAAATGTTTTCACCACAGTCTTCATGGCTATGGTGTCATCGAACTGTTTTATTTAGGGTTTTTTTGGTAGAGTTGCTCCACTTCAGCAAATTTTAAGCTATTTCTACAAAGACTCACTCTATATGTCAGGGAACAAACAAGATGTCAGATGTGTATGTTCAGATTCCTTCCCTGGAGTAGTGACTTATTTAAAGTGGGATAATTTCAGCAGCAGTAAGAAAGACCTTTCTCACTAAAGACAAAGTAATTAACCATGATGATTTAAGATAATCTGTGTGACTTTACTTTGGAATGAAGGAGGAATACTCACCCAGACAGGCTCTCCTCTGAGCTAGCAAAAAACAATTCAAAGTGCTGTTAGTTTTTGTCTTTCAGTCCATATATTTATGTGACATACTATATACTGGAGAGTATAAAGCCTGACAAGAATGGATGGCCTCTCCTTGCAGGCCTTCTGAGCATTTCCACATTGAAGATGACCTAAGCAATTAACAGTACAGATTTTGAGGCACTTAACATGAAAACTTGGGCTTAGGCCAAACATGTAATGCAGATATTGCCATTGTTTTCCATTTCCCATATGTTTTACAGAGTCTTGGGAGTAAATAATGAAAGGCAATTTGGGCCCTGATGGGATACACCCAGAAGTGCTGAGGGAGCTGGCAGATGTCATTGCAAGACCACTGTCCATTATCTTTGAAAGGTCATGGTGATCAGAAGGGATGCCTGAGGACCAGAGGAAAACAAATGTCACTCCAGACTTCAAAAAGGGCAAGGAGGACCCAGGAAACTACAGGCCAGTCAGTCTCACCTCAGTTCCTGGAAAGCTGATAGAGCAGCTCATTCTGGACACTATTTCCAAGCATATGAAGGACAAGAAGGTGATCAGGAGTAGCCAGCATGGAGTCACCAAGGGGAAATCATGCTTAACCAACCTGGTAGCTTTCTGTGATGGGATGACTAGCTGGGTAGATGAGGGGAGAGCAGTGGATGTTGTCTACTTTGACTTCAGGAAGGCTTTTGACAGTCTCCCGTAACATCCCCATAGGCAAGCTCAGGAAGTGCAGGATAGATGAGTAGACAGTGAGGTGGATTGAGAACTGCCTGAATGGCAGAGCTCAGAGGGTCGTGATCAATGGCGCAAAGTCTAGTTGCAGGCCTGTATCCCCCAGGGGTCAGTACTGGGCCCAGTCTTGTTCAACTTCTTCATCAATGACCTACATGAAGGCACAGAGTGCACCCTCAGCAAATTTGCTGATGATACAAAACTGGGAGGAGTGGCTGACGCACCCGAGGGCTGTGCCACCATTCAGAGGGACCTGGACAGGCTGGAGAGATGGGCAGAGAGGAGCCTCATGAAGTTCAACCAGGCGAAGTGCAGAGTCCTGCACCTAGGGGGGAATAACCCCAGGCACCAGTACAGGCTGGGGGCTGACTTGCTGGAAAGCAGCTCTGTGGAGAAGGACCTGGGAGTCCCATTGGACAGCAAGTTGACCATGAGCCACCAGTGTGCCCTTGTGGCAAAGAAGGCCAATGGTATTCTGAGTTGCATTAGGCAGAGCATTGCCAGCAGGTTGAAGTAGGTGATCCTCCCCCTCTACTCAGCTCTGGGGAGGCCACATCTGCAGTAGTGTGCCCAGTGCTGGGCTCCCCAGTACAAGACAGACATGGATGTGCTGGAATGAGTCCAGCAGAGGGCTACTGAGATGATGAAGGGACTGGAGCATCTCTCTTATGAGGAAAGACTGAGAGAGCTGGGCCTGTTTAGCCTGGAGAAGAGAAGACTGAGGGGGGATCCTGTCAGTGTGTACAAGTATCTGAAGGGAGGGTGTAAAGAGGATGGGGCCAGACTCTTCTCAGTGGTGCCCAGCAATAGGACAAGAGGCAACAGGTGCAAACTGAAACACAGGCAGTTCCTTCTGAACCTGAGGAAAAACTTCTTGACTGTGAGGGTAACTGAGCACTGGCACAGGTTGCCCAGAGAGGTTGTGGAGTCTCCTTCCCTGGAGATATTCCAAAGCCATCTGGACACAATGCTGGGCTCTAGGTGCCCCTGCTTGAGCAGGGGGGTTGGACTAGGTGATCTCTAAAGGTCTCTTTCAACCTCATCCATTCTTTGATTCTGTGTAAATCATACCTCAGATTAAAGATTTGATTCTTTTTTACTTATGAAATAACTAAATATGTGTATTTGATTTTTTTTCTCTCATTTCAGCTGTCATTTTCCCTGCAACAGAAGTTATATCGAGGTACCTAGCCATATTTTCTAAAGCCAATTACCTTAAATTTTGTACTTTCATCACTGCTGGATCACTCTTATTGTGGAGTTAGCATGTTTTGGGGATACCATTTAGTAACTTATTATTTTTTGCCTTTTCATGATACCTCATTTAGACCGTTTATACAGTGCTATTATTTCATTTTGTCCAAAATCTGAGATAAAACTAACTTCTTACTTTTCCTGATTCCTGATCATTAATTTGCTGTCTCTACATGCTGATTGATCATCTGCTGTCCAAAATATCAAAATATTTTCACTGGACTTTCATCTAAAATTTACCAAAATTGATGTGTGGCTTTCCATTAAATGAGTTTTCACCAGGCTTCAGATAAAATTGCAAATCCATTAATTTGCAGTATGTATGACCAGCATATCACAGTTGAAAAGAATCTGATATGAAAGAAGATATTTTAAGATAGTTGTTCTTTTATTGTTAATGAAGCCTTTAAAGTGACAACAACCCTCAAAGGCCGAGCAGTGACTCTTTTATCTCGAAGACTCAAAAAGGTACAGCTTCTCTTTTGTATCTAAATAACCAATTGGAGTCTCAAGGCTACAGAAATAGGAAGTGTAAAATCATTCCCACCTCAAAGGATACAGGGCAAGCCCCAGTTTCAGATATCTTGAGAGTATGTACCAAATTAATCCATGCAAGCTTTTTTTTTTTTTTTGAAATTATTTGCAGGTCTGTTGTCAATCTGAGTTTGGAGCAAAGAATTAAAACAGCTCATTGAGGTCTAGGAATACAGAGGGGAGAACATTCATTACAGGGACTGTTGTTCTAAAAAGTCCACCTGAGCAAATCAACTTCTATGCATACATCTACACATCTAGGCACACCTGTGTAATGTAACCCAGTGCACACAGAGATGGATGCTCACTCATTCTGAGTGCCCTTTATGTTGCTCTGGCATTTAAAGTGCATCAAAATTAAGAAGTGGTTTAGGCAAGCCCTAGTCATGTCCCAAGACCGCTTAAATGAGGCCACAGAATCAGCTTGCTACTAAAAGTTTATGTGATCACCGTATATGGTTTTCTTCTGTGTATCTTATTTATATGTGCCTGAATCCTGTAATCAGACCCATCCTGTAATCCTGAACCCATGTTGGCTTCAGTTATACCTATCACACTGCGAGAGTAGGAGCACAGCCATCATCCTAACTAAAAGCGTCAAAATACTGCAAAAACTGTCTGGTGTATGTAAAACTCTGAGTAGAGTATAAAATGGTTAACCTATTTGTTGCTAGTTTTTGTGTGTAGTTTTATGTGGAATATTTGATACACACATTCTTAGTGTGTTTTGCAGTGAGGATGGGAATGTAAGTATTTATAATGAACCTCATTGCATTTCTTACAGTCTTTGAATTGTGAAATAATTAGCAATACTGACATTTAAAATAACTTTATAAATGTCAGAGCTAGTAACATTCAAATTAATAGTATAGTTGAAACTTTAAGAATATCTTTGTTCTACTATGACAGTGTGGTGCACTTGATTATAATTGTAATAGAATATTGTTCCATTAGTATGGGTTTTCTATCATCTGAATTCTCATAAAAATCCTCTGAACAGGACAGTTGTGTATGGTTGAGGTGCAAATGTCTCTATCCTGACCTGACTCTATAATTTTTATTGTTAACCTGGTCCAAAATGTGTCCTGAAACTCTGGAGGCTTATAGTCAAAAGAGAGAAAAAAATGTCCTCTAAAGCTAGTTTAGATGCCACCAAAATCTAAACAAACATCTTTCTTCATAAGATACAGGTGTTAAGACCTAAGAAATCTCCTTAACTTGGGAGGTTCCTATGTTTAGTAGCAGAAATAACAGTGCAATTGTTTGTGCTTTTATTCCAAATCTTAGTCTCGTTTAACTTCACATCCAAATCCTGTTTTAATCCTTTTAATGAACATGCTGACTTTAATTGTACTCAACCTTTACTCAGAGAAAGTGTCAAATATTACTTGAATAAAAACTCAAGAATATTGACAAATTTGTGATGAATAGTTATTGACCCATTTTTAATTTTTAATTTTATTTTTTATTTGTTTGTTTTCCCCCATGAAGGACTGCTCTTTCTGCTGCAGTCCCTTTCTGTGATGGATAATGCCACAGTTTTGTTTTGCGATAACATATGTCTGTTGAAATAAATCTAAAAAACATGAGGGTCATACTGATCTGGTCCCAGATATCCCTGTAAACATATGTAAAGACAGGTGGTTAACTCAGCCTCCTGTCCAGAAACAAGATCTGGAGGGTTTTCTTCTTATTCTTGACAGGTGGTCAGCTCTTTACAGGGATCTGTGAATATGTTTGTTCAAAATGTTTACATGATTTGAAGATGGAACTATGGGTTCTTTGGGTGTAAACCAACATGATTTTCCACCATTTTCCATTTTCTTTCAAAGATGGTTTACCTGGGGCTTTGAAATGAATTTCATTTCATGAAAACATGAGTACAAAGTGCTGGGGACAGAACTTGGGTTGTTAGGGCAGAAGCAGCCAAGTTTAATCATGCTGCATTACAATGTATTTCTACCTTTTTTCTGGAGACATCTGGGGCTGCTGCTGAAGTCTCTGTACAACTGATTCCCTGCATTAAAGTTTTGGCAAAGCTGCTGCTGTTTGAGCGCCATGGATGATGTGGATATCTGCACGAACTAAACCCAGATTGAACCTCTGTGTTGTGCAGCTGCATTACCCAGAGTGTGGTGAACACTTCTGTCTTGGAAGGTTTCTCCAACAGTGGCACAGTTGCTGTGCTGCTAGACCAATTTTGTAATCCTGCCTTGTTGCTTCATGCAGCCCTGCACAGAAACTCTAGCAGTTTCTTGTTCTCTGGCTTTTCCTTTCATCAGGAATGGGGTCTGTGAGCGCAGGCCAACTTTTCTCATGCTGGTTGACTCTGTAGGAACATAGCTGATACCACTGCAGTGTGAAAGGAATTGGCTTAGCACTCTGTTCAGCTTACTCGCTTTATCAGTCCCAACAGGATGATGGAAAATAAACCCACATCTTTACTTTTCTTGCTCCATGGGGTGGCCTATAATAATTGAGAAGAACCCAGAATCTAGTCCAGCCAAAAGAACCTCACAGCTGGGCAAGAAAAGAATATAGCAACAAAGTATATATATGTGTGTGTGTGTGTGTATATATATATATTTTTATATGTAGGGGGAAAAAAAAGTCATGCAGGATTAGTATCTTTTTATCTTTGGGTCATGGAGAATTCCCATATGTATACCTGTGGGAAATTATGTCAAGGCTCATTTTATGGCATTTCTTAAGACTATTTCTATACTTCCAGGAAGAATATCTACTTGTACAGGTGTAGAATACTGATACAAAACCCTCTAGGCTTATTTTTTAACATAATGTGAGAGAAAGACTGAAAACATGACTCATCGTAAGTATGTGTGGACACACCACAGCCTTTGGTTCTTTCAATCAAGTATAGCAAGACTGTTTTTGATGCCTGTTTTAAAACCACTAAAATTTAAAGCTGGTTTGCAAAGAGATTTTGCTCTGTCAGCTTCTGCATGATGTTAGTTGAGTGTCCTTGTAAACACTGAGGATATATTAAACTAAGTGAAACTAACCAAATTTATCCTCTTTCTGAAAAAGTAGATTTCTGAGCAATGGCTGTGACTTTTTAATCAGAGGAATTTTTTAAGTGAATTTCAGCACATGGCTGCAGTAAACATATGGACCAGCAGATGATTAATTTGTGCATATAGAAATTCCCAAGAAATCCCCATGGCTTTGACAGACGAAAATGATTCCCAGTGAGCATGCGGTTCTAATTAATGCTAAAATCAGTTGTTAAAAAAATCAATTTACATGAATAAAATGTGTTAGCCCTGGAAAGCTGTAATTGTTGTTTTGCACAGGCTTAGCAGTAACTTTATTGATTTCATCCTAGTGAAGTTTAGCTATTACTTGAAAGGTAAAATACCTCAGCTATGTGCTTTTGATGACAAAGACACATATATCTAAAACTTTTCTATTGGTGTTTGATTTTTTTCAAAGGAGTAAAAACTGCCCAAAATGTATTCTAGTTGAAGATTAAACTTTTGACATTTGCAAGTTATTTTTCAGAGGTACAAACAATAATTCTGCCTTCATTTTTCTGAGCCAATTGTATTGATTTCATTGAGCAGTTCTTTATTAGGTGTGTTTCACAGCAGGATTCCTTACAAATTTCTCTTTGAAACACCTGGTAGAAGGTCCACCATAAACCCATGGTTAGCATGGGTTTTCTATGTACCTATGTTTCTCTGGGCCATAACTTCAACTTCAATTGAAAGCGAAAGTCCCTCCTTGAATTCAGTAAGAACTGAATTTGGCTGCAAAACTTTAAAGATCCTATGGAGGAATTTTTGGTCCTATTGCAGACAATCTGGGTTTCTATTGATGAAGCTAGGATTACTATAGATTAACCCCAAATATTTATCAATCAATCAATAGCCAATGGTCTAAACTCTGCTTTTCTTAAATGAAGGTCCATGACCATACTTTTGGATGTTGCAGTGTATGAAAGGAAAGTTTTCCAAAAGATATTGAGAAATACAAACTATCTGCTAGTAGTCATATCTTTGGAGCTCATTTGGTTGTATTTATTTTGTTATTCTTAGTGAAAACACTGGTCTTCTTACAAACATGTTTACTTTCATGGGCAGCACTGTTGCATAAAATAGCTTTTCTCTTGTTTACGGGCTATGCTTAATGGTTCATTTTTGAAGTAGCATTTTGATTAAACAATGGTAATCGGTACTGAAGCTGATTAAATGCTTCTGTCTTTATTGCTGGAACTCACTTTCAAAACTTCAGAATCTGTGAGCTGATATATCCACGGACATTAAAGGGAGATGTACTCTTGAGTTACACATGTTCATATATTCTCCTTAGGTACAGTTATATTTTTCTTGTATGATGTTTAGTGTAAGATCTGATGTTTTCACCAAAACTATGATCTAACAGAAAGGTGATAATGTAAATACGTCAACATACATGAAATGAAGAGTTGAATATTTGATATTGTTGTGACTGAAAATATATGGTTCCATTCACATACTTTGGAAGAGAAATTTGATAACAATGGAAAAAGTTGCAAAGTTATAGAACTAGAAGTTAGAGAACTAGAAGAGAAGATAAAATAATAGAACAGACAAGCTAACCACAACAGCAAGCATCAAAAAGACGGATGCTGGTTTTATTTGTTATCTCTGTTTATGCCACACCTGTTATTCTACAGTTTTATCTGTTTCTAACTAAGAAAAGAGAATTTATTCACTGATGAATTAAATATCTATAGTCAGATATTTGTAAAATGCAAGTTTCTGACTATTCTTCAAGGCTAGTTCAAATCTGTAGCATTATATTGGCTAAGCACAGTTCAGTCTACTTTTAAGTTGATGCATTTTGTAAATGAAGATTGCAAGTTCTGTCACATTTCCTTAAATATTCAATTTTAATAATGATAATAAATGTAGAAAATTTAGCATGATAATATTAGGCACATGCATGTGGGAAAATTACAAGATTTTGATCATGAAGGGTGTTAAAAGTACACTACAATAAAACTCAAACTAAATCATTAGTCATATAGCAAAGCCAAAATATTTCCACAGCAGTGGGATGATCTTAAAAGAAGTAGTGTCCTAGAAGAATTATAAAAGACATAAATAAGTTTCATTTTTAGAAAAAAAAACAAGAGAAAAACGTACAAATCACGTAAGGCATTTAAGGGATTTCTTTGACAAAATGTTTTGATATGCCCAGTTCTTAAATGAAAGGATGTTTTTTTTATATGACCTTTCTGAGCAGACAGTATGGAAGTGTGTGCTGACTTTGTGCTTCTGATCCCAAAGCAAGCTCCCTGTGGGATTTGGAGGAATACCCATGTCAGCCCACTTCAGCTACCTCTGCTTTCGGGGGACCTTTCTGAAAACACATGCTTTGGCTCAACCAGCCAGGCTGGCTCAACCAGTTACAGGCTCAGTAATTGCTGACTGGAAGTCTATGATTTTTGTTCCGAGACGTTATTTTGTTAGCATAGGAGTTCCTTTTGCTATCAAAATCCAAATCTGTTCGGTGGAAGGAAGCTGGTCTGTTTGTTTTCCTTCTTTGACAGGACTGACAGATTCCCCTGTGTTCTTCTCGGCATGTCTGTGCTCTAGAGAATCCCATTTCCACATCATCATAGACCTGAGCTGTCTGGTCTTGCAGTTATACTCAGTGAGATATTTCAAAAGGCCATGTACTTACATGCACCATTCAAGATGTTCACGATTCTTTTTTCAAAAGAGGAGCAACATTTCTAGTCATTGCATTTAGACTGGACAAAGTTAAGAGTTTCTGAATATCAGGTATGAAGAATTTCAAGCTGGAAACTCAAATATTCACTGTTAAAAGTTGATTTGGTTATTATGGACACAAATGGTTGAATATATTTGCATTTTTTTAACTTGTTTTTCAACTTCTACCATAGATAGAAAGTTTGTATGTTAACTTAGACTCTCCTCTGTGTATTTCACCAAATAGATAGCAGAGTAAATAAAGGAGAGGGAAAGTTAACTCAGAATGAGTGATTATTTAATAAAATGTGATAGAAAATTATGGCAGAACTCTCTTATGGTTAACTTGCTGATATTCTAAATTTAACACAGAGTTGAAAACAGCTGCAATACATTGTAAAATTTTTTTAAAAAGTTTCCACTAAAAAAACCCCCAAACCTGTTAGTGAAATGAATATCAGACTGATATTAATCATTGATTATTACTAGATTATTACTATGTGATTAGATTTCAAATTCTTGTTATTGTTTTTCAGTTGTGTTTCTGAAATAAAGTGCTAAATGTTTAAAAAAAAAATGGAATGTCCTTAGTAATGTCCCAGTTTGACACCCTCTTTATATGGTGTATCATCAACATATTACTCATACTGATCAAGGAGCCCTTTCATCACATGCTGATTGGGTTCTGAGATGAATTTGGGCATTTCGAGGTCTCATAGTAAGCTACATATTAGCAGTACAAAGAAGGAGCTGCACATGCTGCTGGGCCTTGGAAAACATGAAACAATGCTCTTAGCTTTTATCTTTGGATGAAATAGTCTCCTTGATAGTAGATGACAGAGCAGGGAGCATGGCTCATAGCTCACCATAATGAACCTGCATTCTCCAGATGTGCCCTTCTGTTGGGAGCTTCTGATTGCCTGAGATTTCCAAGCCCAGCAATCAGGCCACAGGAAGACAGTCTGCCTACAGAACAGGCAGTTTGAAAAAGTGTGACAGTGATCAAATTAAGTACATCATGCATCCAATGATGCATGATGTATGTATATTGGATACATGCTATCTAATCCAGGCAGTGGTGCTTAAAATTTGCCCTTATTGCACCTGCTTTTCTTTGTACACTGATCTTTTTTTTTTTTTCCTTAAATGAGCCTTCTAAAATATCTTTAGGATGTAGGTATATTAAAATATTTTAGATCAAAATGTTAAATAAATAAAATACTTATGCCCACTAATCTCTTCAAAGAAACCACACTCATCTGTGTAATTGGATAGGAGAATATTTTCCTGTACTCAAGCTGCTTTACTGTTAATGTCTGTTGGGAGAGCAGATTTCTTTATCAAGCCACTCTCTCTAAAGGATTTAATTTAATTTTTATGCGTGAATTTATAAACCATTAAATTAAATTGAAAATTCTTGCACATAAAACTGCTCTCTGTAATTGTAAAGCATTGCAGCCATAAAATATTTATTATTAGGTATTATTAATTTTTTTTTGTAAATTGCAATTTCTCTGATGTTTCAGAAATACCTACCATCCTTACTTTACTCTTAAAGATTCATTAAAGAGTCTTTAAAAAAACAGTCAATTTTTTTTTTTGGAAGGCAATAAATGTGTGATACAAAAATCTGTCTTCATCGCTGATCACAGGACAGCAAGGCCGGATTTCAAAATTTTCTTCTGCAAACACAATCCACAAGATGGCATTCTTGGACTGAGAGTGCCTCCACAAATTATTGCTTTGATAGAGCTGCTGTCATTGCAACTTTGGAAGCAGGTGTGAAGCCTCGTGTGCTTGCTCTGCATCGCAATCATTCCTGAAGCGAGCAGCAGCACTTTTGGATGGGGCATTAGTCCCCTCAAAATTGGCAGCTCAAGCAATGCAAAAATATACCCTTTGCTCTAACCAGTTTCCAGTGTTATTCCCTTCAATTCGAGCAGCCAACTTTGAAACTATTTAAGAGTATAGAGGCTGTTTAGTAGTATGGATACCTCTAAATGGCTTCCGTACGTTTACTGAGAACAAAAACATCAAACACAGCCAATACTGTGTATTATCTACTGGATGTAAATGTTACCTGCCCCTCTCCGCACCACAGCATTAAAACCCTTAGAAAAGATTTTTTTTTCTGCTGCTTCTTTTTACAAGTGTCCTTTCTTTTTCAGGAAGGCTTAGGTGAGATCCATAACGAGAGAGGTTTTTTTGCAGACCTTCATCACGTGCAGGTACACCCATCCAGTCAAGCTTCTCAGAGGACTTAATGAAAGCACTCCTGAAAAGTTATTGCCATGAGGCAGGCAGCTCTTCCTTCAGTCTTGTGAAAATGTCAGAAGGGTACGCAGCACTTCTGATTCATATGGAACTTCACAGATTAGAAATTGAGGTCTTTAATGCAAGTGCAGTCGGTATTAGCAAGTCAGCACAAAATTAGCTTCTCGACTTTGTGAACTAGTGTGGCTCCAATGCTTGCACCATAATCACCGTGGTATATACTCCGGAACGAGCTGCCCACCTACTTCATGGGGCATGCAAAGATTTAAAGGCATTAGGCTAATTTTAAGATCAGACTATTTAATACAGTATAGATGTTAATGTAATCCTCTAAAATACTTCAGACTTATTGTAAAAGACTTCACAAATGGGAAAATGGAAGACCTGAGGAGCTGAACGTTTTCATGAGGCCGCACAGAGAACAAGCGTCAGAACCATGAATTGGCCCTGGCATTCTGGTTGTCTAGTTGCTTTTTTCCTACCTAAAATATGATCTCAAAACCTAAACGAGGACAAAGCTTTGTTTACCATCTTTAGAGTAAAACCAAGTTTTTTATTTTGTTATTTACTTGCACTCATTTAATGAACAAGCTGTGGCTCCTCAGTACTGCTTTCACAAATCTAGTGGTGTGCTAAAAGGACAAGCTCCTCTGGGGAGCTGCAGGATCCTGCTCGGTTGGGAAAATGGTGGTGTAGGCATCCTGGTGTGAGCTGATGCTGTTCTGTAACTATGGGAAATTAGCATCAGCCTGACCTTCTCTGATGTAGTTGCTTTCCTTATTTCTCCTCCTTTCATGTTTTGATCTACATTAGTCTTACTCAGAGGTATGAGACTATATTTCCTTAAGCTATACTGCTTTTTGATATCACAATACTAATTTCCCTAGATGCCTTTGTTTTATTTCTCAAATTTCCTTCTATTAGCATCATGTTTTCCTTATACTTCCAGATCTGACAGGGAAATTTTAAACAAAACTTGATCTACTGCCAGTCTCTTTAATACTTTTGCCCACAAATCAAAACTTTGATGTTTATCATTAACCTATACTTATGGCTATTCAGATAGTTTTCACTCTGCACAATAGTGTTTATTGCTATTCCAATTGAAATTAATTCTGGAGGTATTAAAGTTTTATGAGACATTACACAAAGTGCTTTAATAAATCCTTCTCTCTTCTATCCAGGTCACCTGCAATATTTTTTGATTCTGTATATATAAGAAAATCATACTTTGCACATTCCAACTAGTATTTCTGGGAAGAAAAAAAAAAAAGAGGAGCTTACCAGAATGTAGTATTACTGAATTATAGTGTGTTTCGCTGACAGAATTGACTGTGAAATGAGTTTAGGCCGTTCTGCAATAATTGTCCCTTAGTATCTCATGCTTATTGAGGAAAGGGCTGAGTCAGCAATACCAGTGGCAGGTTAGCCTTATCTACCACAGCTGTGTATTAAGTTTGTAAAAAGGATAATCTAAACACTAAGAGAACCTATCCACATAATTTCTCTTTTTATCTCTAAAGCCAGCAAAAGTACAACACACCTACACAACAGTGCAGAAAGGCAATATAAAAAGCTGATATAAAAATTAATGTTAAGTAATGGGAAGTCAACGGCTTTTAGTAAGAGGTAAATAAGGCCCTCAGAAAGTAAACAGTCAAAAGTTATTTGTGTTAATTGCTTTTACTCTTAAAATTTTCTGGTAGTAGTCCTTCTTCATTCTGAACTGTGTGAAGAAACATTACGGCATGTGTGTGTGGTGGGAGTTTGTTTTTAATTTTACTGTTTATTATGTTTACCTTGTGTACATCTGCTAGCCTATATTTCTATGCGTAAAGCTGTATTATTTGCAGAATAATTAAAGGGAGAATGTTTCTCTCCAGTAAGCAAATGCACTGTCCACAATATCTTTTTATTTGTTATAAATACTAAAAAGCACAAAAGAAATTATCTTTAAAATAAAAACAAATGAAGACATAAATCACTTTGGGGGCATGAACTTCCTAAATGACTGTTAAGCTTTGGAGGTTATCACCACCAACAAAAAAAATATAAGAGACCTAGTATGGAAAGTATTACAAAGGTTAAAAAAAAAAAAAAAAGCTTCTTTACAGTGTAAAGAATACATTATATTGCAAAGTGTCATTGGAGTCTTTACTGGTTTGATGTAGTGCTAGGTTATCTCAGGGGGAAAAATGCTACTACTGGAGGTATTATAAATGTAAAAAAAAAAAAAAAAAAGCCTTTTAAAAATTCTTCAGTGTGTAATAAGAAGTCCATTGCATTGCAAACTGTGATTTATATAAGAGCAGCATGGAAAGTAATTGTTTTCCTAACCCAAAGCTGTGATAGTTTGTCCTTTTACGTTGCGAGAAGCACAGTTAGGTACAGCTGAATGTACGTAGGACACGGGTGAGGTGTCTCCTGGCAGGTCTCCCCTGAGGGGCCTCCTGTCCCGAGGTTACACGGAGGGAGGTTTCAGTAGGCAAAGGAGGGAAACAACAGGTCATTTCAGCTTCCAAATTTCTTTCTCTCAAAGCTCGCGCACCCTCACGGGCAAGAGCGGCACCGCAGGGCCAAGCGCCGGCCCAGCCCGTCCCCACCGGCACAGCCGGGCCGCGGCATTTTTGCTTCTCGGCAACCCCAGACTTGGTGTTGCCTGGCGCGTTGAAACAGTGGAACTGTGCCCCTCCAAGGCTGAGGCTGGGTGTGGATCCCCTGCCCATCTGCCTGTTCATCCATCTGTCCGAGCTGTGTCGGCCTCCCGTCCCCGGCACTGCCATTCCTCTGGCTCCGGGCTGGGGCAGCGTGCTTGGCTCCCGGCCCCGCTGTAGCTGCTTTGGGGGCAAATTACCACTTATTTACAGGGTCGGTCTCATCAGCGTAACACTCATGCCTTGTTAAATAATAGGTCATGAATATACTTTCCAATTAAAAGTTTGTTTTCTTTTTTCCCCCCTTTGTCAGAAATGCTTCTTGTCAGCTGTCAGTATCGTACTTAGTTAAATAATCTGGGAGGATTTGTTACATTATTTACACTGGAATAAATTATGTTAGATTCACATAAATCTGCCTAATTAACTGTCGCTGCGCTGCCGTGCTGAGCTGCACAGCCTGGAGAGCTGCGTGCAGGCTGGGAGCCGGGCTTTCCGGCTTCCCGAAGCTCAGCCCGTCGCGGAGGTCCTCAGAAAGGATACGGACTGATCGGTTTTCTCTGGGGCATCAGTTCATTGCAGGACGATGCAGGCGAGCAGGTGGATGAACGCAGCCCTGCGCTTTTGGGCTGGTTTTCAGGAAGAGCTCCCCCCCTTCATCCGCATTCATCACCTGCTGCTTCAGGTTCGTCACTTGTGAAGTGGGATAACAGCTGCACTGCCAGTATTCCAAAATATTGCAAGTTTGCCTCTAATATCATGAAATTCGTCTTTTTTTTCTTTTTCTTGCTATGCAAACTTTTTAGGCCCTTAGGTAGCATTAAAGGGATATTTTCATGCTTTCCACTGTAGCTCAAAAGGGTAGAAACTTACTTAAAAATAAGAAATCAAGACTGGGTATTTTCATGTATTCATAACACTGTACTAGGAAAGGGCTGAAACAAAATCAGCAATTATCGGGAGCAGTTTTAGAATTATGAGCAATAGCCTGTGAGAATGAAATTAATTATTATTTATACAGAAATTAGTAGGATGCCAATCGCAATGGTTTCAGTTTGGCTGAAAAAGAATCTAAAGTATACCATTTACAGAGAATATACATATCCTTAATTTAATGCTTTTAATATTTCAGACAGCCTAGTATCATAGCTCAATTTTAATAAGGATGTTTTGTTCTTAAAGGAAAAAAAAAATCCTCTCTCCTGGGTAATGAAGACTCTGTTTTTTTCAATAACATAATTCCATTGGCTTCAGCAGAGTTTTTAGCTTGGGATCTGGTCCAAAATGAGGAGGATTCAACCCAAATTAATCTCCTCTTTTAAGAATTCTATTTCTGAGATCTTTGCTTTCTCCAGAGAAGGTGAGGGCAGTAGGAGGTAAAACACTGACATGATTAATATTCCACACATCTGCCCAGAGCCGAATGCCTAGTGCAGAATGCCAGCTGACCAGAGGACATTGTTAAAGAAGGTGATGCATTCATATAATTTAAAGCACAGAGAGACTGGCAAGCAAACTTTGTAGTCGTACAGGATAAAGTGTGGGTCTCAGTCTGTCATATCAAATTGTTATAGTTGTAACTTCTTCAGGGATGGAGGGAAAATAGTATGAAACAGAGGGATTTTTTTTTGTCACAGTGAACTGTTGTCTTGTTTCAGCATAAAATGAACAATCTGAATTTGTTTCTTTTTTTTTTTTTTTTTGTCAGCAGAAAGTCTTTAGAATGGAAGGATTTTCAGCACTGTGGGTAATACTGTCCATAGCTCCACAAGAGAGCTAGGAAAATGACCTGCAAGAACTATATTCAAAAGCTAAATTTTATGGTTTTCAGTGAAAAGAAAAGGAAAAGGTTTTATGGGACAGTGAAAAACTTTGCAGACATTTGTGTGATTCAGTAGCATAGGAAATGCTCTGCAGTGCCAAAACTCCAGAGTCAGGAGGAAGTCTCAGTGTGAGTTATTGAGGACCAAGGCTACCTTTATTTTAGTGTGGACACAAAATTTTGAAAATAAACTTATTTGATATGAACTTTTCTAATTTATTTTTCCCCCTTCCTATTTTGTAGGCTATCCGGCTTATCACCTTGATCAAAATGGTACCATGTCAGCATCCTTGAAGAATGGAGAGTTTTTAGTTCATCAGCCTTATGGTTCTTAAGCTTTTAAAAATTTCAGGTAAAGGGATATTTCACCTAGGAAGTCTGCAGAATAGAAGACTAAATTGTAGCTCTCTTGCTGCCAGCTTCTCTTCTTCCTTGTCCAGTGCAAGGGAACATTTACCTCTGCCACATAGGATGAAGCCTTTTTATAAGACAGAACATTTACTAAAGAACAATATTTTCTAGCTAAAATCATTGCTGCTAAGGTAAGTGCATAAAACCCATTAACAATGTTTTGATTTGTTCTCCTCCGAGAATCTCAATGCAGAAGTTGTGGCGTTTTGAGAACAGAAATAAAGACATTCTGTGGTGGAAGACAGTGCTTCTGCACACTGCAGGTTGATGACAGGAAGCTGTTACGGCTTTCCTAAAGAATAATGACTTGTGTTGCCACTAGACTGAGACAAGGTAGGACCAGAGCTTATGGTGCTCCATCACTGACAAGCCTCATGTTTCAAATATGGTCAGTGACAGCTCTCACTCCTCCCTGCCTCCTGCATTATCAGAAAGAAAAGGTGAAAAAGGAGCCTTAGCTTGGACCCTTTCTGAGTCATAAAGAGGAGAAGCTTGGTCATGTCCCTGAAATTCTCTGGCACAGCATAGCATATAATGGGTGCTATACAAGCGCAGAAGGTACCAAAAAACATCAGTTGTGGCTACAGTGAACAAATGGTCTTGATTTAAATATTTGGAAAGAATAAAATGTGTATTAAGAATGTTGGTGTGAGATCCTGTTTCACCAGACTCTGGTCACTTGAAAACGATTTTCCTGCTAGAGGACTTCATTCCATTTTGAGGTCACTTTAAAGTGGAAATAATGAACAAGAATACCGTTAAACAATGCATTACTATGAAATTCAGTAAATGGCTGTTTGGAGGTTGACCTAAGCTGCAAAAACCCCACCATTTATTTTATGGGTGGACATACATTAATGACTTTGGTCATGTTATGACTCATTTTGAAATGCAAAGCACCAAAGCTGATTTAAGGAAATACTCAGTGTTGTAATTGTGTATCCTCTTTATAATGATGCTGTTAACCTGAGATTTCAGCCCCAGAGCTTACCAAACCCATTTATACTTTTACTTACCTGAAGGTATTAGCCATGAAAAGTCCTTGAAAAAACACCACCATTAGCATCCAATTAAAGAGAAAACTTATGCTAATAAAGCCAGAAGTTGCTTTTTAATGCTAGGAAAATAAAAAATATTTAATGACTATATTTCTGGAAACCCTTTGATGTTCATGATAATTAGTTCAGTCCAGCTACCAAATTAAGGGCAGTTTAAGTATTACACAGACATTTGAAGGTTGCTGTATTCAAAGAAGACCTTTTGCAATCCTCTGGCAGTGAGCGACATCTTATTCGATATTCAGATTTAGTCAAAGAAAAAGTTTCAGCTGTGGAAAGCCTACTCAAGAATTCTGTTTGTTTTTCGGATGTTCTTAGGCCAGGAAAGCGTGAACTAAAATATTCGAAATGGCAGCTGTGTAGCTGCACAACTTTATAGTTCCTACATTCAAGACTATTGTTATTATCAGTGAAGTACAATGAAAAATCCATAATACACCATTCTTGAATTTATTCAGTCACAAGGAGTTTATGACTGATTTCAACCACAATAAGAAATTTCTGAACCATTTTAGTACTGTGCAGATACTGCTCTGTGTTAAGGGTTGTCATGTGTCTTACTAGTTTCAGAAGTCTTGTGAATATACATTTCTGAATACTCTAGATTAGATTTTGATCTTTCCTCAGAGCAATTAAGGGACAAAAAGCTTCATTATGTAAATACCTTAGACTTTGCTATGGCAGAGGTGATCTGGAGGAGTACAAAGAAACTATCGAGAGGGCAAAGATCTTTCCACTCCTTGGCTGTTCCTAAAACCTGAAAGATGGGCTAGTACAAATTGGTGCAAGTTAGGAGTAAAGTTTCTTTAAGTTATATTAGCTTCTCAGTGCCACTGTGGCAGCTGTTGGACTAGAACGATTGCAGAAGTTTAAAGCCATCCCTGTCCCATCCTTCTCTGTGTGCCAGGGACACCATTGATAAATAGGATGATTGACTAGTTGCTCATCTTTTGCACATCTGACACTCTCCTCCCTGGTATACATGTGCACAACAGATCTAGAGATAAATAATGAGACATTTTTTGCACTAAAAAATGATTTTTGTTACAATCGAATGTGGGGGAATGCTCTCAACTTCCCTCCCCCCCATCTGGTGCCAGCTACAAGCAGTCTGCATTCCTGTGCCTCACACTGCAAAAGGGAGGATGTCAAGACTTTGAGATACGGTCTGCTTGGGCACCAGGACCTTGAGCAACAAAGCCTGCTCTCACTGCCAAGGCAGTGTTAATTGTTGTGGTCTGGAACTACCTTCTCCTCCTCAGGACCTTGGGAGACAACACTTCACTGCTGGGGCAATATTAATCATTGTGGACTGGAATTAACTCCTTCTTAACCCAGCTATGGGATCTGAACTGAAACATTTACTAAAGTGAGAGCTGTTGAAGAATGTATTGGTATGCATGGACCCATTACATATAGCTCTTAACCTCTACGGATCAGATTCCTTAGGGGTCCACATAATACAGTCCCTAAAACAATATTGAAATCATATGAAGTCATATGGCCTATATTAAAATGTAAACTGGTTTAAACACCATCATTAATGTAAGGCATTTGGGTATTACATAAAGGAAAGCTGCAAGAATTTTAGTTGTACATTTGTCAGAATATGCCACAGTGTGATTTTGATCTAAGAAACAGGATTGTGCTAAAATACCCTACTGATCTTGTAGTGATCTAAGCAAATCAAAGGAATGAAAATGTAAAAATTCGGTATTTAAAGTAATAAGTGAATCTCTCTATGGTCATGGACAAGATGACAAAAACATCTAAAAATACTTAAATAAATGAGAAGAAAATTCTGCTCAACTGTGTCTGTGCACAACCCTGAACAAATGCTGTTTCTGCTCACAGCCCAGAGCCTTAGCCAGTATAAATCACATAAACCTGACAGACTCTGTAGCAATTTCTGGTGAGCGACATGCTATAATCACCTTTTGAGGTTGCTCTGTCACATTCCCAAGTTAAGATCTTGGGCAAGTCACTTACTTAATCTGTCTGTGTGTTAGTTTTCAAATCTAGATATTAGCAAATAACGCATCCCTCCATCACAGGGCTAATGTGATTAAAAAATATGGTTGCAAAATGCCATTAATTGTAGGACTGGTGCATTCTCATAGATACACTGGTATCAGGGCTATGTGTTGTCCACCATACACAGGGACATTCCTGTGACTGTGCTCTTTTATGTGAATAAGGCGATAGCTGTTACATGAATCAGTACTGTATTACGGATATACTCCTGTCCTGCACGGATTGCAGTGGGGTAGTGCTGGGCTGACATAATGTATATCTTCCACCTGGATAGACAGTACATGATAGTCAGCACTGCTGCGGAGCACATGTGTGGGAGGTAGTCCCATGCTTGTACATGCTAGATTAGCTTACTGACATAGAAGGATGTTACAAATAACATTATTTTCTTTGGATGGGGTTGATGAGTCTTGACATTGAGCCTTGGAAATCTGAATGTTATCTAGAAACATATTAGTTGTCTGCATCAAAATTTTACATTTAAATCATGAACAACAAAATGCAGGGCAAATATTAGAAATACATTTCCCTTTACTGATAATACATAAGCAGCAATACAGTACAGCATCTCATAGTCATCAATTCTGTGTGCTTAATTCTGAAAAAAGGGGGAACCTGCACAATTTAGTGGTGTTTGCTGCAATCTTATATATACAGTTTAGAGGTGACTCTACCTATGCTGTCAGCTTTTGCCACCAAAGATTCCAAGGATGCCTGTTTGCATTAACTTGATGCCCTGCTTGTCTTTCTGCTAATGCTTTTTTGGCATTTATCAGGATAACCATCAGGTACTTAGTCATGCTGCAAGCATTAATAGTTATCATACCAAACATTTCACTTTGTTATTTAGCTTTTTTTTTTTAAATGGGGAACTGGTTGACATCTTAATAGCAAATTTGTGGTATGTTGCTAATGTCTATTAGAATTAAAAATTAGGAAGCAGATCAATGTAACAGGAACATGGCTGAATGCAATTCAATAGAAAAAGTAAGAAAATAAATACTTGAAGCACATGTTCAGAATAGAAGATTGGATAGAAAATTCAGAGAGAGTATAAAGAAGACTCTACAGACCAAGTGAATCACTGTATAGGGAAGAGGTGAAGAGAGCAGGAGAGAAGGAAAGCCCTTAGACTGGAATTACAAAACAACAAAAAAGAGAATAGAGATGTTATTATAAAAGGGTGAAAATAACTATAAAGGACCCATCATGGAAATAGAAGAAGAGATCAAGTAAAGTCCAACTGGATTTGTTAAAATGAACAGGAATGGTGAGAGAGAAAGTGGACAACTGCAATAAAAAGAAAATTGTGTGAAGAATAAGATGGTTTTACTTGATAAGTCTGTTTCTTAAATCTTGGCTCCTTTTGATAGATTATTATGGATTTGGCTTGGTTGAAATCAACTAGCTGACTGGTTATTTGGCATAATCATGTCCAGGGTTTGTTTAAGTAATCCTATAAAATGAAAAGTGAACCTGTATTTTATTAATGCCCTTTGCAATGCTCTATTTTGCAAATAGAGACAATAAAAATGAAGACTAAAATGATGCATTTATTGTTTGTCTCATTGTAGCAGTTAAGGGTACCATCTCCATTGTGTTCCATGGCTCGGTGATGTATAGGAGTAACAAAAAAAGGTGGTCAGCTAGTCACCAAATTATACCAGAAATATCGAATCCAATTAAGAATGGCAAGCTGTATTTGCTTTCCAAGGCTTACACACAGAAATTCTATTAATGATGACTTTTAGGCACTGAAGAATTGTTTTGAATTTCACCAAAATTTTTTTCTCACATTTCAAGGAGAGATATATTCATTAAGTACTAATTGCTGAGAAGTGTTGTGCATTTACACTTGTAGTTACTCCTTTAAAACACTTATATGGGTAAACTGTTTATTTTTTAACATATTTTTAGTGCAAGGGAAACTGGATGCTAGAAAGCAGGGATAGGAGAGTGTGAGGTCTTTCATTCCTAGTGGGTGTTTTTACATCTAGGCATGGCAGTGCTGTGTCACGCTCATACGGTGGCTGTTTGTGTGCTGTGCAGGGCGGATGGAAAGTTTCAGGAGAGAATACAGGTGAAAAGTTTATGAAATATCATTAATGGAACTCAGCCCACTCTTAAAACTGTCTGCTTTTCAGCTCTGAAGCAGCCTCTGAATCTAACACTGAAGAATCATCTTCTTTTCCCCCTTTTGGCAGTAGTAAATTGCCAAGCATATTTCACAAGGAATAAAATAAATGAGATTTCTTGATACGCCTGAATAATTCTGGGCAAGACTGCAAAAATCCAGATGCCCTGGATGTTGTTGCAAGCAAGGTTTGAAGGGAAAATTATGCTACCCAGCTCCTCATTAAGCAGCTATTTTCCTATTCCTTTGGAAAGCACTATCACCTTTTGTGAATTCACTCCATCCCACTCAGAAAAGAATGACAATTTTGTAAAAGAAGGATTCTTATATTTCAGTACCCCAAATGGACTTAGCAGAGAGATGATGTGACCTGTAAACACATGGATGTCTGCCCTTGATCCCAAAGAAATCTGTCACCTGGATGTTTTGTGTGTTGGTTGGCTCCCAAAACAGAGGAGATGAGATTTCTAGCTGCGTGGAAACATTCTCTGTAACTGCTTCTCGTTATTTTGATGTTGCTTATTTAGGGTTTGTTCACCCTGGGAGCTTCAGAGCCTTCAGATCTTGTAGCGTTGCATAGACTCTCTGAACGCATTTTTTCAGTGCCTGTACTTCTGCAGACCTTCTCTTATAAGAGCAGTCAGGCTTGTCATTTTGCCATTAGTAGTTCTTGTTCTCATGCTTGAATAACTCAGATAAATATCCTATTTAGCTGTAAACCTATTACACAAATACTCTATAAAGACTGCACATACAATGAAAGCAATAACTGAATAAAAAAAAGCCAAGCTAAAAATTTTCAACTTATCAAAGCAAAAGGTTTGGCTCTTAAAAAAATAGAACTGGCTATCTAACTACCTATCTATTCAGAGATACACAAATGCTTAACCGGTTTGGTAGTTAAGGGACCTTCTTCAGCAAAATATTCATGATTTCACCTTCCTTCTACCTGGAATAGAAATTACTGGGGACTCACCACACAAATGTTGTCCATATGGACAAGGGTTTATCAGGTTGAGGAGTGTCTAATCAGACATTAGGGATAACTAATGGGATTTCCTTAAATAGGGGACCATGACTTGAGCTATGCTTGAATGAGTTGTGAATCCTTACTTTTAAATCAATTTCCTCTGCAGTTTTAATGGACTGTTTGCATTGAGTAAAAAAGCCCATGAATAATGGGAGGAAAAATTATCAGCACACTGGATCATATGGTTTCTATTGCATAGTGCATTGGAAATTGTGAAGCATTATACACCTGTTAAGTTGATATTTTGTCTTTTCTACATCATTCATTTTGCATTAATTTGATGACTGGGACCATGAAGAGATATTCTGGGTGTTAAGAGATGCAGCAGAGAGGAGGAGTTCTCTCATACACGAGGGAAAGGGTATATTGAAGTAGAGGTGACTAGTCTATGAGGGTTTGGACAGGTTTGCTGGAGCAGGCAGTAGGGCTCCGACAGCGTTAATGAGATTGTTTATTAGTACCGGATGAACAATTCTGCAACTCACTTGACAAATACCAAGCAAAAAGCACCACCACAGAGCGTCCCACTGCCTTTAGCAACTCTGTGATATGTGGAATAAAATAATCACTGAAGAAAAACAATCTCTTTTCCATCTATTGAGTTTTCTCTAACGCATGAAACTGTCTTTATCAGAATTTATCAGAATCTAGGCTAACCCTGCATGTGATCAGGAGGCTTTGTCTAAAAACTGGAATGCTGTGGTTAAAATAGCAACACAAAGCACAAACAGAAATGTTGTGACTGACTTAATAAGCCATGTATGCTGTACTGCATCTATTTCATCGCTGTTTCTTTAAACTCTTTGTTTTGATTCTTAAATTCAAAAATGTTACCTTAGCTATAAAGCACTGGATTTTCTCACTACTATAAAGCATTGGATTTTCTTACTACTGCAAACACTACTGCACAACAGTGTTTTTCCACAGCTGTCTACTGTTCTTGCATGCCGCACTGTTTGCATGTCTGAAATGGATGTTTGTCAGCTAACTTCAGGATGCTCAAAAGCATTCTCGTTGGAACACTTTTTTGACTTTTTGTTTTTAAGCGCATTCCCTTGGGGTTCTGCCTGAACTGAGCTTTGTCTGTAGCAAATACACTTTTTGATACATATATATACTTCTGTACAGATGAAAGCTGTGTGTATGCATGCATCTATGCACACATAATTCCCTTCCCTTTCCTTTCCTTTCCTTCCCTTCCCCCCCTTCCATCTACCCATCCATCCACCCATCCATCCAGTGTAAGAGCAGTTTCTTATGGTTTGGGGAAAGCAGTAGCCTGTGCACAGTTTTTAGCTTTTACCTTTTTTTTTTTTTGGTCAGTGCTCAAACATCATTATAAAAATGAATGTGAAGGATTGATTCTTCTCTTTCACTAAGTCTGTGAAAAGTGACCAGAACTGAAAGGATTTAGTCAACTAGTATGTCCATTCCATTTAGACATAGATCAGAGAGTTTCTGCTGCTTCAGCTGCTTGCTAAGATGTTTCTACAATTTCTCACATTGCTTGGACTCAACCATTCTAAACTGAATCTCAAGATTAGCTAGTTAATTTTGTGCGGATTTTTCTAATATCTTTATCACATGCTTTATCTCGTCTCTCTCTCTCTCTCTTGTGAAGCCAAGCTGCTTCCTTACATCCCTGACTCTGTGAACATCAGCTATCATTTTGATGATGATATTGTAGATGCTGAGTGAATTCCTCCCTTTCCTTCTAGTCTGCCTGACTCCTCCTTTCCTTCTTCATGTCCATGAACCACTACCTTCTAATTCAGCAGAAATCTTGGAACATGCATCTCTTTGCTCAGACAGCGCTGTCCACCTACAGCCTTCAAGGACCCTTTAGTTATTCTTGATTTCTCATTTGATTGCTGCAGGGATCCCTCAGATCCTACTGGATCTATATTTCAGTTTTATGGTCTAGAATTTAAAAGTGGTGAGTATACAGCAACTTTCATTGTTCCCCAAGGCTTACCTTCCCTGACTCTCATGCGTATTGCAGAAATGAGACATCTTTCTGTTCTTCAGAAGAGCTGCTGTGATAGCTGACAACCAAACTCTATATCTAGAAGGAATTTCTTCCCTACATCTGGATCTTAAGTTTTTGATTAGCAGGAAATGGAGCAGTGATAGCACCAGAGGTGGCACATGTAAGCCATCTGCTTCGGAAGTTCTTTGCTTACCTGGGTCAACATAAAGCAATACTATGTAGTAACTGTAGAAAGCGGAAAAGCACTTTAAAATAATCTGTTGGTTTCGGTTTCATTTATACATACAGTTAAGAACTAAGGAGTGGTTCAAAGGTAACTGAAGTCAATAGAAAGTGTCCTATTGACTTTAATAGGCTTTGGACCAGTACTTTGGATTAATTTACATTTACACTGTAAATGACATTATCTACAAATAAAGTAACATAAGGGAAATAAGCTGGCTGGAGTTGCCCAGATACTATACTCTGCTGTTTACTTAAGCATGTGACAAAACTGATATGTTTTGCTCATTTGATGGCTGTTCTGCAAGACAGTTCCCATATGGCAATGAGTAAACAGGGCAATTTTCCAGTTTCTTTTTTCATCTTCTTGTAATATGTCACCTGAGGAATCATATCTTTCCCCATGGATCTGTAATTGAAGAGCTGAGTTTTGATAGAAGTGTTGAACTCAAAGTCTGATGAGTGGAAGTAGGATTCACTTCATATGTAGAGTCAAGAATTAACTGCTAGCCTGATTAACTCTTTGCAGTGTAATCAAGGTACAGCAAACAGTTATCTTTAATTTAGTCTAAATTACTACAGAAATGTCTCATTGATAATAATATCCTTAAAATTGTTACACAAGAAAACTTAATAATATCTACTCCTTTTCCCTGGTGCTGTCCTCACCCTTCCAATGACTCGCTGGGTAATGAGGCCAATGGAGCAAGCCTTTCTCCAGTAGAGAGGTGCTGGGGTGTCGCAGCGAGGCATCGGCATCCCCTGCCCTTCCCTGGGAGAGATTTAGCACTGCTGCTCCTGCTCCCTTCTGCTCCTGGGATCCCATCCGGGCGGCTTTGCTGCACTGCCTCCCCACGAGCTGCTGCGCACTGGGTGGCGAGGGCTGAGCGCAGCGCGACCTGGCAGCCCCCCCGGCTCAGCCCCCCAGGGCTGCTGGCGGGGCCGCAGCGGCTCCCTCGGGTCGCCAGACCCTTCCTGCTGGCGGCGCTGGCAGAGCTCGAGCTCACGCCGGGGAGGCGACGGGCGCTTAGCTGCGAGGCCTCGCAGCCTGCGGCCTCTCACTAGGCATGGCAAAATTTTATCTATTGGGCTATAATTGAGGGGAAGGGATACCCATCACCAGTGCCAACATTGTTATGATTTTAATTAGACTGATAATAATTTCTTGGCTCCACCTGTGAGGTGTGTCCCATTTTTTTGCCTATCAGAAGATTTTAAGTGTGATAGAAGTACATTTTAAAATTGCAATAAATAACTTTTCTTATAAAAATTCTGGGTCAAGTGCTTTCAGATTAATACTTTTGTCAAGAATCTAAGCTCTGTGTATATTAAAATCCTAACAGATATTTGATGACTGTTTTCAAGTGTTCTAAAATTTACTATATTTATTTATATTTTATGCTGATGAATTGCCTAAACTTTCTGTGTGAGTCAAAATATTTGTTAATAAAAACTGTAATCTTCTCTCTCTTTCTTATGTGATAGAGTTGATTGAGTTAATCTTGTTCAACTGGGCTTATCTTTCATAGGAGTCATTTCAAAAATTCATTTTATATGGAGATTTAAAATAACTAGTTCACTAAATGCAGAAGACAACAAATGCTTTAGGAACCTGCTCCTAGGTCCAGCTGCAATGCATTATCCCTGTGAGAAGCCCCAGGTGAGGAGAGGCTGCAGCGTGGAAATTGCAGTGTTTGTAGCTTGTTCTCTTGTCTGGTTGCACTCAAGGAATCAGGTGCAGCAGGGAGTAGTTTTCATGCCGAGGAGCATAAAACACCAATGATGGGTGAGGGAAGCAGAAAGGGCTCCTCCTGCTTCCAGTTTCCTTTGCTGAGGAGCTCTCAGCCCTGGTCACCTTGATGTTGGTAGCTAAGACTATCAAGGACTGTGGCTATCTGTGCTCACAGAACCTCCCTCATCATCTCTGTGGCACTGTGTAGTCACAGCATGTAGGGTATGATTGTTAAGAACTGAATGCTCTGAATATGTCATGGCAATGATTGATAGTAAGAATTAACCACTGGGAATATGTATTGTTAACGTGCGATCTAGTAAAGTGTTGTTTTGAAGTGAAACTGCCCTGATTTATCAGTCTTTTAAATATTTCTATCACAGTGATCTCTAACTCCCTAACCGGTACATATGCACATGCTTCCAGTTGCAACACCAGTGCTGGCAGCCACTGAGGGGCTGAATAGGAATTTTACACTAAATCGCCTACTCTCAGGCTTAGCCTGTGCTAGGCATTTATGGTACACCATAGTCAGCGAAGGAGAAAGACTCCATGAAACAGTAAGTCATCCCATCTGTGTTGGGCACCTACCCAGGGCTCAGCAGAATCACCTCACTGGGATGCCTACATCTCTTATACAATTACAGAGAAAGCTTGTATGAATTGCTTAGATTACGAACTGATTAGTCATTGGTGAGCTGTATCCTCTCCTGAAGATTGCCTTTTTAGGTATTTAAATCTTCTTTTAATTCTGGTCCTAGATACCTAAATGCAAAACAGTCAGCCATCCTTACTGAGATATATGTTAATTTATTTCAGTGGTCTGTTTGCTGGGAGTTTTGAACAGGGGCTTACGTGTCAGTTGTAGGAATAGGAGAAAGCTTAGTCTGTCACCCAATATGCCTGCAGTGAGGCAGGTGTACTCATATTTTATTGAACCAAGTTCAGAGATCCATAGATTATAAGAGCCAGAAGGAACCATTGTGATCATTTAGTGTGACCTCCTGAACAACACATTCCATCAGAGTTTTTTGCATTAATTCCGATTTGAACTAGTGTTGCATTTAGAAAAATATCCAATCTTGTTGAAAGTGTTTCCAGAGATAAGACTGCCATAATCAGTGGCAAATTATTTTTAATGTTTTATTAGTCTTTAGTGTTTTACATTCAATCTGAATTTGGCTTCCTTCATCTAGATCATTGCATCTCATTATAGAATTACTTGCTGGATTGATGATTCTTCTATTATGAAGTGCCTTTTTGTCATACAGGTATAGAGACAGATCGAAATACTTAAGGACTTCTATTGCGAGGTGTATTTTCCAATCAATAGATATCCTTTATATAAACTTTTTCCACATTAATAACATGTTTATAATATTGTAGATCCTGGAGCTGGAGAACAGAATATCCCAGCAGGTGTTTGCACCACTGCCAAGTACAGGAAAACAGATCTCTTACCTGTCCCCACTCACCATCCTGTTTATGCATCCAAGGCTTGCGTGACCTGTCTTGACCAAACTCTTTCATTTGGAGGTTGCGTTCAGCTGACTAGGTCTCTTGACCCCTATGTTCTCAAATAAATTACTATCATGGGAGATAGATTCTCCCATCCTGCAAGTATGGCTGTATTTAGCCATATTAAATGCATTAAAAATTCTAGATGCCATACTGAATGTTTACTGGTGCTCATTTTAGCAGTGAACCAACCTTAGTGTTAATGATCTGTTCTTATCATTTAGCTTTCACACAATCTTTTACATCCTCTACAAATTTGATAACAACTTTTATCTAATCACAGATGTTTCATAGTGTATGTTCAAAAACTAACTCCTGTCCACTTCTGCTGCAAATGAAAATATTTATTTTACCATTCCTTTTTGGGGGAACTGCACAAATCATCCAACTTTAGTTATCACTGTTACTGGTATCCCAGAGGTCCTTATGGAATTGCGGCGGGGGATCTCCCAGAGGCTGCTTCTGAGCATGCAAGTTACATTTTTGCCCTCTGAAGAAGTTTCTCTCTCTCTCTGTATCTTATAGAAAGAACCAAGGCAGAATAGCAGCTGAGGTAGAGGCTTAAAGGCAGGAGCTGTTCATACCCTTTATGAAACTATCAGCCAACTATCAGCCAGTTTTAATCCTTTAATATGTTTCACGTTGGCTTTGTGTTGCTCTAATTTCGTAATCAAAATATTGTTAAGCCAAAGGCCTTTCAGAAGTCTAAGAACATTACATCAACAATATTAATCAGCTGCATGCACTTACTTTTATCACTTTATTAAGAGTTACAATGTCATCAGAAAGACATTGTTAAGTCTTTCCTATCATACATGGGAGGAAAAAGTCCTTTCCTCTTAATCTCATTAATACTATGAAAGTGAACAAGGTTGTCATTGCTATATACTGCGGTCAGTGCAGAAAACCCGCTTCATTAATGGGATAATCTTGGGATTTCAGCCCCCCTTCCCATTGCCATAACATATGAGTGAACTAATTTATCAGTGCGATGTTCAAGAGCTGCTGGGAGGATCAGGCAAAGGAAATTTGACAGTTCTTGAGAATTTCTTTCAGTGCAAGACATATTCTTTGTATTCCTCTCACGTCTTGCTTCTGCTGGGGAATGCTATTGCACAGAAACATGATGGTATATTTTTCCTCCCTTCTGTAGCAAAATTTGACTTGCTTCTCATGTTGATGGTTTGCGTGTGTAACCTTGGGAGGGTTAGACTTACAAATGGCACAGGAACGTGCTACATCAAATATGTTCCTGGAGGGCATGTGCATGTGCATAGGTTGGGTATGTTTGTGCATTGATGACTGAAAGCAGCACTGACTTTTCTGACGTTTGATTTGTTTTAATGAAGCACCTGGGCTTTGATGGGAGTGCACAGAGCTCAGCAGTCTATGATTAGATGTCATTTTTGCCAAAATCAGAAAAGCTTCCTTAGTAAGTTGTGGTGTGCACTCTATTAATGATACTTGGCTTTCTAGATAGTGCTCTTTTCTTCTTCTCTGAGAGACTATGGTGTAATAAACAGAAGTGCGAAGATTTCACAGAGATACTGGAAACAGGCTTGCTCTCCTTAAAATTTGCCTCCATAAAGATATTTGAATAATCAGAACAAGGATGCAAGTATCAAAATAAAGTTCAGCCAAAAATTTGACTGAATGGAAAAGCGTAGGGGACCTTTTGGCGGGACTGCAGATGTCATCCAACTTTAGTTATCTCTGTTACTAGTGTCCCAGAGGTCCTTATGAAATTGCAGCAGTAATTCATTCACTAATACTATCTGTATAGCAGGAATAACTACAGTAAACTAGACCACTTTCCACCAAACCAAGCAAATAGAGTATGGAGAAATAAAGACTAGAAATATTAGAAAAGGGAAAAAGCCACAAAGATTGTATGGTATCTTAGTCCAAGTAAGTAATTTAAAGAGATTCAATACATGGCATATTGAAAAAATAAAAATTTTCCTAGAAAATCATTTAACTCAAAAGTGGGAGAAAATGGTTACTTAGCAATTGACATTTTCGTAAGATATGAAAGTAACTTAGGCCTGAGGCATAGCAAATTGTATTTCAGTTACCATATAGTTCCATTTAGTGCATAACATACAATTTCCCTAAAGAAGTCAGTGCCAGACCCCAGGAGCTGTTAGCAACTTAACTGCAAGGCTTAATACCACAATATCCAGCCCACTGTCTTTATTTAGTTTTATGTTAGGCTAGAATTGCAGCAGAATATTTAATGATGTAAAGGAATGAAATGGTGATATATGCAATATCTGGTTGTGTTCACACCTTAGTGACATGTGAATGTAATTATATATGCAAGTTATTCTTTAGAAAATCTTTTCCGCCATTTCCTTCTTATCCTCCTTCTTCTTCAGTGAATTTAGTACCTGTTAGTGTTATCAGCCTAGCAGAAGAGTCCAAAACCTTTTACTGCTCCACAGAATGGGCCTGACTGTACCCACCTTCCCCTTGCTACAGCCTTTGTACTCACCCTCATGAGGATCAGACTGCAGGACTGAAGAGACAGCACAAAGACCAACTGCTCAGGTTTTGCTGTAACAGTGTGCTCTAGCACCTTGGCCCTGAGCTAGATGCAGCACCTTCACTATTTGCATTTGGAAAGGTGGATTCTTAACCTTTCCTCGCTCAGGGTCCAGTTGCAAATGTAACATCAGGGCTGAGGAGTGTGGAAGGCAATGAGGGTGGCTAGTGTCTCCAGGGAGGCATTTGTGTCCAGTGCTGCCCCTGTAGAGCGTGGCTGTTTGGCTCTCTGCAGCTTGTGATGGCTCAGCCATTGCAGACATCCACCTCTCTCTTCTTTTTTAGTCCCTAAAAAGCTTACCTTTGCCACAGGCAAGATAAGGTGGCCATCACCCTTAACTCATCTCCCCAGCCCAATACAGTCTGCTATCTAGAGCACCTGATATCTCTGCAGAGACTATTCCTTGAGAGAAATAGCTGTAGGGTTGTCACAGACCTTTTCTGTTTTTCCAGTGATATAGTTAACATTGAGTCTGTTCCAATTATTGTGTTTAATTCTCATTAAAATTCCTAAACCTTTGCAAACCCCAATTCCCTTGCCAAGATGATTTTTTTTCCTTTTCAGTAGTCTGCATCTTCCTTTGCTTACTGCTGGCTTTCAGTGCCCACTGCATGTGCAGTGACGGAAACATTGTCCCAGAAAACACATATGCACAAGCATTCATAACTTTTGCACTTTTTGAAAGAAGTCTAATTCAAAACCCATATATTCCTTTTAGCACACAAAATCAGTTGAAGTTCAAGGTGGCCATGACAGAGAATTAGTTTAAACTTGATGCCAGCAGATGCTTTTCATGTGCACAATAGTGTTATAGTATTGCTCTAATGTAGTTCACTGAACAATGTTTTTTCATGAAGCAAATCTTGAAAGTGATGAGAAAGTACTAGTAAAAACTCATTTTTGATTTTGCAAACACAAGCAATTCTTTGTGTACGATGAAGCAAACAGTTAATAGAAATTTCATCATGCAGCTCCTCTGAGCAATCTTAAGAAAATGTATAGTTTAAATTATGAATATTCAACAGTCCATAAAATACCATAGTTAAGGATTCTTCTAATTCTCTGAATTATGAATAGTTCCAGGAAAGGTAGCTCACAATGAAGAAAGGGAAGCTAAATTTGTCAATTAATTCTCAATGAATTATATACTAATATTATTATATGTAATTTGTATATTATATATCACATTTCCTTAGCTATTTCATTCCTATGATCTCAAAATATTTTCAAAAATTAAAAGAATATATTGCATCAGTAAAGAGACTTGGTTGAGAATGAAATCTACGGCAGGTGTTGTAAACTCAGTTCAAACTCACATAAAATCTCTAGGTAGCAATTACCATATAGTAACATGTTTGAATATCATGCAAATATATTCCACAGGACACAGGGAAGGGAAAGCTACAGGCACATAAAAGTGCTAAAATACAACATAGTCATTTTCTGCAAAGAGGCAGGGCATGCCAAGAGAGGCAACTTCGGGGTCCAGGGATTGAAGTACTACCTCTAGAATAGGTCAGAGCCCTTCTGACAAATTCTTTTTTTGACACTAAAATGTTATTTTGTCAAAACCCAAATCTTTCTCAGAAATAATTTCAGCTGAAGCTGACAAGGAACGTTTCAGAGGAGAATATTCCAAGGAGAATACAAACACAAGCCCCATTTCCCCTGTTGTCACATCTCCCCACCTATTCCCCTTGTATTCCCTTCTAGGGGGGGAGAGAACCCACCATACCAGAGATGGTACTTGTCAGCAGAATAGGACAGAGGGGATTTTTTCTCTTGCAGCCCCCAGCTGAAGAACGACTCCTGGCCGTTGCTGGATGCTGAAACTTGCAGCCTTACAGTTGGTCTCAAAGGGCACCACAACCTTGTACATTGAAGGTCTGCCTGTCTTTTCTTTTGCTTTCCCATCAACCCATCGGCAGGAGCCGGTGGCTCTGGCCCAAGGAGTTGACACAATGACATTTTCTTTAGTTCAGTGAAATTACTTCAAATTTTTAATTGAGTAGGGGCTAATTGTGCTATCTGTAGCTGTAATAATTCTTAGCACTTTCATAGGGCTTTTCATCTTCAAAGCGTATCACTAACATTAACTAAATAATTTTCTGGTTTTCTTCTAAGACACAGAATTGCAAGCTGTGATTATGCAGACCACCTAAGTAATTATAATTTTCTTTGTATTGAAGATTATTTCAAAGACTATTTTTGTTATTTTAGGTGTAGCCTTGCAAATGCTAATTTAATCAGATAAGAGTTAAAGCTAAAATAATTAAACAACAGAATTTCTGTTGTAAAAACTTCAAGAGTAGCATGCTAGTAATCCTCATTGAAAAAGCATCTCTTTCATCTAAAACTTGACTATTAAGTACTGAAAAATAGTGCTAAAGGACTGATTTTGACAGAGTCCAGGCACAGATGGAAAATGAGTGAATCTAACTTTTATACTATCAGAAAATGATTAAATTAAATATCTGAAGTTGCACTGGGGCTTTTTTAAGTTCCGAGCAGTCTTTTCAGAACATTTTCCACAATGTTTTTCAGTATAGCATTAAGTAGAAATTGGTCCTTTTTGCCTAAAAGGAGAAATACAAAGCTGTAGTTTGTAATAAATAATTTGCTCAAGATGCATAATGCATGAGACACTGTTCAGCTGACCACAGCGCTCTCAGTTATTGGCCACTTCTATTACTCGAGTGATTATTTCTTGTTACTTAAGGGAAAGCAAGTGGTTAAAAGGACTAACGGAGTTAACTGGGTTTTTTTTACTCCAACTCTAAGATAGTAAGAATTAAATAATAAAAGATATCAAAATGAGCAATAGTTCAGGTTACTCAAATGTCTTCTGTCTCTTCTTTCCATAGACAAGCAGAATGAGGTGAATCTCATCATTATTTGTCTTTTCAAGGGCAAAGCTGTGATAGACAGGGCTTAATGTGTATCTTGGTAGAATTGGATTTGATCCTCAGGGCTGGGCCAGAGGGCTGCTTTGTTAGATTTGTTAGATTTACTCTCTCTCCTGCACTCTCTCTCTACCACAAACAAAATTACCTCTTGGAGGCCTGCATCAGCCTCAGCATCCTGAGACTATCTCCTTTTCCTGATTTCAGTCACATCTAAATCTGTTTAAACTGTCGACATGATGATTTGTGGAGAGACAGGGATTAAGCAGAAGGGAGATTAACACAGTTGTCTGTCTTCTTCGAAATAATACACCTGCTGACAGTAAGGGCATTCTTCAATTTACATAACTTAGCTCACAAGGAAGGCTTTGCAGTTGTTATTGGGTTGCTTTTTTTGCTATCAGCAGTACAAACTCACCTGCTCCCTGCACATTTAAAACCTTGACAGTCCATCTCTTCAATTACTATAAGATTGAGAGACATGCCCTCTTCTTTTTCTAGATGGAAGGAGCTTCTTTGGTATTTTAGTAATATGCATTCAAATAGATTATTTAAGAAATGCACATTAAATTCCCCTGGATATGAGATGAACTTCCACTGCCCCAAAGAAAATATTTACATTCTGGTATTCTCTTTGGCAGAGTCAAAACTGTGAACAATTGTTTTGAAACTGAGTCATGATTTCTGGGTTTTTCTTTCTATTTATTGGAAGAAAAAACAGACTATTCTTCTAACTGTCTAGGAAAAAATTACGCAATATTCTCCTCTAATACTTACATAGTAATTCTTGACAGCACTAACAAGGACTGCTTGGGTGGTATTTTGTGCTTGGCCTCACTCTGCTGACAAACAAAGGACTGCAAAAGAATAGGGAAAAAATGCCATCTAAATAATGGGATTAAAAATGTCTCTTTTCCCCACACATTCTGTATTTTACCTTTGTCCAGTTATAAAGGATAACAGACAGTGACTTTTCTTCTGTACATACAGGGCTTTTTAAAAGAAATCTTGATTTCAGTTAGGAACATTATACAAGTCAAGGGGAAGCACAAGCTTTGCGACAGCAAACTGATAAAGGTAGTGTCATGGCAACACAAACTGGAAGAGCTGAATATGTAGGAAAAAAAAAGAGAAATATTTACTCTGAGAAAAGGACAGAAGCTTCCTAGGTGCGAAACTTCTCTTTTTGGTACCTTATATTTTTAAGTGAAACCTCCCATAAAGGCTTCTTCATGATTGCTGGATAACATGCTGTACCGTTAGGAAGAGGGAGCCCATGTAGTTATCTCCAGCCTTGCTTCTCCAGGAATCTAAGCACTTGCAAAAAGATTTGTTGCACCAGGAGTGAGAGAGTTATTCTATTGCAGAGTTTCAGCTTGCAGCTCGGCATTTTGCAGAGGGATGATGGAAGAGAAGCAGGCAGGCAGGTTCTGGCTTTTTTGCCTCTCTCCATGTGTCTCACTGAAATACTAAGGATATTTTTTAAAGAAGCACTATAGTTTTTTTTTTTTTTAAATAATTATCAACAACTAAAAACGATAACTCAAAATAAGGGCCAATCCATTTCTTAGCCTACTTCTCAAATCAAATCTGAAGTAAATCTGTTTCTGAGATCTGAAGAAAACTCGTTGTTTTTCTCCTTTTTCTTTTTGTTGACATTAATGTTTACCTTTGCATTTCCTCAGTCATAGCTAGTAGCCATGCCTCGAAAGAGAGGTTCTTTCCCTAAAATCACCAGCTAAACTGGGCAGATAAAAATCATCTGGATTTTTTTGTCAATAACTTTCAGACAGGCATCCAACCTTTGGGGTTCTTATCGGACTTGAATTGGGTCTTTAAAATTTACGCATCAGTGTTAGAAATTCTGAGACAGACTGCTTTTTCCTCGTCCGTGTTCAAGCAGCAATTTTAAACAGGTCTTCTGAGTTAACATTTAGATTACTTAATACTTGGGAATATCAACATTTCTTTAAGGGAATAAAGATTGTGGCTTGGTCCTCAGATGCGTTTATATACAGGACAGCATCCAGTCAGGACATCGGGCTCAGAGACAGTATTCTAAAAACAGCTGAAGCTTCTGCAAATCTTTCCACTGATGTTGCTGGGCTTGGGATCATATCTATACCATTTATTCTATAGCATATATTATTCTTTTCTTTTTTTTTCACATCAATTAATGCTGGCTTGTAAGAGATGGTTGAAAAGGATTCAAATGACAAAAGAGAGTGTGTGTTACACAGGCTTAGTACAGGTATTGCACAGACAGATAACTTCACAAGAAGAGACACAGAATGATTAACAGTGGTAGAATACTTGATGACTATCTCCTTAGAAAAATAGAGCTTTGGGCAGCTATATGCTTCTACCTACAGTAACTGTAGTCATTTCTGTAGGTCAGATCTTATTTTTAACTAATTACATTGCTGAATTGCTGAGTTGGGTGTTTTTAGAAAGGACAATCTTAATTTTAGCCTTAAATTCCTAAAAGGCTTCCTTCTAACTAAATAAACCAGTAAGAAAGAACAGGGCACCTCTATAAATTATCCTGACATTCCACTTATGGGAAAAAATTATCTGAAAATTACCTTGTATTGCCACAGATACAAGAAGTACCAGAAATGCCAAAGGGATGCTGAGAAAGGCTACTGAACTTTCCTTGTCTAGTTTAACCCATTAGTTCCTTTACTTTCACTCCTAGGCTTTTTAGAAATAATTGCAAACAACCTCTTGACAGAAAAGAGTTGATCATTCCTTTTTGTTATGTGAAATGCTGTCAACTTTTGCCACCAAACTAACTGCATGGAAGGAATTCATATTGTTTGCTTTCTGAAACACTTGTTCTGGTGTGTGAAAGTTTATAAATATCTGGAATTATGTTTATGCCTGCAATACCAAACCTAAAATGGAAACAGAAAAACAGTCCCTTCTAAACTCATTCCTCAAATTAAACTTCTCACAATACTCTTTATGGAAGGAAAAAATTGCATGAATGCTCAGCATGAAGAAGTACTGGGATTAAAAGTAAAACCATTCACCTTACTTTGACTTCGTATCAGTGGGTTAAATTTGATAAACAGTTTATATATTCACATCATTTTAAGCTGCTGGGTATATCAGCTGAATGAATACATTTGCTGTTGTTTTTTCAGCTCATCAGTAAATCTGGTACAAAATCTGATAGTATACCAGTAGGATTTATATTGCTGCAACAGATAGAGATTATTACTGATGCCAAGAAGACTGATTTTCTGCTGATTTGATTAGGAGAGTAGCCATGCAAAGCTGCATTTTAATATATAAGAACACTGTAGTGCACCAGAAACCCAGAGAATGGAATTTCACGTTGGAGCTGGCAGACCACAGACCAGTTGTTGCTCTATCTATTGCATCTATTAGACAATTCATACAAATTCCTTAATCAACCTTTCCATGTCTGCTAGGAAATCGGCTTTCCAAATTAACCAGGGAAATGTCAATTCAAGGCTATAGGGGCTGGTGCTAATAAGGTTAATGAATAGCTGGCCTGAAAAGCAACAGATGGGCCTAGCAGAGCGAAAGCCTTAATGGCATTTATAATGCCTAGGGTCAACTACACTTTATCTTCATTTTTTTCTCATTTAAAATATTCCAAAGGAATAATAAAGTAAGTTTAAATTTTCCCTACAGGGAGATGAAATTTTATGCAGCACGGTTTACTGAATGTCAGTGTGTTTGGTTATAAACAGGGGACTGCCGCACTGTGCTAGAATTGTAGTTGTTGCATATCTATATTAGCATTCGCTGAAGAATTTTTCCTTCAGACCATTTAAAACAGTACACTGTTTTTATCAAATGCTACTGCAGAATTTTGTTTTTCTTTGCTGCAGATACACTAACACAGAACGTCAGTCCTTGGTTATGGATTGTATCTGGGTACATGTCTAATCAGACATGCCGATTCTGAAGAGAGGAATTGTAAAGGTAGCATCTGAATGACCCACATTGTGGTCTCCCCAAAGATGACAGAATTCATGTTCATTATGATAGAAGATTTCATATGCTAGAACATGGTAGAAAGGACAAAAATATATTGTAGACTTCATGAACATTTCCAGCTGTAACAGAAAATATTTCTGATTAAAACGTATTTTGGGGGTTTAACAATACTGTCTGTGACCTCTCTGTTCTTCATCTCAAAAACATTAGTCTTCCCCTCATAGGAATAAACTGCACAAGTGGTTTCTGTTTCTGCTCTGAATACAGGCTCATGGTGATGTTAAACTAGCATTAATGCATACTAGTGTTGCCTAGATTTAGTCTATGAGATCCAAGCTTTAATATCAATTAAAATAGTGAAATAAAAATTTGATGGACACTTTAAGACTTTTTCTAACAAATTTAATTTCTTGACTAGAAATTGTAATGGGGAAAAAACCTGCTTTCTTATTTCTCCTATATCTACCTAAAACCATTCAAAATAAACATATGGATCCAAATTAGTTTTATCTATGCAACTCAGTTTCATACTTTGGGAATGCATGGAAATAGCTAAGAGTAGATTTAAGTTTGAGGATTTATGATAGAGGGTAAGACTTTTTAAAGTGCTCAGCCCTGAGCTGATGTTGCCAAATTTGCTACATCAAAAGCTTTCAAATTATCCCCTTTCTGCTTCTTTACTGCTCCCATAAGTCAGTGATAAAACTCCCATTGACTTTAATGTGGGCAGAGATAGGCCAGTACTGTGGGCTTTTGAAAATCCCACTTTATATGCATTTTTAAGATGCCATTGTGTTATTCATAATGCAGACAATTGACTAAACCATGAATTTGTGCAGCCCACTGATTCCAAAATATCAGACAAAATTCATCTTGCTCAGTCACATGTCTAAAAATTAGGTGTCTAAGTCAAAGCTAGTCAGTGGACTATTCAGGCAGATCTTTTTACTGAAGTTGTCCAGAAAAGAACAGAAGCAGCAATTATTCAATAGTTAATGACAGAATTAATTTTTCTACTCATCGTAAAAGATGTGTTTCTGTTTAAATACTTTTTCACATTTTGAGTTGCAGGGGTCTGCTTTATAATGCTGTCAATTTAAACACATATGTGATTGGTCATAAATCTGCTTTTGGGGCAAACTGGGGCTTAATTTGCAAACAACTTAGATATTTTGCTGATGAATATAATATTTTGCATACAATCTAGAGTGTTTAAATGCCAACGAACTGGAAGAGAGATTCATCCGTCTCTGAATAATTTACTAATTGTCCTACTGTATCTACAGATTTGGCAAAAGGAAGATAAATATTACTGAATAATTTATGTAATGAATTTCATATAACTTGTCAAATACTGTTTAATCTGATTTGCTCACTGGGATCCAGTTATAGGTCTTTTCAGTATACGTATGGACTGGAATAAAACTCATCACATACATAAACTCAAGACCAGAAACATCTAATTTTTGGCCCATTCCATCATAGAATTACCTGCATCTGCATATCTATCTGTTATAGCTCCATAATGCTTACTGATCTGGGGATGGAACCATCCTCATATGGGATTGAACAGAGCTAACTGCAAAGAGGTGATTTTTACTGTTTTGTGTGTTTACTGCTGTACATTGACAAGGGGCAGCTGCTGGTCTGGGCTAACAGAAAGTGGTTCCACTTGACTTCTGAAAAGTAGCACTGCATTGTTGCTTGATGTATTTTAAGCAGCAGCAATATTGTTTATTAAAATGCACAGGTGACATCTTACTTCTCCTTACTCATTCCTGTGGTGGGAGTATTTCCTGTCCTCAAGGACACCTCAAGGTGTCCTCCACCTGCAATTATTACATTTCCTTTGTTGCAGTGTAGTTTTATTCATTTAAGGAAAAGAAACTAAAATTTACAGGTTAAACTGAAAGTCAGGTAAGACATAGGTGTCTCCCATTTCTATTTCTAATTGCATTCCACTACATCTGCTGACTTCAGCTTTCCAGGACAAGAGAAGACACACTTTTTGCTAATGGTAACTTTTTCAAAAATTAAGTTTAATGATTATTTTGTTTATGGAGCTACCTCTTTCTCCATTCTATGTTACAAACCGCATTTTTACTCCTATTTGATTCAGTACCTTCTGCTGCTAGACTGCAAGTTTCAGAGAGGATTTCAGACTTTTAACTCCAAATGACCATTTGGCAATCAACTGATGTCACCAGAATAAGATAATCCATTTGCTGAAAAAGAATTTAACTGACCTCTAAGAAATAGAAATAATGGTTTTTAAAAGCAAAGGTAATCTGCTTTTTCTTTTTGACTTCCTGATAGAATAGAGAAGAATATCTTTATCCCTGTACTGTGTGTAAAATGTATTGTACCTTTGTGATTAACTAGAGCTCTGTGTGCACAAATTTAATATATGAATGATCAGTGGTTGGTTTTTTTTTGGTACACTTTTGGTAGTTTAAACCCAACAAGTGTTTAGTATTAGAGAATAGCATGTATGTTTGTGTTGCCATAAGGAAAAACATAATTTTAATGAAATCTGATAGATGGCACTGTTGGATTGTTGATAAACCATCTCGAGAGTGGTTCCTAAGTTACTAGAATTCAGAAGGATATTATCACTTGTTAAAGAACTGTTGCTCTAGATAGCCTAATAGAAACACTCTTATTTTAAGCTGTGTTCTTTCAGTAGTGGGAGTCAATGTAGGTGTCTGGCTATTGAGCTGGATTTCTCTCCTTTTTATTTGCTCCAGAGAGCCTTTATACCCGATTAAGGCTAACTGGGCACATAACAAGGAGTGGGTGTTCATTGGCTCACGTTACAGGGTTTCTGGTTAGAGCAAAATTTTTTGGGGGAAGAATTCTGATTCTTTCTTCCTTATAAGCTAGGATGTTCCACCTTCCATTCCACACTCCCTTCATATTCCATTCATCTCTTTCCCTGAGATCTTAAGATTGACGACAACCTCCTTTGGGACTGTCTGTACTTACAGGTGATTGACTATGATGATATGAAGCAGACTAAAGGCTAACTTGTCTAGCTCTTGAACTAGCTTAAGATCAGACAAATCCAGAAGAGCTGTTGGAACTAGTTCAGGTAATTCCGTTGGATTTTGTCAGGATGAAAACCTAAAACAACTCTCGCAGGAATGTTAGAACAAGAATTTTTTTCATATATTGTCTGACATGTGACTTGGCGTACAACCAAATAAATGATGCTGAACAATGAGCAGCTAGCAGATGATTCGTCTATCCTTCAATATATAACAATTTTGTTGAATAAAATGTACATTAAAGAGTTATTTTTATGCACAACTGGGATTCTGCTATACAGAAATCTACCTATCAGTTGTGCGTTCTTGATTGTCAAGGAAAAAAACAAAGCTAGGCAGGGACTTGTTGAACATCTGTTTTGCAGTATTAATGCTGTCTGTGCTGTGTCATTTAGTCCCAGTCTTGTCAGCATTTCAGCAAATTAGATCCACAGTGGAAGATATTTTGTAAGCAGCTAAATGTATAGCCTTATTAAATAATTTCTCCTTTTCTGTTTCACTATTAATTATAATTGTGCAATTTCTGTATTTTCTAAATATAATGAATCACTAACTGCACTCATACACTTACAAGAGCTAGCAACACTTTGGAGGAGCTAACATATTTAACAAGGTTGGATGCTTTATTGCTATTATTGTATAGCTTGAAATGTATCAAGCAGGACTAGAATTCACCCTTATGGTTATGGGAAAACAACCTGATAATGACTTTAGTGAGTATCTTCTTTCACGTTTAAGGTATCTGGTTGTATCTCCCCTATTTCAAGGAAAAATGGAGAGAATGCAAAGCTGAAACTATCCCTGCAAATTTCTTCTTGGGAAGTTTTTGTCCTGTTCATTCCCTCAAAAGGCCAAAGGTTTGCCCTGCTAGATAGCAGTTTCAGGGCCTGCCTCCAAGAACTCTGAATTCTGAAAGCTTGCCGGAGGCATCCCTGTGATGATCCTTTGCCTTCACATTTTCTCTGTGTACCAAGCCTCTTTTGCTCCCTGCCAGAAGAGTGTCAGCAGAACTATTCTTGTTTTGTGATGGCAGCTGGATCTAAGAGCTCAAGTCTCAAATGGTTTTAGAAAGAGATTAAAGTGTAAATGCGAAGAAAACACTACTATTTTCCTCTGAGATAGGTAAAGAGATGCTACAAGTCTTGCTTTGCCTCGAGGCTATCCCTGGCTTGCCCAGTTGATTTTTGATCCCATTGTACATTCTTGGATATTTACCGTTCCTTGCACGGGAGCTGGAAGATAAGGATATATACCAGCTTCTTGTCCTGAGCCTTTTCCATTTCTGGTCTGTATGTCCTGTTATATTGAGCTCTTGGGGAATGAACTAAGTGTCAGTTATTTTAATAGATAATAGACATTTAAAAAAATGCTAGTCAAGCACAGGATTAAATCATGAGGACGGCACATACTTAGATCTTAGTGAGTACAATTTATTTGCACTGAGTCAAGTCTCACTGAGAAGTAAACTTTTTTCAGTCTGAAGTATTTGTGCAAAAGTAGAACATGCCTATTACTCATGTCTTAAAAGGCTTTATAATTTCACGGCCACACAAATCTTATATTCTTAGGCTACCCTAAGAATGTTCCAATAGAATGCTCTAATAGTACCACTTGGTATAACAGAAATCAGTTTATAACGAATGGCTTGAATCTTTCGTGAATCTTTTATTAATCTTCAATGCTAATGAATTTTACTCCTTTTGTTTCAAGGGACAGTTTTTACTTGAGAGTTTATGTTCAGTAGAATAAAAATAGATTTTTAGGTGATCATATACTTCATGTAGTATAACACCTAAGTGTAACTTCTTACTAGGCCTAATTTGATCTAAAATAATTCTGTAGGAAAAAAAAACAACCAAACCATTGGTCATGAGTTTGGCTTTTTGAAAATTTTATGGCTTTAAAAAGCAGTCTGTTTAAGAAATGCTGGTTGTTATGCCCGTTTCAATAAACAGGTAAATATATAATTAAGAAACTGCAGAATTTCAACCTTAGCAGACATAGACTTAAACCTTCACAAGCATATGTAACACATGCATCTCATATGAGTATGTTCTAGATGATCATCCAGATCATCTTAAGTTGTGCCATTTGCAATGTATTGATGTCTCAAACCTGTCTGTAACCAGATGCTTAATATTCAGGAAAAAAAAAAAGAAGTTGTAGAAGTTTTAAAAAAATCTGCTTATTTAGATCCTAGGGGTAACCTGGGACTACTTGAATGCCTGAAAGAATTCATCATGGCAGTCGTTTTGCCTAATGATCCAGCTGTGGTTATAAATTATAGGACCAATCTTTTTGTTTCAGCAAAAGAAGAAAAGAAAGGGTTCCTTAGAAAGAAATGGATTTTCTTGCACTTAAAATATTATAAACATTAATATTTTTTAAAAATATGAATTATAATTGCTTTCCATTGATACTGCTCTTTGTCAACTCCAAAACGTGTTCGTGACTGGTCATTTCCCTGAAAGCAGACTAGGGCCTAAGATGTCTTTGTTCTATATTTCTAAAGAGGGAAGGTGAGCTTGCCAGTAATTTATGCTAGATTTTTGGCTGATCCACAGAATACTGGGAAAAATACTTTGGTGTTAGAAATTTTTTAGAGCTTTACTCAAATATTTATGTACATTTTTGTTTAAATAAATTAAAGAAAATGAGAACCTATTAACATAATAACTTCATCTTAGTGCAAACTCAGTTTACTGGAAGAAGCAACTTTTGTCCTGAAAAATGACGTGAGAGGTCTGAAAACCTGGTGAAGTTTGATGGTGGCAGGAAAATTATTGTTGTGTTGAGGACACACAAAGCTGTAAAGCACGAGTGAGATACACAGTGTAACACATGCTAACCCTGCTCAGCAACTTTTAGAACCACAAATTAGAAATAAGTATAAATAAATATTTCCATGATTTGAAATCTCTGCATAATCTAGTCAGTCCTTTATTTTTTTATTTATTGAAGGTAAATAATAAAGGTTGATTGTGGAGACAGCAACTTACAAGCTCTATGACCTCAGGATGTCAAGTATCCAAAACTTGGATGCTCCTATGCATACCGGCTTTAGAGAAGATCTTCCCCTGAAAAATAAGAAAGGCAAGAAACAATTTCTTGCTTTTTAAAAGATATTAAGGCATTTGGATGAAAAATTATGTGTAGCTAAGAATTAACTCTACTGATTACTTATCTAAGAATCAGTAATAGAAAAAAGTTGCCAGTGGCAAACTGTGTTCTGATAAATTATCAACAAATATATACTAAAGCATAAATGCCCCAGTGCTTTTTCCCTCAGGAATGCATACAAAAGTGTGAGAAGATATTTTTAAAATCATTTTGAATCCCTCTTATTAGAAAAACGTGTGGAAATCACTTGCAAAAATCAAATATATGTTTGTAAAGGTTAAAGTTTCAGATGAGAATATATATTATTCAATCTAAATGTAACACTTTTTGTGGATCCCTGGCTTTTTTCTTTCCATCTGTGTGTTTAAAAGTGTCCTTTCACCTTAAGGTCCAAGGGACTTGAAATTACTTTTGGGAATAAAACATGATCTTCAAAGTCAGTTGGGAACAACACCAGACCTATGCCTGAGGATTTACCGTGGTGTTGTGTGTGTAGGAAGAAAATGCCAACCTGAGGGCTGGGAAGGAGGTGTGGTGCACTTCAACACCTCCTTCAGACTGAGCATCTGCTGGATCAGGATGACAGGGCACCAAGAAAAGTGCATTTGTCCTGTCATCTTGACGTGCCTTTGGAAAGTCCATGGTGGAGCAGGCTGGTGCCCTGATAACTGAACCATCCTTGCTGCATTTTCTGCAGTCAGAACAGTATAGAGAAACTTATGGCTTCCATTTCAGACCTTGTGGGGAGTGGTGACAACACAGTATGGGTGGTGGAGTCAGAAGGGTGTTCAAAACTGAAAAAGAAATTGAGCTACAATTGATAGTCTGAAAAGAAGGAATAGTGAAAGATGAGAAGGCAGCTGGGTAAAATCAAGATGGACTGGAGAAAGAAGAGAAAAAACTGCTTTTCTTCCAGCTGAACAGATGTTGATCTACACATATCAGAGTGAGCACTTGTTGCTTGAAAGAATCTATTACTTTACAGACACTTGCATACTGTCTATAATTATTGAAAGACGTGGGCAGGTGCACATCTTCTAATTGCAAATGTAAATCTCCTTCATTAATAGCTGTTGTATTTAGCACTGTTGAGTAAACACCAGCTCTGTATTTGTTACTACCAATAAAAAAAAAAAAAAAGAAGAAGAAAAAAGAGACTGCAATTGCACCTTGCTGTCTTCTTCCTGTTTTGGAACAACTGCATGTTCACAGAAGTCTCCTTAGTTTCTTGCAGGTTGCTTTTATTGATAGCATTTCCTTGTAATGGTCATAAATCTGCTGTAACCAGTAAATTTTAAAACAACAGTCAGATATTGTGTATTTATAATCCCACATACCTCAGAACTATTTTTAGTTTCAGGTTTCATCATTATTTAATGGCACACATTATGACTTCAGCAAAAACAGCCAAACTTATTCACAGTAACAGATATAACTCTTCAGTTACTCAAGCAACATACACAGCCATTTTCCTCTTTAAGTGAAATGTAACTACAGATCCTGCAAATGTGTACCCATGCAGCCTTTACTATTAGACCTACACTGTTGTAGGGACAAATGATTACACTAGCATTGTTTAACTAGATGTTCAGTTTAAGCTTGCCGCCCATGTGCTGCAGTTTATTACAGCAGAATTATTTAAACATTGATTAACACATTTCTGCTTATGATATAGTTGCTTCAAGGAATAGAAAGAGTTGCCAGAAAGTTGATGTCCCAATCCAGTATCGGGAAGGTTTCGTTACGATCCCAAGGACAAGATTAAAACCCTAAAACCGGTCAAATATCGTGCAACCTTTTAACTTTATTTTCAATGAAGTGGGGAGAAAAGGTGGGGAAAGGCAAAGGGGAGAGGGGACCAAGGGTAAGAGGAAAAGATAAAGTTGGAAAAGGAGAAAAGAAAATAGGTACCACCACTCCGAGTCCGATGATGCTCCACTGACTCCGTTCTAGATCTTCAGTCCTCGCAAACAAGTCCCCGACTCTGCTCAACGTCTCCAACCATTGCGTACAACATCACGTACAACATCACGTAAAACACACCACCCCGAGTCCCCCCCCCCCCCCCCCCAATTCACCCAATCTGCAGTTTTTATAGGTTCCTGCCCCGCCTCTGGGAGGTGCTTCTTCACTCCCAATGCAGATTAGCTGTCATGCGCAGTCCGCCCTCCCAGAACCTTCCAGAAACGGGCTGGGGGCATCTGGGGGGGTCTCCTGCTCATGCGCAGATCGCAAATGTGTACATGCGGTTCATGCCAGACGTGCTGTTGCCCTAGAAGCTTTCTTCTGCCCTTTTCGCGCCTTTTTTCCCTGCGCAGGCGCATGTGGTTGTTTATCTCGCGGACGGCTCCTGGGGATGCTGGTGCGGCATTGCCCGGCGCGCCTCGGCGGCAGCAGCTCGGCAGCAGCAATGTCGAGACAAAACCGCATTTAGTACTGGTTCTCTACAGTTGACTGTTAATATTTTTTAAAATATGCAGTCATTGTGAAAATATTTCTCCTTTTCTGTAATGGTTCAGTATGACAGTCATTTTTAATTAAAAATACAGATATAAATAGTTAAAAGTTCTGCACACAATCCAGGGAAATAAAATCACTTCATCATTGAAAATAGGATTTTATAGTAATTGATAGGAAAAAAACACCATAAAAAAAAAACACTTCTGAAACAATGATTTATTTTTTCCTGTGAAAAAGAAGGCAAATGAGATAAAAGATGAAATATATGTTATGAGATTTTTTTATTCAATAAAAAGCCAACTCACTCAATTGTGATTAACCTCACACACAGTGTATCTTTTCAATAAGTGGTTATGTTTTAGTCCAGAGTACACATTATGCAGAATCTATTGCATAATGTCTCATCTCAAAATTCAAAATTAAGAATTTTGTTTGCTGACTATTAACATTTCAAACTCTATTGCCTTTTCTTTGTAAGCTTTTTATGACTTTTCCAAAGAAACATAGTTGTCGTATAATTAGATGTGCTCCAAAAGAGAAACATATACATGACTGAACTGCTTACATACATTTTTCTTAATTTCTGCTTAAGCCACATATTTTCTTTTTGATATAACTCTGTCAAAGCCAAGAGAATAAGGCAGAAAGTGGCTTTGCAGCAGTCCAGGCTCCCACCATCTATTAATGAAATAGCTGATTCTTGTTTTACAGTAAAATATTCAGGTCATAGTTCTGCAGTCACCTCTCTCCCAAAGCTTTGTCAACTCAGGTTTCATTTTGGTGTAAATAGGGATGTTATTGAATAGAAAACACCACTACAACCCCTGTGAAACCTGAAAGCAAGTCATTTCTCATAGGAAGGCTGAATGATGCCTTTTCTTTTCTGCATCCAGAAAAAGAAGCCAGATCTCCCCCTTACACCCACACATACACACTTAAAATTTCTATTTTACATCTTAGAAGAATCCAAAACTAAATTAAAGGTTAGTGTAACACTCACATATTTTTCCATGTGTTTTTATTCATTATGTACAGGACATGCACAACTGGAAGAAATAAACTTCATTCATTTTGCTAAGTCTTTTCAACTTTAATCAGATAAATTGTCAGCTTAACTGTATCTGAAGAGAGTATAGCTAAGGTAGCCTTTGTACTTCTGTGAGGCACTGGTGTGGGTACAGAAGTCTAGGACTTTGGTGTTGTTGAAGGATCAGTGCCCTATATGCTAAAAAAAAAAAAAAAAGGTAAATAGCAAGGAAACTGTTCTGCAATGAAGGTAGAACTAGGGTTTTGAAACATCCTCTTTTCCTAGTCATGTCCCTTTTTTTCTCCTCTCGAAGCACTGTTTGAGCAGATTTTTAAGAAATGTAATATAGTGCCCAGATTTTTGAAAATACCAGCCATAGCAACAGCTGGGAGGTATGTGTGAAGGGAGAGTCAGGAAAGGACTGGCTGTAGCAGTCTACATGAAGATGTCGGTAGATTTGAGTGGGCTTGAAAGGTAGAAAGACTAAGTTTGAATCAAAAGCGACCAGCCAGCAGTGCCTGAGGGGTGTGCAGGCTCAGAGGTGAGTCGTGGGCAAGATGGGATGTAGGGTATTAGGGAGAGGAAGAGTTTGGAAGGATGTAGGATAATATCAGGATATTAAGAAGTAAAAGAATTTGAGGCAAAAGTGAGAGAAGTGTCAATGTGTTTGGGATAGGTGGAGCAGACTGGTTTGGTGAAAATGAACATGCTGATGCTAGCATGGGAGACGTTTTGAGCCAAAGGAGGATGAAGAATGGTGGCTGTAGGCAGAGAAGTCCTAAGAGGCTGTAGGGCAAGTCAAGTCAAGGATCCAATTTCAGGAGCGGAAGGGATGGTAGCTCTGCAGAGCGAAAAAAATGAGTCATGGAACGACTTAGGTTATAAAGGACCTACAGAGGTCATCTCTCCAGCCCTTTATTAGGTTTGGTGTTAGGTCATGTTTCTCAGGACTTCCTTGGTCAGGAAGAATTGATTCATTCTACCCAGGCACTTTTAATCTGAACCCTGTTTTGGAGCAGAGGTATGAATTTAAGATTGGAAGCCTTTCCTCTCCCCTGAAAGGGAATGCCATTCCTCCCTCACTCTTCTGCATTCCCACAAGTACGGACACTTAGCAGTGCTGGGCTCTTAGCCTTTTGTCTTTTGCTAGAAGAAATGTGACAGCTTTAGTTAGCATGTCATAGTAATTCTGCAACTGAAAAATTTTGCACCAGAACACAAAAACAAAATCACGACCCTGAGCAGGTTATCTAAAGTCCTGATGCACTAGACTTGTCAGTAAAATTTCTAATCTTCCTAAGGAAAAAATAGTATTCTCCTAAAGGGAAACATGTTTAAATAAAAGATCTAACTTCCATGTTTTTGAAAATTGCTAAAGCAAAGGTGATGAGAAGAGGCTGTAATAGCTCTCAGGAGACTAAGCTATACCAAAGGTCCCTGCATGTATAAAATAACAACAGACACTGAAAGAGTAGTGGCAAAGCTGACGGATACATGTTGCAAGTAATTTGTTGATTATCCTGGAAAGATAAGAAAACACCTGCTGCTTGTTAAAGTCAACTATGTACCAGCATTACAGAAAAAAATATTAAAAAGGACTCTCCCCTTCTGCCTGTATTTCTTTTATTTTATGATACACAGCCCCATCATTTTCACATCAGAAGCTCATGCCATAAGGCAATTTGATACATATGTTTTTGCAAACAAAATGATACAGTTCAAGATTACTTAAATTTATTCTTCTGAGAAAAGTAGGCTTTTAAAATTTTGTTTTGAATAAGCTCCTCTTTATGGGATCATTTTAACTTTCCCCCCCCTTTTGGAGATAACATGCTACTTCCAGAATAACTTGAGGGAAGTATGTGCTTGTGGGCTTTTCTTTTAAATTACAAAATTACAAGAGAACGAAAAGAAGTTAATGAGAGTTGTAGACTGGATTTTGATACTGACGCTCACCATGAGTGACACTTTTCTCTGTGAATCCCGGTGCTGATGGGAGAACTCTTTTAGAAGGTGGGTGTGTATTTCACAGGTGAATAAGGATATTGGCATCTGGTAACGTTCAATAGGTGTGAAAATATTTTACTTTCTATGCTCAAAGCAGAAGAATGTAATAAAAAAAGATAAAATTGCTGCATCAATACACATTGCCGGTGTTTTCCTGAGCCCGGATGCTATCAGATTTTTGTAAGTGTCCTTTTTGGAAACCTGTCTAGTCCAACCGTTTGAGACTGATCTTATATTCTGATTTGATACTCCTTTTTGTTTAACCTGATTCATAGCATGTGTGAATCAGGCAGTCTCTATATCTTTTCCTATTCTAATTTGAGCCTCCTGAATGCCATCCAGAGAAAGGTTCACTGTTTTATGGCCAGAGGGTTGCCTTCTGCTCTGTTTGAGAAAGAATGCATTTTGTGAATAGGTGTATTTGTGACAGCACGTGTCGATCACTTGTAATTCTTCATCTGAAAGCCATTGTGAATGTTTGTGAGCCAACTGTCACATTCAAAATGGAGCCTCAATAATTATTCAAGAGGATCAAAGTGTCTGTGATTGAATTAAGACTTTCCCTTCTTCTGTATAATGAAAATTGCTATTTAAATCATGTTCATCAAACTTTTTCATTAGAAAAGTAAATCTTTTTGGATTAATGCTATTCATTATTGTTGTAAATATGGATTCAAATATGCACTTAGTTTTAGCTGTGCTTTTTGACAACATTGATTTTGGCCTGTAACCATAAAATTTGAAATTATAGTCATTTAAAATAATGTGCTAGATTATCACTTATCTGGTGAACAATCTTGAATCCCAGTGCTATTTAATAGCATTATTCGCTTTTACTGTGTCAATAATACCATGAAACCAAGAACCCCCAAATTGGAAATGTAGGGAAGTCATGTGGAAAAAGCACTTTTCAAGTCAGGTTTGCCATGTTTATTATTAATCTGATACTTATAAAGAAAGGGAAGGGATCTGCTGAAATACGTTTACAGAGAAATGAAATCCAATACCTTGTTATGGTCATGGATAAGTGAGAAAGCCAGACCAATCAGAATTTTGGGGAATGCAGAGAGATCCATTCCTAGGTAACTGAGGTGGGGTAACTGAGTGATGGTAGCTGTCTCTGGTATAGATTTAAAAGTTGCAGTCTTCTCAGAATAGAGCCCACAAAGTAAAAACAAAACAAAAATGGTCTTCTGTAGTTTTATAGTTTCTTACAAAAGTTGATTTACTATATTATTCTTGTTAATTTCCGTAAGTGCTGTTAAAGATTTTGTGTGCACTTGATAACTCTGTTCACAGTGTCCTTAACACAATGACAGACAACAATGACTGAATTAGTTTAAATTAATCTGTTTAAGTAGTATTCTGTTTTTATTGTCTGTGCTGAGTATAACTGTAAAGGAACTGTTTTCATGTCTTCTTTCCCTGCTTAGCTGCAGGTTGGATCAACTCTTACCGTACAGGAGGGGCAAACATTTTATGATAAACCAGAAGTAAATGTCTGATAATGTGTTTGTGTCATGTAATCCTTTTCTATCAAGCTGCAGTTTTCTGTAAGATTAAGGAGGATTCATGTATCACTGCTGCCTTATCTGCTAATTCACTAATATTGGTCAGAGAACAAACATTATTTTATCTTTTCCATTACATTATTCATTGTTAAACAGTGATGCCTCGCAAGCCATGGACTGTATTTGAATCAAAGTGCAAAGCACGTTTCATATTTTCATGAGATATAAGACAAGGCCCTGGGAAATCTTTTTCCACATAAACTCTGTCTGGTGAAATAAAATGTCTTCTTAATAATTAAATGACCTGGCCAATGATGTGGCTATGAGTAAAAATAGTTGTATTTTGCAGGCAATAGTAGTAAGCTGCCAGGTTGAGTAATGTTATGGTAGCAAGAAAATGCTTATCTTTTATAAAGATATTTTTAACTTAATTAGGTAAAAAGAAATTAAGCAACCTAGTATCATTATTGGATAAACATGAATGCTTTTTGATCATTTGGGGAAGATTTGATTTTCTCTTTAAATGATCTATTGCTGCAGGACACTGAGGATAAAGAACTAACTCAGGCAATATATGCAGTATGTAAAGGCCTCATAAATACAACTGAATACAGAAATAATCATAGCTGGAACTTTTTGAGAGTTTTCTGGTTTTGTAAGTTTTAGGGACCATGAAATTCAACCTAAATTTCTAGTTTGTTTGAACTAATTTATTGCTTTTTTCATTGAAGTCAAGTGAAATTTGTAATTTATCATGGTTCCAGTTTCAAGCAGGTGAAATTTAATGGGTTTAACGGCGTTTCAGCCTGAGGTTTGGGATTGGCATTCAGCAAATGTTTAGCATTGGCATTGCTACAGCAGCGGTAGGAAGGATATTGGCACTGGCAGAAATGCCAAGAGAGAGCCAAAAGGAGATGGTGTGGAATCGTTTATAGGTAGGCCAAGAGAAAGTAAAAAGCCCATTTATAAGAGAAAATGGTTTCCTTCTCTTTTTTAAGGTAGTTGAAGAACAGTTGAAGAGCTCATAGTTTCATAAAAGGATCCAAGGGCAGTGAAAGTTTGGCTTCCCTGCACTCTGCTGCACTCCTCTGTATTCCCCTGCACTCAGGGATGGAGCACACCTCCGGGGTGAGAAAATAAAAGCAACAATCCTTTTATACCACTTTGAGACATGAGTGTATATGGCTTAGAGGTACGAAAAGTCTTTCTTCAAGGACTTTGCATTTGTGTGCCCAAAATACAGTGGCTAGCTGGGATGCTAGCTTCCTTAAAGGAGGTAACAGCAGAGTCACATTTTATCCTGTGTTAGATGGTGGCTAAAATTAATGTAATGTAGAGGTCATTCTTCCAGCATTTCTTAAGGGCATTTGCTTTCCTGGCTACTAAGAATGCTGACTGATGAGAAGCCTGTCTGCTATTTTTGTGCTACAGATACACTGTCAAAGACATGCTTTCTCCCTTATATATGCCTAGGAAATATACTGATAATATAATTCATATATTAGCTAACTAATGGATTAATGAGCCATTGAATACTTACAAAACAGGCCTCTCCTTCTGGAGTTTCATTTTAACAGATGGGCTCAGTGATCTTAGAAATATATTTCTAAAATAATAAGGTAGTGGTAGATTGCTTGACTTGCTGTATCAAAGGAAAGAGAAAAGTGAAATATTATATTTGGTTTAAGTACATAATGTACTTCTTATAATTGGCCAAAAATGTATGTGGCACTGTACCATCTAATTCAACTTCTGCCTACTTTCAAGTTAATTTTAGCTCATCAGCCTGTAGCTGTCCTGGTAGGGCACAGGAAGTGCTGTAAAGAATCCCTCTTCTTGCCACTTTTTTTTAAATTTCAAAAATCACACAAAAATCACACAAAAAATCCAGTGTAACAGAGGTTCCACACTTTTCCTTCATAAATCCTCTATCAGATGAAGTGTATAACAATGTAAAGAGATTATAGAGATTTTTTTCCAAAAAATCAATGCTTCAAGTAGTTGACTTTCTAATAGGCTAAGGCTTCACTTCAAAAAAGGATTTAAGCAAGTGGGAAACTTTTGACACATGAGAAATCTCATCAAAGTCAGTGTGTCTATACATATAGCTGCAACTGCACCTTGTCAAGGATTTTCACCCTCTAAGGTTTAAGCTGCAATCCAGTGGTATGTTGCAGATGTATAGTCAGAATTTAAATATATGAGCCCTGTAAATTTGAGACCAAACACTTATGAAAGTCTAATTTCCACAAATAACAATGTGCACTTGGATAATTTTAGTATAGCCTAATGGTAGGCAATGCCCAGGGTAAATATGGTTACTCCATCTGGTGAGAAGCTACAGATCACTGCTTTGTACAGGAACAGCATGTCCTTGCACAACACTCTAAGTCTCATACCAGCAGGAATTAAGATCTATTGGTTCTTATATAAGCGCAATATTGCTTTCTCAGCCAGTTCCAACTTCTGCTGGAAATTTCTGAATTTCTGTTAGGCTGATTTTTTTTTTTTTTTGGTACAAGGCAGATCCCAAGCTGGCCTACTACACTGAATTTTCTGGAAACTATGGAACGAGGAGCCACTGCCTTACAAGGCACAGCATAGTACCTGCATCACTTTGCACTACTGTGTAGCTGCATGTTCCTCTGAGCTCCTTGCAGCATTCGGGGTATGGATGCTTCTCTAAATGTTCCACTTGGAGCACCCGTATTAAGTTAAATGAGACAAGTTTGGAAATGAAGAGCCTAATCATCTCTATTGGCTGCAGTTAAATTGCTTCCCAAAAAGATGACTGCTGTATTAGGGTATAGTCCAAAGAGATTGGGGCATTAAATGAATGGACTGTTGTCATTCTGGAGGAAGGTCCTGAGTTAGCCCAACTAACTAACTCAGAGAAGTTATTAGGAATAGGATGGTTCCACCAGGAAAAACCTGTAGCTGATGTTTGACTTGTGTTCCTATACTCTCTCTCTGACTGGCTAAAAAAGAAGTTGGAGACTTTTGAAGAAAAAAGTGCTGATTGTTATTGATCTCTGGATTGGATACAAAACAAAGGCTGTAGGTGTGACCTCCTGAGACCAGTTTAAACACTGTTGCTACCAGAGATTGGGAGCAAGGTCATAAGTATATGAATGGAAGGGTACTGGGGAAAATAGAAAGACTATACTCTAGACAGCTAGTAGGTAGGAATCTCTCATATGAAGAAAGGCTGAGAGAGCTGGGACTCTTCAGCCTGGAGAAGAGAAGACTGAGGGGGGATCCTGTCAATGCGTATAAGTACCTGAAGGCATAGTGTAAAGAGGATGGGGCCAGACTCTTCTCAGTGGTGCCCAGCGATAGGACAAGAGGCAACGGGCGCAAACTGAAACACAGGCAGTTCCTTCTGAAAATGAGGAAAAACTTCTTGACTGTGAGGATGACTGAGCACTGGCACAGGTTGTCCAGAGAGGTTGTGGAGTCTCCTTCGCTGGAGACATTCAAAAGCCATTCAGACACAATGCTGGGCAAGGTGCTCTAAGTGAACCTGCTTGAGCAGAGGGGTTGGATTAGATGATCTCCAGAGGTGCCTTCCACCCTCAACCATTCTGTGATTCTGCATGTGTGATTCTAGGGATAAGGTGCTGAAAACTGTAAGCTTAAGAAAAGGCTGAGTTAACAGATATTAAGCAGCTGTGGCTTCCACCTTAAGAATATTAAAAATAACCATCCAGCAGTCTGCAGTCTGCTCTTACCAATTTAATAGCTGATAGTCCTTTGTTTGGAAACTTTATATTAGATAGACTTTTGGTGCTGGGAGACGTACTGGGAGCTAGCTCCATATAGTCTGTGGTACTGCTGGTGTTGCAGTGCAATAAGTGGGAGAAAAGTAGTGGTAACAAGACAGGCTATTTAGGAAGAACAAATGAGTCTCACCACTTTCTGTGGTCTGTTCTCCATGTATGCACTCTAACATAGCAGTCGTGTTAGAGATGGTAGAAGATATGTCTCTGACTACTCTTTTTCAGTATTTATTTATGGATTTGCAGCTCATGATTTTTTTAAACCCCTTTGTGAGCCTGTTGATGCTGTCTGCCTTCATAACCTCCTGTGGCAGCATAATCCAGAAATTCACTTCTCACTGTGTAAAGAAATGCTTTCTTTTATCTGTTTGAAATCGATCTCCTATTATTTTTATCCAGCCCCCACTATTCCGAGGAATTTGGTGAATAACAAATAGTTCTGCATTTGTCTTAACCACTGCCATTATGTTTTTTTGTAAACCTTGATCATATCATCTCTTATACTTCTCTCCAAACTGAAGAGTCCCAACCTTTTTACTCTCCTTGTAAGGCAGCTGCTCTGTCCCCTCTAACATTTTGGTTACCTCTAACTTCACTGTGGGTTTCTTGAGATGCAGAGACCAGAACAACACATGCCATTCAGGATATGGGCACTTCTCAGTTTTATAGGACACCAAAATTATGCTTTCTGTCTTGTTCTCAATACTCTTCCTGATATTTTGTTGGCTTTTTTGGCTGCCATTGTCTACGGAATTGATGATTTCAGGGAACTGTTGATGAATCCAAAATCTCTTTCCTGATTGCAACTGCCACTTCTGAGTTCAGCATTGTGTAAGCATGGTTTAGATTACTTTTCCCTAAATGTATTATCTTACTTTCATCTACAGTGAAGATCATCTGATGGTACTCTTTGCTCACTCGTTTTTGTGATGTCCTTCTGGAGTGCCTTGTCATTGCCATCTGATGAAAATGAGCTTAGTATCATCTGCAAACTCAGAGACATTGTTAAATCCTGCCTCAAGGAGCATGTAGTCCTACTCTGCAGTTACACCGTGCTTAACACAGCAGGGGGTCTCATTCTTGGGTGGGCTGCAGGCACTGTTTTAATGGTAAGAAGTATTTAAGAAGATGTCTTGAAGCATAAAAGTATGGCCATAATTCTTAGGCTATATAATCTCTCTGTTCATTTACAGCACAGCCTTAATGTGTTTGTGTTACAGTCTAGTGACTTGACTGCACCACGTGTAAACGTGCCAACTCTGCTTTAAAACTAGCTTGCCTGGGGACAGACAGCAATTTAGCCATGATAATTGGAGCTTTCTATGCTCAGCTGGCACCTTACGTGTGCCTTTCATAGCTGAATCCTTTAGTACTTGATCTTATCTAGAGCAAAACTAGCTAGAATAAATCTAGACAAGCTGTAATGATATCTTCACAGAATAGACAACGCTACTGAAGAAACAAAATCTAGGTTTATAAGAATATATTTTTGTCTGTTCTTTAACTCTGTGGAGGCTATTTTCATTCCTCAATTACGTCTTGATAGGGCTTTTAAGATGTGCTTGTTATGTAATTGATAACACTAAAGGTAAGTCTGCAATGCATATAATGGATAAGCTAATATTATGTGCTACATGGGGCATTACTGTGCAAGAATATCTGGCAATAACAGTGACAGAAGGCAAATAGCCTAACTTTCCTTTAGATAAAAATTACAGTAAAAAAATATAAGGGAAATGTTCCTGAAATAAAAGTTTTAAGAGTTTTACCAGCACTCCACATTTAAATACCGTAAGTGATAAATTTTAAAAAGAGCTAATGTTTTTCTATTAAACTGTCATGACTCTTCATCTTTTCATAATGTAGAAGTTTGCAAACAGAATACTAAAGACAACTGTGGATCATTGCTAATTCTGTTAACTGGATGATTAAAATGACAAGAACATCTGCAAACAACTGTTGCTAGTATTATTGCTGTGCCTGGAAGCTCTGCTATAGTTAAGGATCTGACAGAGTTTCCATTATTAAATCTCATTTTAATCCTCATTGGGTTTAGACCTGCCATTTATATTCTCAGTCCAGATGACAGGTTTTGGACAACATTTTGAATTAGTCATATTTTAGTTACAGAAAAATGAGAGAGCCACCAACAGTGCTTGAAAAGATTTTGACCCCCTCCCCTGAAATTATTCACATCATTATGTTGACTATGAATTCTTGCTTATTCTGTATAACAGCAAAATGAAAAGTGATATGACTATTTAAATGGCAAAAAACATAAAGCATGTGGACACAGATTCTGTGAATATTTACGTGTGTATTTAACTCCATAATCATGAACAGCTCCCCCAGGTTTGGTGAAGCTATTCAAGTGCAGAAAATTAAATGCACGTGCAAATATTTTTGGATGGCCAATAAACTCTCCTGGCACTCTTTTAGATCCTTATTTTAATCTCCCTGGAGGCTGCACTGTCTGCTTAGATGGAATCTTAATTGATATTGATGACACACTCTGTTTAACTTCGGTATGACCCTGATTCCACTCTATATAGATAATGTGAATAATATCACTGGGTTTATTTTAATAGCCTGTGCATACAGGATACAGAATTTCGATAGACATTTGTCATCCTGCAAGATGGGATGGAAGCGGACACAAGAGAGACACTCCTTGGCTGTCCCTATGGGATTTGCTGCATGGGTCCCATCACTAAGGCTATGAGGAAGGTTCAGCAATGGGAAACATGCCCTGGGGTAGTTGGAAATAGCAAAGTGATTCATGGTGGAGTTTTAAAGGAAGCCAAGTAGGACTGATATTTCCTCCTGCCTCCAACTGCTACATTAGGATCTGGTCTGACAAAGACCATTCATGCTGACAAAAAAAGCCAAAGACTCAGTTATATCTGTGAAATTTATATTAGTGGATTCCAACTATGAACATTTATATAGACCACTGCCAGATTTATGAAAATCAGGCTAATGCAGCATAAGCTGCATAATTATAATTATCAGAGAAGGAAGGAAGATATAAGATTTACACTTAGATCTGTATTTAAAATGCCTTAGGATTCAGGAGAGTTTGGATCTATATCTAGTAATTACTAGATGTAGTCTGAAAAGTTAGCTATCTTGGGTTCTTAATATTCCAGTTGGTAACTGTAGAATTGTATAAGAGCAATAATTTCTTTACAAGAAAATGTTATCCAACGTTTCTTAAGCTGTCTCATTGTAGAAGTTCAGAGGGAGGAAGACTTGTTTTATCAAATCATGAAATGTATTTAAAAATACATTTGTGAAGTGCAATTAGCATTGATGTCTCCATTTGTGAAAAGTGATCTTGCTGAGAGATTTAGTTTATAATACTGCATGTGTGCTACAGAAAGACAATGTTGAAGCCTGTAAACAAACTAGTGTCCTTTTTAGAATTGCAAATTCATATTTAATGCTTTCCAGCATAATGACATATGAATCTTCTTTTGATATCTGTCAAAACTGACAGTTTTCCAAGGACATTTTTTGGATATATATTGAAGTATCAGGCTTCCTTTTTTCTTTGGAAATAGCATGCCAAGAAACTTCTCATCACTTTTACTAAGCATAGTTGTGGAAATGTAGGCCATCTAAATAAAAAGATCATATTTTCAAAGGTTCTTAACATATAAGCCAAAATAATACTGGAAAAGAGAAAAGACCAACAAATTTTCCATTTCATTATTGATGCTATGCAATAAAACATGGTTTTTGTTAATAGTTTTCAACTAACTTGTCTCATTCTGATATAAAATGTGTCCTAATAAGTGACTTTTTTGACCCCAGTATAAATGCATGAATTATATTATACACAACTTTGTGTTAATAAGAGGAGTTATGAATCTCTGAACAGTTTAGGCATGTGTGCAACTCGGCTGCAAATTTATTTGGAACAACTAGGATTTCAGTGGGGGCAATTTGCATGGATTTCAATGAAAGTTGAATACAGCTGAAAAAGAATATATCTGACAACTATTATTCCAGTCTCATCAACATTTAATTCATAAGGGAGTGAAAAAATCATTAATATGTGTTTTTGACTTGTTAATTATTTTTTTGCCATAGTTGCATTATTCAGACAAATGACCCCCACTCCTTTCTTAAATATAAACACCCATTAATTCTTCTCACAGAAGGATTGCAGTTAATCCCTATGATTGCTGATATCATCTACTTCTGATTTTCCTCAAGCGTATTGCATGCTTTACTAGAAAGAAGCCCAGATTAAGCCTTTCTGTCTTAAAGTATTAACATGGCATCCAACAATGTCATGTAGTGAAGAATTATGTCAGAGTTAAAAATCCTATCTTATAATAGGCAGATTATTCATATCAAATTTCTTCCAGATGTAATTAGGAAAAAAAAAAAGTTTGCAGCTTCAAATTTCTTGTCCCTTTACCTCCCTCTGTCCCCATGAATTCAGTATCACAGTTACCACTGGTTGAATTAGGCCAAATTTTGTTGTTACACTTTAAATTTCAATCAGTTTACCTCTTTTCCTCCATGGGATTAAGCTGTATTATAATTGTCAAATTATTAATACTTTCCTGTGTAATTTCTTTATAGAATGTTGATAATAAACATTTTTAAAGATTCGTATTTTGGCTTACTTTCATTTCTTTAGCTGACATGGTTTTGATAAAGACTGATTTAGTGAGGGAACAATCTAGAAGGGGAAATTGGAACCATTTTTTTGACTCCTTTCAGTCACCATCATTCTGTTCACTCTTTCCAAAAGCTAATGTTGCTTGAGCACTTCCCTGCGTGACATATTGGTTCTAATGCTACCAGTGCGAATGCATCGGTTCTACCTTGGCTCCTGCCTCTCCCAGCAGACTTTCTGTAACATGAAACAGGGATTGCAAGGCTACTCCTAATACTTGCAGGAGAAGGTAGAAACACATTCATGATACTGAAATCTAAACACATAAATTGTTAGAAATAATCTCTGCTATCTATATAGGATATATAGTAAGTAATGTGCAAACAGAATGAATGTAGTTGAGCGAAACACATCTAAGTGATGTTATTTCATGTAAGTCACTAAGCTGCTTGGCTTTCATCTTGCTATTAGTCAGTACTAGCAAGGTGACTGCACAGCAGCTTTCTCATTTTATGCAGAGAGTATTTTTTTTTCATTGTTCATATCACCAACTTTGCTCCTAAATGTGAGGAGCTTGGTGTACACCTTGACATAATCCAGCTTTTTGGGTTGGTGGTTATTCCTGAGTGGAGCAGGAGTAAATGACTGCTATACTTTTTAGTGCATGGAAGAAGGTCAGTGGGCTGCAAAAAGGTAAAATCACTGCTTATGGTTCAAAGAACTCAGGATAAAACTGCTGTGTGACAATCCTATGCAGTCTCTGTAGCATACTGAATTACTGTCAATAAAGGATAGAGGGTAGAGAAGCATCTCAATTTTATTTGAAGCAGTTCATTTTAAAGCAAATGAAGTTTTTGAGACACCTGTTTCTGAATCATGACCTGAAAAACAGGGCTTTTATAAACAGATGTTGTTTATGACAACTCTGTGAAAACAGGGATGGACTATGCTTTGAATATATAGCTAGATAACAGTTCGGCCTAACAAATCTCTTACTCTAGGTTTCAGCACATTTTAGGAAAGTCTTTCTTGCTTTATTTGTATTAAAATTACTGAAAAGGAAACATGCGAAGATATAGTTTCAGAAAAGTACTTGGGTTCATTAAAAAGACTTTCAGGAGTTCGAGTCCTATTACTACATTTTGAATCTGGGCCTGCTAGAAATGGTGTTTGACATCAAATGACTTCTAGGGTGTTTTTTTTTTTTTTTTTTTTTTTTTTTGAAATCTGAAATTCCCCAGTGGAGAAAATCTTGGATGAAGGTGGGTATCATTCACTCTGTGATCAGGGTATATTTCTCAGTGTCAAATACTGCTTTTGGGATTAGGGAAAGAAAAGTACTTTGAAATGGCAGACATTGTTTAAAATGTAAATTTCTACTATGTTTTCGTGAGTCTGTGTGTTAATGCTTCCTGTATGTGAAATTTTGTAGTCGAAGTTTGATAGAGAACCTATCAGCACAAGGATACTAACTCTGTCATCAAAAATGATTATAAAGACATACTAAAAGTTTATGGAGTTTATAGTTAACGTTTTATACTATATATAGTTGATGTTTTATACATATAATACTCAAGTGGAATACATACATCTAATCCTTTCAAGTGGAAGAAAAAGGCTTTAAGTACAATATAAACATATTGAGTGTTTTATATACAGATGATAAATTAACTGACACAAAATATTTTAAGTTTCAACTTAAAACAATTATTTTCTGAAAAGCAAGTAGGAAGCTATTTAATGCATGGTGTTACAGTATAACTGCATGATCATACTAACTCCCAATCTCAGATAAACAGTGTTTCACCATTTCTGAATATGATGCTTAAATTAAGTGAAGGATGAAACCCACAAAGAAATGTAAGCCTAAACTCACAAGGAAATGTATAGAGAGCCTGCATGCCTTTGATCTTGCTTTAATCCACTTTTCTCTTATCATCAGATATTAAACATTATGAGGCACGTCGTCAGCTAGTGTAATTTGTTATAGTGCTATTGGAAGTTAATGGAGCTAAAATGCCAGCTGAAGGTCTTGCATGTAACACTCCAGCTAACACACGCAAATCTGGAGAGCTGGAGAGTTGCTAAGAACCAAGACATGTACTTGATGTTAGATCTTTCCTTCCTATTTCTCCTCCATAAACATTGCATGCGTTTAAAGGTTACAAAAGGTTAAAGGTATTACAAGTCTCTTTCTCAGGAATGCCTTTCTCAGACACTTTCTTGCTCACATTTACATTTGATGCATTGCATAGGAATTGAGTAAAGAAGGCAGCATCTTGTTCTAACTGTAGCTGCCATACGACCAGACCAAACCTGAGCTGAAATGCATTAAAAATGCATAAAAAGAAGACTTCTGCTATTCCTAATCCACCATTGAAAATGCTCCAGTTGGTCTCAGTTAGTGAACAGTAAGAAGCCAACTTTAATTTTCAATGAAGTTCAATAGTTGTAGCAATGGAAGGTGGGCAGGAGGTAGCAGTGAATCAATACAGCTCCCTAGTACCTTACCACCGCCTTTTCATGAGCTAGAAATTCTGCTACTTGCCCTGGGACTTCAAAGAGAGCAGAAATGCAAAACTCATTTAAACTCGACTCTCAAAGAGTCATACATAAGATATCTTTTTCAGAGGAAGGTGGTCCAATATCTGATTCTGTAATGAGGAGTACTGTCTTTTTTCCTAACAATATGCTTGCTGCACTATAAGAAGTCATCATTTTCTTGTAGATTTTTATTATATACTTTATAGTCATAAATGTTAGAGTAAAAGCATCTATGAACAAAATTAATTTGGAGGCATACACCTTGCACTCCCTCCCTTCTCCTTTTCAAACCACTTAGGTGAGACACAAGCAGAAAGCAGAGCCCTGTGTATGCTCTCTGCACTTCTCATCTTTAAAGTCCAACTGCTTTGACATAAAAATGTGTTATCACTTTGAAAATAACATAATTGCTGAACTTCATATGTGCTCTTTAATTAAAAAAAAATGTTTCCACTGAGATTGTATCTTGATTTGGAAATGAAATTTTGATCAGATTGTAGTTCTAACTAGTAAATTGAAATAGAGGATTTATCTTTTTTCTGTAATGTAGCAGAAGACTATTAAAATTTTATTTATATAAATTTAAATAGATTCATCCTAGAAAAGGGTTGAGTCAGCTTGTTTGGTCTGTGTCCCATATTCATTACCTTCAAACACATATGATGTTTATGAAGGAGAAATAGGAAGGAAAGACCTAACATCAAGTATATGTCTTGGTTCTTAGCAACTCTCAGTATTTCACAGAGAGAATAACATCTTGATAATTAAATTGTTTCCATGTCTGTGCAGTGGTTTCAGCAGGATGCTGCCATATTGCATATGTTTAACAAATTACACTTAATTTGTCTTCATACTTTCATTATGGAAATTGCATTCATATCTTTCAATAAGAAGTACCACATGTAACAATGAGACCAGAAAATGGAATAACAAAACTGATTTTAAATATTTGCAAGGTAAATGCATTTTGACAAAGACAATAAAAAATCATGTCTTGGCAAGTTACAGGAGAACTAAGCAAACAAAGTTGATATTCAGGGGAAACTGATTAATGAGCAAATTATTTACTTCTGCAGTATTGGAAGTGCTCATAACATTAAGAGATACAAAGGAAAATGCAATCAAAAGGGAATTTAAAACTTCAAGGTGTGATGAGGAATGAAATTTGATGGAGCAGCAGTGAACATGCCACAGAGCTTTGGGGCATAATTTGAGTTACTTCAAATTGCAGGTTAAATTTAATTGTGATTATTATCAATTGTTTAGTGAAAACTGGGGCTGTTTTTGATAAGTAAACCTCTATGGGTTTTCTGGATGGAGAAAAAAAGTAAATAAAACATCTCAAGAATAATTTTGAACAGTGGTTTGGTTTTAAAAAATGGAAAATAGGCTCTCTTCTTCTGAGTGAATTATAATATTCTTTTTCTCCTATTCAGATTTAGCCAGTATTTTCTCTCTGTAATAGAAGGATAGATTATTTTTTTTTTATTTTCTTTTTGCAGTTGCTCAGAGTTAACAAAACACATAGAACTGGTATCTAGAGGTAAGAACTACAAAACTCGAGAATAGAGTTCCTTATAGATTAAAGCAGGCTGCTCTATTTAAATATTTGTATGACTGCATCCTCTTAATTTTTATTCTATCAATTTGCATCCAGTTTAGAATGGTGCCTTGAGTGCTCATTGATTTCTCTTCTCTGTTACCAGGCCCCTTACTTTTTGGTACTAAATGCAAATATAACAAAAAAAAAAAAAAAAAAAAAAAAGAAAAAAAAAAAAAAAGAAAAAAGGAAAAAGAGTGATCCTTGCAGCTTTTTTTGGTAATTAATTTTATTACCTGGCATTAATTTAGAATATTTTATTTAGCGAGGAAGTAGACTGATGAGGGCATCTCTCTTCTGCTGAGGTATGCCAGGATGGAGGCCATGGCACAAGCTAAATTCAGCAGAAAGAAAGGAAGGTCTTTGATTTCTATGGACCTTCATGTTGTTACGCTGACAGGCTCAAGGCAGCAAGATAGTTTGACAGCAGCTGTGGACAGGTATTTGTCTGAATGAGGGTACCTACTCTATGGTCAGTGTTAACACTTAGTAAGCAAACATAATTGCAGGGCTCTTCAGAGACACTGAGGTAGGATAAGGTGGTGTCTTCAGGATGTATATTCTTTTGGAGCATGGCGCTTTGTGTCTTTTCAGACACAAACACTGATGTCATTGAGGAGACCAGTGAATAAAAAGAATAGGTAATATATTTTTCCACTTTCAGTGTTTTAGTTGTACTTCGCATAGCTGAAACTATTTCCTCTTTTCCCCTTGCTCTCACTTGAATAGGCAGCACAAAATCTCATTCCTGGTAGCCTCTATGCAATTTGGCCAGTCAAGCTTTTCTTAAGATGCAACACATGTGCACAGAGGAATTTGGAAGAATCCTAAAATCAGAAACAGGTTTTAATTCTAATTTGCAGTGAGAAGGTTCTATATTTGAAAATTTTCTCCTGGAACTTTGATACTGAAAGATGTTCGGAGATATCCCCCTGAATGTTTCTCTAAGCAGTTCCTCTGCCCCTGTTGAGCTCTATACATCAATCTCATTGCCCTCAGGCTCTCATGGCAGTTTGTGTCCTCTCACTAATGCCTGTGCCCTTAGTGCTCCTCCCAAAGACATCCCTGCTGTCTCCTTTTCTAGCTCTTGCATCCCCTTTCTCTTTTTAAATGTGAATCCCAAATCCAGGACCAGAGCTTTAGTAGAAGTACACAATCTATCCTGCCATGAACCTCAAGTAGTAGTGAAGGTAAGTGAAGATAATTCTGAGTTTTACTAAAGCACTTGTTTTCTGTAGGAAAACATTGCAGGAAATTTGTTTAACTTTGGAAACGACCAGTAGCCCTAAGTGAACATTTTTTTTTTTAAATTTCACATATAGAAAATTTGTCTGTGGACCATAAAGCAAGTAGTCTGGTCCTAGCCAAAGGTGAAGCCTTTTCCTGTTTTATTGCCCTGGGTCTAAACCATGAGGAAAGTTCCTCCTTGACTTTGACTTCTTTGCTAATGCAAAGTGGTTCCATACCACTGTTCTCTTTCATTAGCATTGCCATTTGCATCTTTCCAGGAGGAAACTGTGTATCCAGATTGTCCCACCCCTGTAAGGAGTCTGAATGCGAGTGGTATCTTGAGGTAAGAACTACAACATTCGAGAATCAAGTTCCTTATAGATTAAGGCAGGCTGCCCTACTTAAATATTTGCATGACTGCATCCTGCCGGTAGTCAGACGCTATACAGAACGAGCTCCACATCGCAGGCTTTCCACTGAGGAAGCTTTGCACTCTATGAACAGAGTAAGGCAAAAGGGGGTTGAGAAAAATCTAATGGAATTTTTGATCATGTGTTTCCAGTTCCTAGAAAACATGTGATATCAGAAATGTTTTGCAGATGGGAGAGGTAGTTGATATGCTGGAAGGCAGGTCTGACATCAAAGAGACCTTGGGATGAGCTGGAAGAGTGGACTGACAGACCTCACAAAGATCAGGAAAGACAAGCACAAAATCTTGTATCTGGGACAGAATAACCTCAGGCAAGAGTACAGCTGGGTCCTGGTTTGTCAGCAAGTTGAACATGAGCCAGCAGTGTACTGCTGTGGCAGGGATGGTTATATACATACTGGGCTGCATTAGCAAACTGATAGCCAGAAGATCAAGGGAGGACATCCTTCCCTTCTGTTCCGCACTTGCGAGGCTACATCTGGAGTGCTGTGTGCTAGTTTGGGTTACCCAGCACAAGAAAGACATTGGAGCAAATCCAGCGGAGAGCTATCAAGATGGCAGCTGGAATAATTGATCAGTCAGTGTGCTCCTATCTCCTTGCCTCTACAGGAGGTTATAGAGAAGATGGAAGCAGGCTTGACTCATAGATGTACAGTGAAAGGACAAGAGGCAATGTGCAGAAACTGTAGCAAGGAAGAAAAAAAAAAAAAAACACGAAGAGGATTTGGATGGGATTACCTCCAGAGGTCTGTTCCAGCCTAAATTTCTCTGTTGCATGACTTCTATGGTTATAGTGCTGTGTGCTGTGGTGTGACCACTCTGCCTCTTTCCTAGCCATGTAAGGACAGAATAGCAGTGCTGCTACCTACACATGAACTAGGAGTGAATCCTTTCTCCCTGCAAGGCCTGGCTAGTGTCCCACATAAAATCCCCGATGTTACTTTGCCAAGAGTTCAGTGACAGAGATGTATGAGAGGCCATAAAGACACAATTTTCAGCAGATAGTCATCATTATTAATGAGCATATCCCAGGGAGGGAAAAAAAGAAAGCAATTTAAATCCAAAGTAAAGTATAAAAATGTTTTCATCAACTTTATTCTTTTCTCTTTTTGTGAAAAAAATGTGATTCCAAAGAGAAAGCATTACTATAACTGTTTATCCCTGTATATTTTATCCACCATTAGCTGCATATGAATTGTGCACAAATAGATAAATATGGGAATTGCAGCATGATTGTTAACATTTCAAAGAAGTTTCTTCATCACTATGGGAGGCATCAGTCATATTCTGCTCCTCTAGATCCTTGGAAGTGAAGACCTGCAGCTCAGAATTCATCTAGCAGATTTCAGCTTTTGACACAGACTGCTTTTATGAAGCAGAATTGAAGGAGTTTAAGTGCTTGTAATGGATCCCTCTGAGAAATGGTATAATTGGTATGGCACTGGTCCACTCTCTTCCCTTTGCCTGTAGGGCAACTGCTACATTCTCGGATTTTCTTGAAGATGAAAGGACTTTGGCTGACAGATGCCCTATACCTGGAATGCTTTGCTATAACCCAAATCTGTATGAAGAGGAAAATTTTCAATTTCCCTATAGTCTCAAGTGCTGCCAGTGACATATCTGAAGAGAAGTAAGAATACCTTTCTATCAACTGCTGTAACTTTTCCCCCCTTCCCTTCTATTCACTACTGTTGAATCAATGCCTGATAGAGGAGAAGAAATCACCAGTAGCTACTTTCCTGAGATGAACAAGTCCATCACCTCCTGCTTCAATGTCCATTGGATATTCAGCCCTGATTCTCTCCTACTTTGGCCCAAAATACTGTTGCTTGAATACTGCAGGGTCAGGTGGTGAAAATGGTTGGGCAGCACATGCAATAATTAGCATCCCCTTACTTGGTTAAAAAGTATTTTCTTCTTTCTTGTCCTTCTCTGCCTTGTCCTTTAGATTTATTACATTTTTATCTAACTCTGTTCCACAACACCTTTTCTTCTTACCTTTTCTTATTTGTCTACTATTGTCTTCATATCCACACCTCTATCTCCCAGTTGCCTTTTTGTCCTTGCTCTTTGAATGTTCCAGTTTGATCTTTTCTGTCTCTCTTCTAGTCCTTTATTCCTAGTTTTCTCTTTTTCTTTCTATCTATCCTTCCCCCCCCTCCCTTTGTCTGGGCTCTAATTAATTTTTTCCCGTGTTATTTCTAATCTCTTTTCTTATGTGAGATGTTTCTGTTTGGCATGTCAATTCTGTTTCATCCCCTGCCTCTATGAGTCCTGTTTTGCCACAGATCTCTTCTAGGCAGTTTGAAAATCCTCCATACATACTGAAAGATGTCAGTTTACTGCTTTCAGTGACGTGTGCTCCATTTGCATCTCTTTGCCTTCCATTTTCCTATTCTCTTGCTATTCCTCTCTTAGTTTGTCTTTTTCTCTCCCTGCTTGATGTTACTAAGAAAGGATATGGAAGATTTCCTTTGGCTTGTGTGCTATCTTTTTTCATCTCACATTTCTGTAGGTGTTGTAAGTGTTGAAAGTTTGAGAAGGTGTTGAGGCAACGGTAAATTTCTGCTGTCCATCCACAGTTTTCCCACATCACTTGATCTCTATTGCTTGGATTCTTTAAGGTGCTGACTAGGAGCTCATCTACTTTACTGCCTTCTTGTCATTTGTTTAGGTCAAACCTAAGCACAAGTTTTGCCATAGATCGTAATTACAATGTGGTTGTACAAGTGGCTGAAAGCCATTCACCGCAGCCACATTCCTTCCAGATTTCTACTCTCCACATCACCTTGCGAAATCTCAATGTACAGATCAGTAAGAATAAAATCCTGATGCTATCATCTTACGATTAGGCTTGAATAATGCTTGGAGAAATGTTCTTCAAAGCAGATCAGAATTCAGTATTCTGTGTTCTGTAGAGCAGTATAGACTTGATACTGGAAATGTAATATGGACAGAGTTTTAAAGAATCAAGGACACAAATCTTCTGATTACTAGCATTGAAAATGAAGCCTGATATACTGAAAAAAGAAGACCAAATAAAGAGTCTTATAAGTCTGTCTTTAATAAGGATGACACTTCCTTCCCTGAAAATTTATTTTATGCAGAGTCAAGGTTTATAATGGGTTACTCAAATTAAATAAAATTTCATTTGAATCTAGTTCAGATTGTACCTCTCTGATAAAGATGAGAAGTTTTTGAAAAAGTTCTAAGATGTACAGAATGTCTGACAATGTGAATAACAGTGATGTCTTCATATCTTGTCATTTAACGGACTACTAAACAGAAAAGGATCTAACATTGGGGGACCAAGTTCTAAATCCAGTCAAGAATATATCTTAGCTGTACTTCAAAAATCTCATTGCTAATGATCTGATAATTACAGTGGGAATAAGAATGAAAATGAAAGAAAAAAGAAAACTTTTAAGCGACAGGCTCTTTATTTCCCCCCTCCCCCCCAAAGAAAAGAGAGAAAAATAACAAAGAGCACATTTCTATTTCTTGGCAGTATAGTTGTTAGGTTTTTTATTTGTTTTTGCTGATATAGAAGTCATCTATTTGTAGTTTGAATTCCTTTATTTTATTAGCAGCTTCCTGGAATGAAGAAAATGCCATTTTTTTGCCTAAGTACAGTACACTTTGAGGAATGGCTTTCAGAGAAGACTGTTGGTGCAAGCCCATCACTAAAGCATTCACTAAGAAAAGTAACAAAGATTTGACAGTGATACAAGTTGCATCATTAGAGCAGTAGTGTATTCTTTGTACTGAAATATGCAAGCTTCAGATCTTTTGCAAAAAGCTTCCTTCTAATAGTCTTTTTGTTAACTCTATGACAATTTTTTTGAGCTTTCATCTAGGTACTCTGAACAGAGAATGAGAACACACACACACTCTTCTGCCTCTGGAAACAGAAGGCAAAGTGATGGTCTAATTAAGGCCTAAACTCAAGGAGGTCTAAACTTAATTTTGACTTACTAAAGGTTTCAAGGATAAAGGAATGAAGTGGCTGGAATTGGTGTGTTTGGTATTATCTCCTTCTTTGTTGAGCTGACTACAACAGTGGCTAACTCCTCCTTCAGGATCTGTGGAATGCAGACTTTCTTGAGCCTAAAGTCCAGATTAACCAATTTGTTAGTGATATGTGGAAAACTCCCAAATCCCTTTGAACATGTAATTTTTATTTAGCAGTCAGGTGACTGCAGTGCCAACTTAGGAAAGGGGAGATCTAGGTTGTATATCCTCCTTTGCTTGAACCTACAGATCCTATACAGCCTGGATACAACCTGGCTGTGGGATTTTGAATGGAAATACTCTCTATTCCTTTTATTGAAGCTGGACTACTGTGCAGTCTAACTACAAGGTAAATGGGGCTAAATCAGAAGTATGCAGGAAGACCTTGACTTCTTCACTGAGTATTTAGGGCACCCAGCTGAGAATGCTAATAGCCACTGTCTGGTCCTACTCCTTGAACTGCGTATATGTTTTATACTGGGAAATAATTAGATAAAAATGGAAATAATTCGAGTCCTGGGGTCCAAAACCTCAGGATTCCTCATTCAAGATGGTTGATCTCACTGAAAATTTGGAACTTGAGTGTGAGAAATAGCTTTAGGTTCTGAATTGCAGTTTCTTTGAGGTCTCTAAGGTTTTCTAAAGGTGAAAAGCTCTATCTAGGTTAAGTGACACACTTCTCTCTGGTTCTCTCTGGTTCATTATTGGACAGCTTAGGCCTCCTCTACTCAGCCTCTCCCTCTTCGGGTTCCCTAATGAGAAGCCTAACTCTCATGCTTACAATATAAGATCGTAGATTTCTCATTCCCAGACTCGGGTACCTAACTTCTAGGCTTTGCAGAATTCAGCATCATAATGCCTATGCTCATTTGCTGAAGGCTAGCCTAATGATCTCCAAGTGGATGTAGGCAACATGGTAGCATACAGCATGCTTCAATATGGCAATTTGCATTGGAAAAAGCTTTGCAAGAATTGGTGTTGGAGCATTTTAAAGGGTATCAGCCCTTGCAAGACTATACCGTAATACTTTGCAGTACCCTGCAAAGAAAGGTACTTGTTTTGCTCTACAAAGACACAAACTTTCAATGACTTTGTGAAGTGGCTGCATCTCTCACACCCTTTCTCCAGACTACTAAGAGCAGCAGCGTCATTTGCTGTGGAAATAGATTGTGGAGTGACTTCTATAATACTTTAACCACAGTGCACTTGGACTTAAAAACGCAGTGCTTTTATTGAGTGCTGGAGCTTGAAAAAAAAGATACATGATCCTTTCATAATTTAATTAGAATAACCTCTGTTAATTATGGTAAATGGTTTGAATTGGAGCAAATAGTCAAGAGACAAAGGCAGATAAACAACACAGTAGAAAAAGAGAAAGAAAAAAAATATATCAGAAGTGTTTTGGGACTCCTCTCTCTGGTGCCTTTATTCTTCACTCTTTTCATTACCTTTGGTCACTTGTCTATGTGGTGGTTCTTAGAGGTGTTGAAAGGACTGGCAGGTCCATTAGTTCCTTGAGTTCATTGATTCTCATTCTTTCTTTAAGGTCACTGTGAGGAAAGTATAAAAGGTGGTAAAGCTCTTTGGCTCCTGAAGTGCTGGTTTAGTACATTCTTTTAGAAGATGTCCACATAAGAGTGGTTTTAAGCCTTGAACTGTCTTTTTTATTTCTTCCTCCCTAAGTAGTAAACAGAAATAACCCTGCGAGAAGAATTGAGAAAAAAACAGGTAGTACTGAAGAGTATCTCTTTTGTGAATTCTCACATGTCCGATATGGAGTGAGTCTATTAGCATTTTTCCTTGCCATTCATTTCCTTTGTAAGGGGGTATAGTCTTTGAAACCTCTATGTCACTGGTTAAATTATACCAACAAATTCAAAAGCATTTCAGAAAGGGATAGCTACAGACACACAACTATGCACGTACAATCATCTGGTGTGATCACTTAAAACACAGGAAAGCCAGCCTCAAGTAGATAGCATTACAAGGCTCACAGAAAGTACTTCAGAGCTATTCAACTATTTATTGCAGCAACACTTCATATATGTTTTGGAACTCTGTTCTAGCCAGGGCAAGAGTGGGCTGTCCTTTCAGTATCATCCAGTTCAGGTGTGCACTATGGCGGTTCAGCAAAGGTCAGGAAACCTGCACAGTTTGCGCTCTCCAAAACACAGAGAAGGGGATGGGGTAAAGGGAAAGGACTAAAGGGAGACAGATTTCCAGTTTCAAATTTGCGTGGAGTTTCTTGCCAATAGAATGATTTTGGCTAAGGCAGGCACAAATGTCCTGGCAAGTGGAAGAAAGAAAAGCAGCCACTGGGAGCAAAGTGCTGGAGGTAAGAACTTGGTCAAAGATGACCGAGCAGCCCTAGGCTCAGTTCTGTAGCAGTTTATTTGAAGATAACCGCTAATGTATTTTTTATGATCATTGTGTCAATAGATTTCAATGTGCTTAGCAAGGTCGTGTCACTAATCTAGTCCTAATTCTTCAGTGTGGGATCCTTCAATTGTCTCCCAAAATATTTTGTTGTGTCTTTGATTCATAGTATTGTAAACTTGTGAGTTTTCATACAAAACATACAAGTCGGCAAATTTTACAGAAAGGAATGTTGTATGGTTTAGGTCTCTAAAGATAGACTATTGATGCCTGATCTCCCATTTAAAAAAAAAGTGTTACAAATGGTTTAGTTACATTGAAGTTTTTATTCAAGTGCTCTGAAAAATTAATCCTAAAATAAAGAGCTAATCTAATAATTGATTAAATGAGCACATGATCTGCTCCAGCACACTAGGAGATCAATATTTAATACAGCCCTGATACGTTTATGTAAAGTCTAGTCACGCCCTTCATTAAGGCACATTGAAAGAGAAGTTCATTTATTTGGGTAGCTACCAGGATTCAAAATCTAACTGTTAAAAGTGTTGCATATTATAAATTGATTTAACAGTGAATAAGACTGTGGGCAAAGTGATTAACTGGAATTAAAACATTTGTGTAACTGTAAGACTATCCAAGTTTTTGTGTGAAAATGAATACTGGTTTGATGTGCAGCAAAGCATTTTTCTATTAGCTAACTGTGTACACTGCACACTGTAATTAGTGGGATTCATGACTTGATTTAATCAATTCAAGCATGGAATCAAACTGCAAAGAAAACTACCTGAATGATTGTAACAGGTTTATTTTGACTTGCCATAAATTTTTATTGGAAAATGATATTTCACTGAAGAAACAGAAGGAGAAGAGGAAAGAAAACAACGGCTACATTCTTACTATACATACACACCCGAGATAATACCACAGAAAATACTATGACAGCAATAGTCTTATTCATAGGGTCTTAAGGATATGGTAATTTCACAAGATGAGGTGCTCGTGTATTAGGTATATAACAAGTATGAAGTATAGAAGTGAATATTTATTTAAAATACATTCTAATTTCACTGGGTTTTTTTTAGCAATAAATATGCATACATTTATATGACTAATGCTTGTAGTAAGTGCTTGCGGAGACCTCAGCTATTATATATGTGTACATATGTATGCACACATGTACATGTTAGAAAAGGCCTTCAGTAGTGCAAAAATGAGACACTAACTGCAGTTTCACAGTTCAAATAAAGACCAGCTATTATTGTATGTAATGTTTGCTGACGGCCCTCAATTTATTGCACAAATTGAATATGATCCATGAGAGTCAAAAGACTGCACTATAATTAAGTGACATTTACATAGGGCTTCTCACCTCTCATTTAAGCTACATGAAAAATAAAGAACGAGGAGACAGACTAAGGCTTCAGAAATTTTCTTCAGAATACTTATAGACACTCAGTTTTTTCCAGGCCTATGCAATAAAATTAAGGTGAATAGCTAAAACCCCCTGACTAATATAAATCCAGCCTGTCTGTTTGGGAGAAACACTTCAGAGGCTTGCCATATCTATTGTGTATTAAGTGAAATAATTCATGTCTTATTTTGGGGTAATCAAAATAGCTTTAGCCTAAATGTAAACTTTGCTTCATTTATACTCTATCAAACACTTTTATTCAAAGCAGTTCTTCTTTATCTTCCCTCTATGATAGCGATAATATACAAAAATGTGATTTATGTAGGACTGTAACATTTACCAAAGTTTTTAGATCAATAAAATGTCCAGCTTTAGCTTTCATGACACAATCTCAATGGGATTTGCTGTGTTGTGTACATGAAAAATGCCTCATTTAGTAATCATTCCAATGTTATGTTGTTCTAAATGCAAAGCTGGCTTTAACTGTACTATTAAAATCTATTCCAAAGAATATCCCAAGGGTCTCTCTTGTCATTTTGACTCAAGCTTGTGCATAAATTTCCAGCTATAGAGAAACATTCTAAGTAACCACTGTCATGAAACAGCTCAAAAGTCCTCATGAGTCCTTCCAAGGATTATAAAGACACAGTTACAGAAAAAAATTTTTCTAGCAAGCTGTATACTATATGAATTCAAACACATAATTCTCCCTGTAATTTAGCCAAGCTGTACTCACAAGTCTCATGCTCTATACTACTTCAACATAGACCTCACAGGCCAGAGTGCAGTCCTGGAAATGTTAGAAATAGAACTAAATGAATTCATTCTATTTGAATTTTTATTGTAATCCAAGTCATACTCAACCTAATTAAATATCCTAAAGGAAAACCCCTTTTCTGTACAAACTGGGCCCAGCTCTGCAAGACACGTCCTTGTGAAGTCAAGCCTGATCTCACCTGGCATGAATATGGAATGCAGGTTCTGTTTACACAGTTAAGACTGACAAAAGTTAACTATTTATAATTACACTGCCTCACTTTGTCTAGAGGATGATAGAAATGAGAGAACTATGGTCATGCTAGCAGGGCTTTGTTACAAACGAACGAATGAACGAACAAATGAATGTCAAGCATCCATGTATTTTTACACACTTTCTACAGTGGCAGTCAAGGATACCAGCACTAATTTATTTCACCAGATACCAAGTGCTGCTCCCATTAGGCTTGGGGTTTCTCTGAAGAAGCGATGAAGACTTTCTCCCCTTCTCTGAGATTCTTGGAGAGCAGAAAAGAAACAGATGTTCAGCTCTCCTTATAACTGTGACATTTGGGCCAAATCTGCAGTCTTCATCAGGATTGAATTCATTGGCTTCCTCAGACTCACAGCTATTCTAGGAGTGCCCAGTTCGAGGAACAGGCGAGCCATTAAAGATGACAGCTTATTAGTGCTCCTTTTTTTTTTTTTCCACAAAAAAATAGGAATCCTTTCTACCATCACACTGTTGTTTTGCCTCTCTGTGATAACCTTTCATTCACCTCCTTTCTTCTTCCTCCTGTGCTACTTTCTCCTTCAGTCCTCCCTTTCATTCCCAATGCCACTTTCCTCCCAAATCTCTATTGTGCAAGATCCCCTTTTTCTTAAATTCCCAGGGGCTGAGACACAGTGCCTCGCTTTCTCAGTCAAGTCTGACTGAAATCCTCTGGCTGGCTGATGCGGATCGCGTGGCTGCCAGGCTAGCTTGACAGAAGTCGTGCATGGTCAGCTTAGTTACCAGCTGGTTGGGTTGTAGGGGAAAACTGCTCACTTCATGTAGTCAGATCAAATGAGGGCTGAAGCCATTTATTGGTTTATTAATGACACGCAATTATCTGGGAATCAGTGAACTGCACATTCAGGATCTATAAAACAGATAAATCTCAATACTAGACACGAAATGCTAATGAGCACCTACAATTTTCTGAACACCCTCCTATAACTAATCCCCAAAGCTCTGACCCCCAACTTGCCCCCCACCCCACAGGGGCCCGGTGCGCCCCAGGCTCCCGGCGCTGCCCCCGCACTGCCGCTGCCCGCGTGGAGCAGCTCCCCACGGCACCCGTGGGCAGCAGTGGCACTGCCCAGCCCTGCCCAGCCCCGGGGCCCCGGCCTCCCCCCTGCCCCCCGCCCTGGGGTGGGTTTTCATGCTTCTCCTGTCCCGCTTTTCCTGCTGAGCCCTGCCTCATTTCCACAGTCTCTGGGTCACTCCCTGGTGGCTGCTTGAGCCACCTGATGGTCCCTTTCCTCCTCATCATCACCCTCCCAGCACTTTGGTATATAGGATTCACTCATACTGTCTACACCCACTTTCCTATCTCAACAAGTGTTATTGTCAGGCCATTTGCCAAGGGTAGGCCATGTGACCCCCCCCCCCCCCCCCAAAAAAAAAATGTACAGGCCATATTTTGGTGAAACTTGTAAATCTTAGACCATGATTTCCAGGGACAGTTTTCTGTCAGCCTCCTAGCTCTGCTGAACTTCTGCGTACGAGCCTGGCTTCTCACCACCTTCTCTAACCTGCCCCCGTGTCTGTGGTTGGAGAGTACACAGGGAGCAGTCTGCAAGCACAAGAAACCAGCTAGCATGGACTTGTCTGTTGTTCTGACTTGCATCCCTTTGTGCCTCACTTTTCTATTACCTGTGAGGAGAAACAAATCTGGAAGGAGTGATAGACAAGTATTTGCGAGATTTTTATCTAGAAAGCTCTGCAAGGAAACTATAGAGGCTCAATAGATAAGAAGCACTACACAGGTAGATTTGATGTGGTATAAATAGAGAAGTTTGGCTCAAGTGGCTTGGACTAGTTGAGCACCTGAAGACTGAGCCTAAATATCATTATCTCCATACATGCAGCTATAGAAGGATGCAGACATGACCTACCTCAATCCCACTGCTTAGACAAACACAATTAACAATGACAAGAATGTCTTAAACTGATTAGAAATCAGGAAACTGATAATTCTGAAAAAAAAGCTATAAAAAAAAAGTTAACAACATTTTAGGAAAGGAAAAAAATGACCATTGAAATGAAAAGAAATATTTCCAATGCTCTTTAAAAAGATTTAGAAGTCAGAACTATCTTGAGTCTTGTAAGCATTATTCTAATCAAAGGCATGCTTAATAGTCATTAAAATTAGACAGGAAAAATTGAATGATCTAATGGTAATAAAAATAACTGCTCGGAATTTATGAACCTCATTACTTAACATATACAAATATTTTTTAAAATCACCCTTGACAATACAAAATTATAATTACAATAAGGAACTCCTGTGCGTGGATTATGATGTATTATTTCATACCTTATTGCACCTAAGGCACTTGCCCATAACAACATACCAGGCATGAAGTAATATGCCATTATTCATGTCCCACAGCATCTTATTGTTTAACAAGTCTTTTGGTTAAGGTATGTTCCTGTGTTCTCAGCACTTCAGAGGTCACTGTGAATACAAAGAACAATGCAGAGAGAGCACTTAAAGTACTTGTTTGGGGAGTGTATTAGACTCTCATCCTACACAGAGTTTTCTCCCATGCTTCAACTTTAAGTCTTTGCAAGACTTGAAGTTCATGATACTTTTTACTCTTTGCCCACTAACTGCATTTATTGTATATGACCATTTTTAATGTTTTTTATGACCGTGTTCTGGCTTATTGTGACACTATGCCGTGCTTGTAAGACTGTTGATCAGGACGTGTAGGAGATAGAACTAATATCATTCTGAAAATCAAATTAGTTTGAGGAAAAACACCAAACCCCAAGTACTGACATGCTAAATACTTGAGAAAGATTTGTCCTAATCTGAAATTTATAAGTGTAAGTCACTGAATTTAAATTTCATGTTGCCATCTTCTCAGTTCTCCAGTGCTGTAATGAAGAGGGAATAAGATATATTTAACTTGTATAAACTTGCAAATCTGCAAGAACAGAACAAACAGCCATAGAGAGGTAAGAGGTAACAAAATGTGTTGTCTGCAAACCAATTTAAAATTGGTAAATCTAATTCTAGATTCTGAAGACATGTTAGCATTCTTTTAACACAATTTCAAAGAGATTTGGGGTTTAGCAGTTCATTGTGGTATCTTTTGCAACTGGATGTAACTTTACTACCTATTTGCCCACTTCACATGGACTGCTCTTTACAGATATTTCTTGTAGCTCTTTTTAAATTATTTAGCCTTTTCTCTTTTTTAAAATTATGTTAGAAAAATTTCTATTGAGTTTGTGTTTCGAGTCTACCTTCTGCCCATTTAGGGATACAGTACACAGCTGTATTTAGCTGAATACAATTTAAAAAGGAAACATGAAGCAACTGCAGGAGGAACTTTTTAGATGAGAATAATATCCCAAAAGATGTATTGAAGGGAGTCAGCAGTAAGATAACACTTGGACTGGAAATGTCATTGAAAAGCTTGTTAAGGCAAGCCTATGTGTTAAGCTTGGTTTGAAAAATGGGAAAAGCAAGAAGATTCAGACAGTGATATACTTTTGACTAAGCAAAAGATCAAGTGGCTGACCAGCTAGGACATGGATAGATGATGTTGCTGATGTTAGGAAAGTAGGAAGAATTATCCCAAGTAAATCACACAGATTGCTTTGTCTTTCATACCTTAGCTACCCAGAGCAGAAAACTTACAAAATACAATACCAGGAGATGAATAGTATCTCTGGACTCTAAATCATCAGTACTCTCATTGAACAATGCTATACTTCTGCTTATAAATCTATCTTTTTTAAACAAACCTGTATTGTAGTTCTAACAAACAATTATTTGGAAAGAGGTGAAATGATAATTTTTCAAAATAATCATTATTTAAGTCTTCATTTTCTTCTTGCTCTCCTTTATACATGAGTCTTTCGTTATAAATAAATGGTTTATCATCTCACGTAGATTTTATCTAGTCTTTTTAAAAAACAATGGAATATCAAGATACTGAATTTAAAAATTCATTGTTGTCTATTGCATTTTGAAAACTGCTATTCATAAAGTGAATAGACCATTTAAGTGTACTGCCAAAGGCCAAATCCTCTATGCATTGATTGCTGTCCACGGTGCAGGACTTTCTATGGCATGAAGAGTAGTTCCTAGAAGGACTTATTATGGTTAGTCCTAGCCTAACTGCAGAATCTCTGCACTGTATGACAAAATCCTTCCAAAACCGTAGTGCCTGGGAATGATAAAGTGGAGACTTCATTCAGTAAGGTACATAAGGGTTTTCTTTGCTTTAGATCTCTCAATATCTCAGTTACTCATGTAGCTAAAAAGAAGGTATTTTGAATGGGCATCTGAATGTGAACAGAGATCTAAAGTCCCACACTCCAAATGCTGAGTATTATTTCCCTACAGTGGTTACAATAGAATGTAATTAATTAAAGGTAAATTTGGTAAATTCACTTGTATAGTGTTCCAATCCAGACAGTAAGAAGCAAATGCTTTATTTTCCATGTTAGGCACGTATAAACTCTGTTTACCTAAGTTTGCTCTCAATTATGCCCTAGGAATTGGAGAAGAATTTTTCAGTGTGGTATTATATTGTTTTTGTGTGTGTGTGTTTTTTTTTCCCCTACAAAAATTATAAACTTGTCGCAACAGGCTATTCAAACAAACAAACAAAAAAAGCTATTTACCAGTTTTGATAGGTAGCTTTCTCAGATGAAAATCTTAGTGAGAAAAATCTCTTCCTTATTAATGAGTAGTATAATAATGTAATGGTGCAACCATTAATCAGTAGTGAAGTGTACTCATATGGTTTGTGGGAAGTTATATTCCTGCTTTGCTTTATTCAGTAGTCTACTGAATGTATTACTGACCTCCAGTTTGGGAAAGTCACACTCGGGACTACCACAGGGACTTGAGCTAGGTCTTTTATGTTCCAGCTGACTGCTAAAATCATCAGTGGAGTATGATGGCTGTAGCATCTGCATCTAAGGCACAGTTTACTTTGTATTTAATGTGACGGGGTCTATTTTTATTGTTTTAGAGCACCAGAGAATATTTTGAGAACAAATCCCATTTCTCCCAGATATAAAGTCCACAGTATATGATAAGCAGCGAATTAACTCTACACACAAACCAAAGAGCAAAACAGGTAATTAACCCCACCAATCACCCTGGCAATAATAAATTTCCAAGATGAAGGAAGATAGCTCTCAAGTGGTTGCTATGCAACCTCTTCCAAAGGTACACAAAAATTATATACGTTGCAGGGTTTTTTTTTCTTTTTTTTTGGCAGCTTTCTCCAAAGGAAAAAGTAAAAAATGCAGGCCTGGAATGGGCAGGTCTAGTCCACTGCTACCGTTTGACAACAATCTTAGACAGATGCACTTTGAAGCTTAGCAAGCTCCATCTTGAAATTATTTCTCTGGTTAGAAACCTGAGTCCCATTCCAAGCTGTGGCATTGACTTCTGTGACCTTTGCGTGTAAAACAAAATGATCTGAATTCATTTTACATAAGTAACCCTTTCCCAAAGTGCATATAGGCAGACCCATTCAGTGTCCCGAATCAATTCACTCAAATGCCCTTTAACATTTAAAGGAAGCACTTTAGGTTTTGTTTCTGTACTTAAGGGACTCCCCTGTCTCATCCTGACCTGCCCAGTCTAGTATAATAGTACTCCTGACCTGTCTCTCACCCTCTTTCAGCCCATCTCTTTTTTTTTTTTCCTCTCATCTGTGTAGCACTGTTGTATTGCTTGTGAATTCCCATTATTGTTCTTGGCTGAGATCTACAGTTTCTCAGACACAGCAGAGACTCTTATCCTCCAAGCTATTGAGAACAATACAGGCATTCAGGAGCATAGTACCAGAGTTATTGGCACTTAGCTATTGGGAAGATGCAGATATAGCTTTATTATTTGCTGGAATACTAACCAAGAACACACTAGGAGCTCTCCCTTATTTCACAGGTGTAAGAGCCTTTGGGATTTGGCTGCTGGGACTCAGGGCAGCTCAGAGCTGAGTCAAACAAGGGCAGCCACCTTCACTGTAGTGGTCATGGGGAGAGGCTCTCTGAGGTGCTGAGGGGAGGCCATGGCCAGGGCTGACCCCAGCTTGGAGAAGCTGCTCTGAGCTGAAGCCCAAGTGCTTTGTTCCCACTGGAGCTACAGCCCCCGCCACATCCTAGCCCTGTCCGTGTCTGGTCACGGTCCTGCTGATCCTGACCCCAACCCATAGGCTGACTGCCTGGCCTAGCCTTGGTCCACCCCCTTCCCATGGATGCCCCAGGCTGGGGCTGCCCTGGCTACCCTGCTCCCTTGCTGGGAGCGACCCCATTCTAGCCTTCACTGTGCCTTAAAAACATGACTCAGATCACAGGATCACAGAATTGCTGAGGTTGAAAGGCACCTCTGGAGCTCATCTAGTCCAACCCCCTTGCTCAAAGCAGGGTCACCTACAGCAGGTTGCTCAGGACCACATCTGGTTGGGTCTTGAATATCTCCAAGGATGGAGATTCCACAACTTCTCTGGAAAACTTGTTGCAGTGCTTGACCACCCTCACACTGAAAAAGCTTTTTATTACATTTAAATGGAATTTCCTATGTTTCAGTTTGTGCCTGTTGCCTTTTGTCCTGTCACTGGATGCCACTGAGAAGAGTCTGGTTCCATCTTCTGCACTCACCCATCAGGTATGTATGCATTGATAGGATCCTTCCTGTGCTTTTTCTTGTCCGGGCTAAACAGCCCCATCTCTCTCAATCTGTCCTTGCATGTCAGGATTGGCTCTAATGCCTTAATCATCTCAGAAGCCCTTTGCTGGACTCAATCCAGTATGTCCATGTCTCATACTGGGGAGTCCAGATGTGGATCCAGCAGTCTGGACGTGGTCTCATCAGTGCAGCTCTCCAGGAGTGCAGAAAAACCCCAAAGTTAGCAACATGGAATGGTGCCTTGGCAGCCCAGTTCTGTCAAACATGCACTTTGGGTATCTCGGCCAGTGGGAGGACAACTCTGGGATATCAGAGGACACCGTGGGGCAGACGTACCTTCCTGAGGCTCAGAAAACCAGCTGTATACAGACAATGACATCCCAAAGAAGATATCCAGCCCTGGGGCCTCTGCTAGAAATCACTAACAAGATCTGAGGAATTGAAAAAAAAGCATAGTATTTCACAACTGTGGAACGGTTATGGTTTATCCATGGAGTACTCAAGCATCTAATAGTTCTGATATATTTCTGGATGCCAAATCTGAAGTGCAGACTTGTCAGAATCAAGCTGAAGATCTGAATCTACAAAGTGACCTCTGAGTTGTTTTTTTTTTTTTTTTCTTAAGATTTATCTGTATTTTTCTCAGAGAGCAGTAGTATTAACAGTAACAATATGGGTTTTTTTTGCATTTCAGTTAATTTTCACAGTTTCTTAATGTGCCTTGAAGGGATTTTTCCATTGCCTGTGACACCCGGGGAGCCTCTGGCCCTCTGAGTCTGGTTCTCATTGCAGTCTCCTCCTATTTCCTTATTTTTCAGGCTTCCACTCCTTGCTGTGACTTTCACTGCTTCACTTGCCAGCCTGCTATTCCTTGTGGTCCGTGGAACGTTTTGCCCTGTGCGAACAAAGAATCTCCTTCCCCAGAAGGCCCTTCCTGACCCCTGTCTTAAAAGAACGTAATGTACAACCTGAGGACAACCAAACCAAGTGGTTTCATCTTCACAGGGCACTGGCCTTTGTGCTTTTACAGAATTTGATCTTGTGGGGAAGAAACGGGTATTCTTAAGAACATCTGGGGAATAGTCCTTTCAGAGAATACAGAGAGAAAGCCTAGCTTACAAACCCTAGTATGAATTTCGGCATGAAATAGGCGCTAGGTTGCTACAGAGCTACAAAGCTAATTCTGTACATTCAGTGAACTTAAATACTAGAATATCTAAAATATGAGAATCTACAGATTTTAAGTGTTTCTTACTTTCAGACTTAAATGCCTTAATTCCACTTTAAAACCCCTAAGTCCTCTTGTGGCTCTGTTCCCCTTCTCAAATGTTAGTTGTTATTAATAATTATTAATTAATACTATTTTTAATTAATAATAATTCTGTGGTCATATTTTTGCCTGTCATTTCTAATTATATTGCAGACTTTTCAGGGCAAGAATCTTATTTATGTCTGAGAAAGTAAAATTACTCCAGCAAGCAGAGAATTCTGGCAATGACACTTCATGTATGCTACAAGGAGGTAGCTGTGAAAGTTAATAGAAGTGAAATGGGCTTTCTAGTTTACCTTGATTCTTATGCTGCTGATGTCTGGATGGTGTCTGTGAGTACCTTAAACTAGTAAATTAAATAGCATGGCTGGTGCCCATCATGTAAGATTTAGTCTTTTTCTCTTCATTTCCTCATAAAGAATTATGACCGCAATACAGTATTTTGGTAGTTGTTTTGATTTATTTGTTCAAGGTGATTTTTTTAAGGATCTGATGCTGTTTTTTATTAAAGGAAGAAAAATAACAGAAATTCACCTGATACTTGTGACAGAGAATGTTGATGCTTGCATGGGCCTTTGGGCCTATTTTTACTTCCACAGTAAACACAGAGAGACTTGGCTTCGGTAGCAATGGCCTTCACTTTTTGTCTGTGGCTTCCCATTAGAAAGGTTATTGATCACAGACTTCACACTAGAGCTTTAGTGATCATTTACGTCACTGAATCCAGCCTAGTGGACACAGACCTTTTCTGTGACAAACCAGTACATAGAGAGGATGACTCGTGTTTTTTCAATAGTTTTAGTAACTGAGAAAATACACTGCAGTGATTAAGAAAACATGCTGAATGACCCTAGTCATGGTCTCTCCTGATGAGATAGAAAACCTTAAGTATTTGTGGCTATTGCTTGTTGCTAAATAAGACCTTACTGTTGGTAGGAAACCCACTTAACAGACTGACTGTGGAGCTGAACCCTCAGACCAAGGGTCTGCATCATGACTATAAAAATCTGCAAAGCAGTTTTGTCGGCTAGATAGTTAACTTCATGGAATGGCAAGGCAGTCAGAGGTGAGCGATGAGTAAAGCTTTGAGTCCTCTGGACATTTCTTGTACATAAGTCTACATTGTCTTCCCAATTTCTCTATCTTTTTAGCTAAACAAAATCATTAAAAAACCACAAATGAGAAATGTAATAGTAGGGAATTTGTATTTTAGCACTAGTGCTTGACTGCTTCCCTCCAGAAAAGTTCTATTTTCTAGAGTCATTCTGTCCAGATTTGAATATAACAAATCTTACCTTTATTTTGAGAATTTATAAATATTGATTTCATATTAAACTGTGGTTTTGCAATAAGAAAGTTGCAATGACTCTTTTCCAGCCATTTCAAAAGGTAACTCTTAGCAAAGGGAAGAAGCCGTGGAGCCTAAACAAGTCCCACACAGCCTGAAGCACCAAACATTTCTCTCTGACGTTCAGGGCTCTGGGAAAGGGGGAACTATGCTTTATGTTACAGAGCAGCTGCTTTTTATCTTTTCCTCACCATCTCACTCCTCATCCAAAAACTTCAACCAGCCCAAAACCTCAAGTATACTAGCTTAAGATACATATTATTCTTATTATGTGTTCTGCAGCCGTAGGAAGGTACTAGACTTTATCATTAAAGACATGACATGTCTTTGACATACTTTCAATAAAGTCAATGAGAAAATTTTCCTCTATGTACAGGAACAGCATTTCTTTGAATACTGTCAGGGGAACTGAAGATGTGAAGAGGCAGGTGAACAAGGTTGTTAGCGTGATTAGTTTATGGCAATCCCGTCTGTTCCTCCTATGGAGGTAATTTGTATATGAAAATAATATTTTAATGTATCACTAAACTTTTGGCTGTTTTTATCATCAACAAAACATGTAAAGAAAAAGGGTGATGTTGTTATGTTTGTCATTTTCACCAGCTTCAAATAACACAAAATAGAAAGTTTTCTTCAAATAGCTGGATAATGACTCATCTTGGAAGAGATCCAAGATGCTGTCTTTAAAGCTTTTTATAATTTCTTAAAAAGATGCTATCAAGACTGCCAATTTTCTTATCAATGTGAAGATATTAATGGCACAACAGATTACAAGACCTTATTAAATTCTCAAATTGTATTCTTACAGTTCCCTTGCCTTCTTGCTGTGCAACTCCTTCAGGTTGTTCTTGTATCTTTTCTAATAAGTGTATTAGAATATAGAGTATATTTAGGAAGAAAATTGCCTACCAGCGAGCTGGTTACTGCTCGCTGAGCCAAAAAGTCTCTCCCAGTCCGATATTCCTCTGATTCTAGTACTCTGGTCCAACATGATATTTCTCCATCTGAATGGAGGTATGGAACCTGGCCATAAATCAGGGCCTGTGAGAAGCTCCAGTCTTGAAAATAGTTTCCTGAGATATTGCTAAAGTCTAGATGAAGTCAACACAGCACCAAAGCTGTGAATGTTCTCCTCTTTCTCAATGGATGCTAGGGCTTAAAAAACTTGGATTGAAATGTAGCAGCTTTGGAACATTATGGTATTGGGGCATTGAAACAGTTTTGCCTGTAAGTGAAACAGATGGTAAATAGCCTAAGAGAAGAGATAAATTTATTTCCCTATCCCACATGAGCTCCTTCCTTTGATGACTTCTCTGAACTTCTTACACTGACTGTGGCACATCTAGCTTATCACGTGCCCTGAGCTATAAGCTCCAACGTGGACTTTTCATTAACCAGTATCTACGAATGCCACCCTCCCTGGTGTTCCCTAATTCATGGTGAGCATTAAAAATAATCTTATTGATGGAACTGAAAGTGGATCAAACAAAGCTTTTATATACATTTCTTACCTATTTTAGGCTTTGTCTGAAATTCCTTGTGCTTAACATAATTCTACCATTTAGGCCTGTGTCACATTGTAAAAGAAGTATCAGGATAACTGCACAGATGTTACTACAACCCCTACAAAACCCAGACCTTCTCCGCAGAGACAAATACTCATTAATGGATTCTGTGTATAATAAATACAGATCTGATGATGAATAACTAAAATCACTTAGGGTGATCAGGCTATTTTTCATTATCTGAGTGTTGTAAAGAGAGAGGACTGGGAGGAATATACCTTTAAACTGCAGAATAAAAACAGTTAAATTCCTATACTTGCAGAATATATCCATGGTATGTTTGTTTTTATAAAGATTTTAACACCTGAGCATCTTTGAAGGGTTGCAAATTTACAATCATTCTAAATAGCTAGTCCTATCTATGAAGGAAACAAGCAGACAGTGAGTGCCATTTGATTTTTCTATCACATTGTATTATTCCGATCATCAAAGTATCTGGCCGTCTAAGGATTATGAAAATTATGAGAAAAGTTTGAAATTTGAAAATTTTATTCTGATGAAAATGCTGATTTTTTTATTCTAAGTATAGATATGATAGTTACATCAGTAACTGGATTATTGATTGAAAATTAATAGAAAATTTTCTATTGTGATGAGGACAATTAAATATATATTTTTTTCTTAGGAGTGTGATGTGATGTCAAAAGATGACAGGGAATGCTTTGTAATGATATGAGGTGTCATATTCCATTTCATTAAGTTATTTTGACATGACATAACAGTTGATGAGGTTTAACCATTACATTACATCAAATTATCATAAAAGTTGACATGTTTTGATTTTGTTGAACAGAAAAAAAATCAGAAGGTTAAAATAAGATATATTAACACTAGGAAAACATGCTATCTCAGTTATTTATCATACATTTGTACGGGCTCCCCGGGCCAGTGTTGGGGGCTGTTAATGGGGCAGGGCCGGGCCAGGCCGGCCGCCAGGGCCCGTCTCCCTGTCCCGAGGGAGCACAGCCCCAGGGCAGCTGGGGCAGCCCCAACCCCAGGGGTGTCCGGCACCAGCGTGGGGCTGGGGCTGGGGGGATCTCGTGGCTGGGCCGAGCCGGGCCATGGTGGGGCTGAAGCTGGGGCGACTGCGGTGTCGCGGGGCAGTGACTGATGGGCCTGGCGAGGCTGAGGTGGGGCTGGCGCTGGGCGGGGGGGGGGGTCTGGGGGGCGGCAGGGTTGGGGCCTTGGGGGGGCCCAGCGATACTGTCGTCTTTTGTCACTGCAGATATCTGTCTAACCATTGTAAAGGTGGAAGCACATCTTCAACAATGAAAATACTGACTACTGGAGGAGAAACTGAAACTTTAAGCCAGTTGAAACCCTTTTTCTCCTTGAAACACTGGCCTGTGTGAGTGGCTTTGACAAATATCAGTGGCAGTGTGAAAAAGACCTCATTAGCACCATGCAGATGCCTTGGACGGAGACACCCAACTACTCTGAGCAAAGTCTGCTGCTGATGAAAAATTGCCATACACCAACATGTACCTTTCTCCTCACAGTTTTAATTGAAACATGAGCTTATGTGACACGTGAGGCGGGTACAGATCACATCATCTGTCTGTTCATGGAGCACCTGGGGTTCGGCCATCACACTTGGGAATGGACTGCTTCATAAGGCTTGAACAGGTGATGGTCCAATGCAAGACTGGTTCCTAGGACGTGTGCGGACATCAGTAGAGAAAGAGAGTACTACACACATGAGGCTTTGCTTGCTTTTCTTTTTGATGAAATACTGCAATCTGAATACAAGAGATTACATTCAAAGGCATTTCGTATGATTTCTCTATTAATGTCTTACAAAATGAAAGCAGAATTTCCCAAAACCCAGTCTAAATTGGTTTCAGAATTTGAATTGATGACCACTGTGTACATGCCTGTGTATCCAGTGAAAGTGAAACTTTTTGTACTTAATTTCAGCAAGGGTAATTGGGTGTCATGCAGCTGAAGACAAGGGAGGCTGGCAAGGTCCTCTTCATGCTGGCACTACACAAGAGACGTGCTTTTACACATTGGATACAAAAAACCTCTTTCCACTTGGAAGCAAATATGGACTATTTGCTTGTAGGAGCTCTGGAAATGTAAGAGCTGTGGAAACTGACTTTGAATTGTTATTCTGCTTTAAAATGGAAATAGTGATCTATTTTAAACTCTCAAAATTAAGTTGACTTTAATGTCAGTGATTTTAGCTGGACATGGAGAAAAAAATGACTGAGCAAGGCTTGAACACAGCTTTGTGGTCAATAATTTATGGTTCATAGCTGAAATTTAGTTCTATTTTTAATGGTCAGAATAAATATGGCATCTTCAAAAGAGAAAAAAAAAAGGAAGAAATCTGAGGAGTAAATGGTGCTCACTATTAATATGATAGAAAATAACTTAGGCCCTTGGGAACTATTTTTCAACCCTAAAAATGCCGAAAAGGTGGTATGATCTAAGAATTGTAAAAGTAAAATAAATCTAAGAGCTTAGAGCTGACTTTCTAGTGTACAAGAATACAAATTGCTGCCCCTTCTTGAACTAACATTTATTTACCAGTTTTCAGTATGAGAAAGAGCCTCAAGATTAGAACAGAGAAAATTAAATTATGTTCCTGTTCCTTTGGCTACTGGGAGGACTGTATTTTAGAGATAGCTTTAAAGGAATATGGCCAATGGTAAAGGCCAATATCGTATTAAATATAATATGTTCTTAAATGCAATGTCACAGAATCACTGAGCCAGAACTAAAGAAATAAACCAATTTTGTTCTCTACTGAATAATCACTTATTTCTGATGAGCATTCAGACATGTAGATGGCATGTAGATAATGTTGTCACTTTGGGAGCTGATAAACAACTTCATAATACAATCCAAAGTCTAGTTGAGGATAGAGCTAAGAAATGCAATAGCTCTGCATCTGAAGCAGCACTGTTTTAAATTAGGTGTTTCCACAAATAGCGCTTTAATGAAGCAAAAATAATTGACAGTGTTCTGGGAAGACTGAATTTCCTGGCACAAAGATTCGTAGCAACTATTTATGATGTTAATAGCTTTAATGGCTTTTATTAATATTGCTTTAGGCAGATTTTCTATTTAACGTTATAGTAAATATTCTGACCAAGGAAATATCTCCTTCAGCAATTCTATCTCTTCAGTGTCTGTGAGCATCAGGGGGATATGTAGCACAAAATGTATAAGGTTATTAAAAGGAGGGTTGCTGCATGGCTTTAATTTCATGCTAAGCAGCTAGGTATTGAAAACATTTAGACCCAGTTTCCTTTCAGGATGTAAGCCTGTGGGAAATGACAATTTCCATAGCACTTTAATGTAAATTTACTCCAAATACACTATTTACTTTTATCCTGTTGCAACAAATATTTTCCTTTTTACAGGTCTTGCTGAATATATTAATAAGTCCTTTTTTTTCTATCAGGTTCTCAAAATCTAAATTACCCTGTGGGGAGATGGGGTGTGAGGGGAATATGTTTAAATTACCAAATAAAATGTGGAGGTGGGAAATATTAACTAAGTATAAGAGAACTGACATACTGTAGAATTAGCATGAAAAATGAATAATGTAAAAAAGCTGTGCAATGTGGGTAAAATATGAGCTATGCAAACTTGAGTATTTTGCATAGGGATCAATGCCAGCTAATTCTAAGTTCTAATAATCATACAAGGAAGTTTAGAAAAGAAATGACACTGAAACTGGGAACTGCAGAAGTTTCCTTCACCCATTATGCTGCCACATGGTGAAAACAGAGTATTATCTCACTGTGGTAATCCCAGAATGGGAGATTGCTTTCTCACTCAGTAATGCTGCATCTTAATTGGGAGCTGATTTTCCTGGGAAAGACCAACCACTCAGTAACCGCGGTTCCTTCTTCCTCACTTTCACGGTGGGAAGTGCCGTTCTGTACAGGCATGCTGGACAGATGCTGTGGCAGAGTCGGAGCTGACTGACTGTGTAAGAAAAGCTAAAGCCTCTTTCAGTGCCCCTCCTAGGGATACTCTGAGAGGATGCTTGCACTCACAGAGAGGCTCACTGAAATCATGGGGGGTCTCTACAGCAAGTCAATATCTGTTTCTATTTGGAACAGTTCCAGAACCATGGTTTATGTGATCAGCACAACTTATGTATCTCTGTAGCACACCTTAGCACAGTAATTTTGCAATGAACTAGCAGAGAGACCAATCACAGTTTTATTGGCTATAAATCAGAAAAGATCTTGATTTTTTGCTTTACATTTCCATTTTACATGATACATATTTAAAAGGAGGTATACGCATCGCAGAGAGACAGGGCCATCTTGGACAGACTTCTCATTTTATGATTGCTGCAGAGAATGCAGCTGGAATAGAGTAGCTACCTCAGCAGTTCTGAAAGAGCATTGCTTTTGAGCTGCAGCCATCTAAAGGGGCTGTTGTGCTAGATCCCATCTGGGAATACCAAGAAGAGTCACCACATCTGCATCAGACTAAATGTCCCTTCATCCCAGAGTCATGTCTCTGATAATAGCCATCTTTAGCGAAAGATGGTAAGAATACACATAAATTGATAGTTCCCTTGATATATGCCCCCCGCTTTGGAGAGACTGTGGTATAGGATTTCCTGAGATGAAAGCTATTGCTACATCTTGTATATCTCAATCCAGTGCACTTTGCTTCTATGATCTGGATAACTGTTTTCGTAAGCATTTATACTTTTCACATCTACAGTATCTCACGGCAATGAGTTCCACAGATTCATGAAATATGTGGCAAAAATATGCTTCTTTTGTTCATTTCAAAGCTTCAACTTATGTAAAGGGAGGGTATAAAGCATAACCACAGATCAGTATAGTAGAGAGACAGGGGCATAGTGGGGTCTCCCCATTCTCGTTATGGCAGAATTAGGGAAGACTTCATCTGACTGTTCCAAAGGCAGTGAGAGCAGACTTTGGTTTTTAGTTTTCACTGAAGTTTACCTAAATACAGACTGAGTAAAAATGAGGTAGATCTTAGACCCTGTATAAATGATTCTTCTCGAGTTATAAATGATTTATTCTCTCCCAAAAATAATGTCTTTATGAGGAAGGGGATATGAAAATATTTGGAAGTAATTTAATCACAAATGTATACTGGACCAAATCTGTTCCCTGTGTGACCCTGTTGACCTCCATGCTAAGTTCATAGCAAAAACCTGGTAACAGGCAGCCCAGAACTCTAAAATGCTAATCATCTCCGATACAGTCCAGCCTTATTTGTAGTTGTAACACTGGAAAAATTTCAGTCAGTTCTCTGCAGATCTATGGGTAATTGAGCTCTTTTCATTAGTTAATTGTTAGAGGCAAATGTTAATTAATCAAGCCTACAAACCACATTTCTCAGCAAAGATACACTTAGCAAAGGTTAGTGGTACAGTAAGTAAGTGTTCCCTCGGATATACTTAAGTGTGACCTCCAAAGTTGTCAGAACATGTCCACTAGGGTTCTGCATTGTTAAACCTTGATTCTTTCAAGTAAAGGGGAAGCAGCAGCACTTGGTGCGGCAATATTTTTGCATTAAGAAAGCTATTAAGTAACATGTGCATTCCGTTTTGGGTTAGGCTAATTAATAATGGACACTTTATAAACCCTGCAGCTTTACTTGTGGCAATGAGAAAAGTTTCCTCTTCCATTCATGAGCATATAGCATTGAAACCAAATTGTAAAACTGCTTTTTCTGAGAGGCTAGTTTATATTCCTCGCTTGTGGATTTGCCTCTGAACAGAAAATTTTTATAGTGCCCTATCCTTTCTTTTAACTTCAGAAATGTGGAACTGTTCTTCTAGTAAAAGCCACCAACTATTTCATTTGACAGCAAACTTAATGGGGCTTAACTGGACAACTCTGGACAAAGAAAAACAAATGAACAGTTGGGGATAACTATGGGAGCTTCTCCTTTTCCAAATGCTTTTTACCTCCTACAGTTTAGACAGACAGAGATAGAAATTATTTTTTTGTTCACAGTCTTTATTCACTAAACCCACTGGTCAGGTGTTTTGGAATGTCTCATTCACCTTAACTGAGCCAGATATTGTCTCTATTGTTGTAACGTGATTTGTGTTAGTTAGGATACTATAAGTCAGTCTGATGGTGTGATCTGGTGTGAAAGCAGGCTTTTTCACCAGTATGATAACTTAACAGAAAGCAGGAGGTTATGCTCTCTTTCAGTATCATGGAGATATATTAAAATAGAGGTCAGCATTCATAATTAAAAAAAAAATAAATGAAGGTTTTGTTGATTACAGCTGGTTTCTGGTAAGACTAATAGACCAAAGTGATCAACTTCTAAAAGTGAAGAAAGTGAAGATATTATTCATACACTTTCAGGGAAGAAAGTATGCTGTTGTCTTATTTCATTTGTGTTTCTGATCCTCTTACAGAGGGAAGGATACGATACTCTAAGGAATAGACTGAACATATAGGCAAGCTAAAGACCCGTGTGGAGGGACCTTTTAATTTCCCACATTGGACCCACTTAGTTGCTTGCTAGGCTTTTGAAAGTGTGGCTTGCTGCTTCTATTCTTGCCTATATTTTTCTTCAACTGCATGACTTGATTAAGAGTCTGAATCCTAATGAGCTTATGCTGATATTATTATGCTCAGAGCATACCAACAGATAAGGTGAAAGAAGAGAAGTGGACCAAAATGCGCGAAAATACAGTACTGTCATCTTCAAATTCCTTCTACCTTGCACATTTTTCAAAGACACAATTTTAGCCTAGTATTTGATGGAAAAGTTGCTTCGCTGTTCACTAGCAGAGTTGGGAACTTAAACATTGAGCTATCAGTATGACCCTTTACAGAAATAAGGAAAAAAGAATATAAATTTCTTCCTGTGAAAGAAGAAAGAAAAAATCCCTAGGAGTAAAACATAATAAATCAGGTAAAGAAAAAGCCCAAGATTTAAAGTGTTCAAGATACAGAATTCATATTAAAAGGATCTCCAAAACTTTTCAGTGATCCTGCAGAAGTACTTATTTGGGAAATATTTCCAAGGAACCTGTTTTAATGTACTTGGTCTGTGCTATGAAGCTGGGAAATGAGAAGGTTCTGCCTCTCTATATTTTGTTGTCAAAGGCTTTATTCTAACATTTGCTTTTCACTAGTTATGTAGTTAGAGGAGTACATGCTTGTCATGTAAAGCCAAGAACTGCTTCCCTTCAAGTTTTATCTGAATTGGGATATGATTCTAAAACCAGGAATACAAAGAAAAATGCTCCTAGATCTTAGGAGACTTTCAAGCCCACAAAAGGATATCGTTTCTATAATGGGACTTTAATGGGATTTAAGTCACCAAAGTCCAAAATTGCCATACTTGCCATACTGTTTGCCTACCTATAGATGTAGACATTAAGTTCAGAGTTCCATTCATTATTGATATTACAACATCTGGAATGCCTAATGGTAAATTTCTGGACAAAACAGAAGCACTTTCAGCTTAATAGGGTTAAGCGACTTGGTTTTCAGCTAATGATCAACTTCTGATGGTGTTCACAAATTAGGCATTCTTTTTCTTTGTTGCCTAAAACAGTCTCTCTGATGAGTATGTTCAAAGCACATCAAGCTTTGCAAAAAAACGTAGTAATTAGTTCTGGTTTCCTTCAAAACATGACAATGGAAGTGCGGGAAGTAATATCACCACCCTTTGACCACTACCCATTGCTGAGATAGACTGTGAGATCTATGTGAGGATCCTGAGATCTAACTCACGCTTTGAGAAACCTGTGTTTAACTGCCTTTTTCTTTCTCATGGGAGAATCAGTCCTGTAGAGGGAAGTATTTGAATGTACTGGAGTAGTGGAAGTGGAAAGGAGGGGAAGAAAACCTTTTGAAACTGGGCCGCTTTGCACTGAAGGAAAGAAAGAAAGGCAAAAAGAAAGCAGGACCCCTTAGTTTAGTGATGACCCCCCCGACCTGAATATATTTTACATTTGCCAGTTGCTGAATAAATGCATGCAGACTTTATGACACAAAGTGGGAGTCAGGCTTCTATGATGACTGCCACAGGTGCTTAAATACAATTATTCTTTCTTCCATCTCCTCCCCTTTCTGAACTTATTAATGTTCTCTAGAGAAAGGTGCAGATTTGCTAGGCAGAGTATTCCCAGTTCCTCCAGTAATCAGTGTCATGGTGGCTTGGACATTCTTCTGAAAATGGAAAGTTTGGCAGTTCTGGAAGTCTTCTAGGGTTTCTGGCTTTTAATTTTCTTAGAAAAAGGTAAGTTTCAAACACTAAATGAAGTTACCAGAACACATTGGTAGCGCATTTTTGTGAGTCTGAGTTTGTGTGCAGGTAGATAACAACTTCTTTCTATTTATGAAAAAAGGAGTGAGCTCCCTCCTCAAGGCTGCTAAAATGGTTGAAAATAGAGACTGTGGAGAAGGGGCCAAGCTGCAAATAATCCTGTATTTTTCATATTTCTAAACTATGAAAAAGAAAGTTTTCAAGGAAACAAAGTATCTCTGACTACTGCATAGTAAGGTGACTAAGCCCCACAGAATTATCTTGTTTGTTAACATTTCCTATGAGCAGGTAGTTCTCAGCATGCTAGATTTATGGATTCAAGTCTGAGGTGCCTGTCTCTTCACATAAATTACAGAGGAAGTCTGTAGACTTTACTCATGGATGCAGAATCATCTCCAAGATCCAGATGCTAAAAAGTTAAATGTTGTGATGACTTAAGTCCACGGTAATATAGATTTGAGGAAACATTTTCTCATCATGCTTGGGAATTCAGAAATAGTTAAACAGGAAAGAGAATTCCTAGTCAGTAGGCAGTTTTTTGGTTAAAAAGGAAAAAAAAAAAGATATTCACTACATAATTCCAAGACTATGATAGCAGTTAATTGGAAGTGACACAAAACCCCATATAAATAATCAATTAATCAATTTGAGTTTAAGTTTAAACTCTTAAACTCCTAAAATCAATTTCAGATCTTCTGTTTGAGAACAAGGTACAAGTTCTCTACTGCAGATTTGATAGCTCTTTGGAACGTCCTCTCTCATTTTGTGGCCTGAGAGACTAACTGGTCACTACTTGACTCCAGTAAAAGTCTATAAGCTTTGTTTTTAGGACTTAAGACAAATGTGGGTGATATGATATCCTTTTCCTTTTGCAAAATATCCTAATAGTTTAAAAGAGATCAAATATGGAGCAAATATGACTCTTGAAGCTCTTTATTATTATAAAAGCTCTCAATCCTAGTTGCTTACAGAGAAGGATTTGACTTTCAGGTGAAGAACAGTGTAGAGGTATTATTATTATTCCATGTTATATTCTATGCTTGTCAGCTTCTCAGGAAAATAAGATTCCTACAGAACGTTTAAAAGCATGCTGTTGGATGGAGACATGCTTTCCATGATTTTTTATAACAAAAAAAAGAGGAAATTTGCAAGGGCACAAGTTGCCCAGCTCTTTTGTCTTAACTGTGATTAGTGTATTAAAAATCTTTCTTAATTTTTATTAAATCTTATACAGTATGTAAAATAATTGTGGTTAAAATTATTTGTAAGTAATACTAAGTTTCTTTATGAGCAGGTAGAAAGAGGAAGAAAACCACCTGGAATACTGGCATATAGCAAGGCTTTAGCAGAGGCGGACTGGGGAACTTCAGTAGGTTTTCCTGGGGACTGATAAGTAGGGAAAGAGTAGGGACTGCTTCAACTGGAATTATGTTTGTGTGAGTCTTGCCCATTTCTAGGCAAGAAATGTAGAGAAGATCAAAGAATATGAGAGAAGGTAGCAAGGAAACACAAGAGGTGTGAATTTGAATGAAGAACTTAGCCTCCTCCCACTCCCCAGCTACTATGATTAGAGCAGAGCAGCTGTGTTGCGATGCTGTGTGGCTCTACACTACTTAGATTAGGGCTGTAACTGTTTCTTATGAGCCTTTCTGTATTCAGGGAAATAGAATTTTCTATGTTGCTTGTAAATAAAAAGAATTTTATCAAAAGCACTAGCAATACCACTATGGAAACAACCAGAAGGGTCCCAAACTTCTTCTAATCCTTTGAGCCAAAAAGAAATAATAATATTTTGAAAGATCTTGACTTTCCTTCCTTTATTACATTGTTTTCCAATTGTTTTTAAGACAATAGTATGTTTATTTATTTTTAAAAGGGAAATGCTGAAAAAAACTTTGAAATTGAATACACTTCTGATATTTGGAAAGGTGGCATCATTCCCTTTGATAGCACAAATAAACCGACTAGTGCTATGTGCTGTCTATCTAACCTGGTTTGAGACATTGCCATAAGTCTCAGCAATACTAACAACCTTTCATCTCTTAAGAGCAAGAATGTCTAGTTTTAACTGCACCCTGTCCAGAATTTAAAGATAGAATTTCATCTCACGAATGTGTCACACATATATTGAATTGCAAAGCTACAGTCCTGCATTTTGAGGTGCCTGAATTGGCTTGTGGTTATCCTGTATACTTTCAGCTCTGCTATTTAGCGATTCAGATCTCTCAAGCATCTGTACCCTCTTAAACTTTATAGTGTTCAGGTCTGCTAGGCACTCAGTACTCTGGGACATTTTGGAAGAAATATTTTTGAGGTAAAACATGAAGTAAGAAAGTCAATAATAAATATACAAGCATATACTACTGAAAAGTGGAATGGGGTGAGGGAGTACCTGTACGTAAAGTCCAGAAGTTGGTTCCAGTCAAAGTATTGTTTTGGCCCTTTTATCAGAAGTCCAGTGATGGGTGGACTTGGAGCTTTGTGGATCCACAGGCCATACTGTCCTGCAAAGTGTGGAGCAGATGCTAAGAGAGTCAGGGCCATGAAAACACATCCAAGAGTCTGCTGCTTGGGTGTCCTTGCTTGTTTTAGAGAATTCTTGCACAGAAGTTGTTTACTTGAGCTGTGAGTCTGGGTTAATAGTTTGTCTCTACTGATATTTTGAGAACCAGCTTTTTGCAAGCTATATGGTGAACTATATTAAAGTCATGAGGCTGTTCCTTCAGGAGCTTGACAATATTGCAGTCCTCACACCTTTGGCCCAGGATTTTAAATTTAAATTTTCTAGCTCTCTAGTGGCACCAGTGACAAAGCAAATCCAAATCAAAACACCACAGAAACAGTAATTTTATCCATTCCTTGGTGTGTGTCCACTCAGGATCCTCACATATTTCCTGAGCTTCTTCAGGTTTGTATTTTCCATGTGTGAAGCAGTATACTGGAGTATCTTAGCTGACACTTTAGTGAAAAATTGCTCAGTTTTGTTTGCATTTTTTTGGCAATGGGAATGATTTTCAATGTGTAGTAATACTTATAATCCTTTCAAGATGCTCAGAGATTTTTATTTAAGGTACCTTTTCTTTTTTTTCTTCTGTTATGCTGTTTCATTAATTTCCGTATGGACTTTGGGAAAAGCCTGTATAAGGAAGAGCAAAGAAAAAGTGCTACACTTTCAATTATAGTGAGATTCTTACGTGGAAAAAAATATGGTTACCTCTCTAAAAGGGGAGGGACAAGAGAGAGAATATCTTAAAGAGAGTTTGTAAACAAAAATACTTCTCCTGTCTAAGCCCGTCCCCTCCTCTATCATAAATAGTCTATACTTTATTCTCTAAAAACATAATATGATTCCTCCTGTTTTCCAGCTTATTTAAAATAAATAATTATCATGCAAGTGGATGCTACTTTAAATGTAAATAACATTCATAAACTTAAACCAGGCCAACGGGTTCTTTTATTTACAGAAAGGCTTGATAACTCTGTCACACACTAAACAGGTACAGCATAGTGTCTGTTAGCATCTGAATTAGGTGTATACAGAGACACTATAAAAGTGAAAAAAAAAAGAAGTTTCTTTACAATTATCAAAAGAATCTAAGATGTTATCATTTGGTTGAATTTAAATATCTTCTATATTTTTCCAAAGAAAATTCTGTGGAAAAAAATATTGCTGTTGTCATTAACTAAAAGAAGAAAAAAGCATATGACTGATGAACACCTAACCCCCTTATTTGAACACTATAATGAAAAGGTCTATTTTAATTATCTAGTACTATTGCTAATTATCAAATGTAAAATACTTTTCATCTTCAAAGCATACTACATCATAAGAGCCAACATTTGGAAACTGATTCTAGTCAAACTCAGGTTACTAATAAGGCACCTTTTAATAATGAGAATAATTAACCAGTGGTAGAAATTACTTAGGGATATGGTGGATTTTTCACCACTTGAAAACTTTAAAACAACACTGAATGGTTTTTAAAGAGATACATTATATCTTGCACAAAAATTATGAGCTCAGTGCAGAAATTAGTGCATGTTCTGTCTTAAAGAGAAGGTTAGACTATGATAACATTTCCTTCTGGGCTTAAAACGTGATCTAAAAATAATTAGGTGCTGTTTATTCTTAATTTCTAATTAGACAAAATTGCTAACATGAGTTGCTGAGAAGAAAGTCCAAATCAGATTAAGAATGAGTAAGATTCAGTTCTGAGTACTGTTTTCAAACCTCAGGATTGTACAATATTATGGATAATGCCAATATCTGGAAATATTTTGTTATAATGAAACTTTTGTTCATTACAAAACTGTTTATATGTTTACATATTAATTTTGAGATAATTTTATATATGCTCAATTATTTTAAAGGTCTCCAATCCCACAACAGAATATGCTTACAAAGTAAGTCTTTGTTAATTCCCATTTATATAATAGCTCCATTTTAAGAGTTTAATGAAACTGATACAAAAAGTAGATCAAATTCAGAAAGTTTTTATCTGATCTACCAGCTAAAGGAAAATAGGGAACAGTGGTCTGATTAGCACGAGGGTTGTAAGTCCATGCCATGTGATTCCAAACGCAGACAGACTGGGCCATCCTGACTGACATGACAAAGAGATGCCAATTGTGTCTCTGCAGAAAATATTTTCTACTCTTGCAGGGAACCAGAGAACTCTGTTTCTACTGTTGCCAGATTTATGCTAAAAATGCCTTGTATTCTTATTTTTCAGAGAAAACTGTAAAAACATGACAACGGAACTTTAACGATTATTCATTCCAAAGAGCTAAAAAACATTATTCCTAGCTCTACAGATTTTTGTTTAGCTATAAAAAGGGAAAAATGATTTGTGCTCTACCTTGTCAGTAGTTTCCCATAAGAATTTATAGGTCAAGTCAGCTACCAGCTAAAACTAATTATATGTGACATTATTGGTATAGTATTCAAAGTTGTGTAAATTATATTTTTAAAGGAAAGCCAATGAGTCCCACAAGTAAAAAACCAAACATTAAAATGTTGACAATGCCAATTGGAAAGAATGATGATAGGATAACATCCCTGCTCATGATATTACCGTTATGTTTGCCTATAGTATCCAATATAAGCCCTGTTTTTAAAGGTTTATCTTCTGACTGTTAAATCCAAGACAAGAGAGGGAAAGGAAGGCTTCAGATGAAAATTGCTTTTTGGTTTGGATCTGTGTGGGAAGGAGAAGGGAAGAGGAAACAAAATTGTATGGAGAGCAGCTGCTTCAAGCACTTATTTGCTCCTGATTGGCAAGTGGGACTTTTTTAAAAGACTTGAAAAATTATTTTTACTCTAATATATTCTTCAGTGCAGTTACCTTCCTTTCCTTCATACAAGTTTAAAAAGCTGTAAGAAATTACTTATTAAAAATGATGATGTGCTTTACTGCACTTACAAACATATTTTTAAGGGTAGACCATTTTCATTTGGATACATATTTTACTTCACATATACATGATGCAAATATATGCATTCTCACTCCCATTTGCTAAAGTAGATTCATGTGTTAGTAGTATATTGTATATTGTGTTGGCTTTTGGGACAGCTGTGATCCTTTGCATTCTATTTCCTGCATAGTACAGACCACAGAATTTTCTTATGTAATGTTTCTTTGAAGTATAACTGATGGAAAATTAAGTGCCACCAGTGCCGAAGTGTTCTCCTTTTTAATTATACTCACTAATACAAGTTTACATTTTACTGCTATCTTCAAATTTGTCTAGCTTGAACTCCTAGCCTTTGAATGTTGTTATTCCTTTGTGTGCTAAGTTGAAGAGCCCTATAGTATAAATTTTCTATTCCCTAAGTGGGTATTTGTAGACTGTGATCAAGTCATGACTTAACTGTCTCTTTGTCAAGTTAAATACATTCAGCTCTTGGAACCTCTTGCTATTTGGCTGGCATGTTTTCTAATCCTCTGATCACTCATATGTGGCTGTTCAAAGAATATTTTTTCTAAATTATCAACATATTTCTAAAATCGTGGGTATTAGATCTAGACTCAGTTTTCAGACAATTCTGATTGGTATTTTCCTGTTCACACAGCCAGCGCTTTCCTGTTCATACAGCCAGCGCTTAGTTTCCAATGCAATATTCTTCTTTTCTGCTATTTAACTGATTTAAGTGAACTGTTAGCAAATTAACCAATGATATATCCCATTCTGTTAAGTATGGCTTACATTCTTTCTTTCTCAATGGGTGACTTCACCCATTTAGCCATATTACAAAATCCATTGTTTGCCAGTGACAAGTTTATCAAGCAATTGAAGTTTCTTTATCTCAATAAATTGTCTCTTTCGTTAGTCTTTGCTCCCATTAGGCATTTTTAGCACCTTCAAACCAACTAATAATTAATTTAAATTTTCTTCAGATCATTGAAAAGTGCAGGATCAGTTGCATTTGATCAGTGGCTATGCTACATTAATTTTTACAACTTGTTTTTACACCTACCAGCAAGTAAGTTTTAACTCAGTTAGAAATGTTCCAACTTTTTAATCAACCTTTTGAAACATTTCAAATGGATTGTCTTGCATATGTTAAAGTAATTCACATTAAAAAATCTTACTTTGCATCCAAATTGTGCTAAAATGTATTATAGTTTCATAAAAAATGGTATTTGTTTGGCAGACTCTATTTTCTGTAAATATTGGCTGTGTTGACTTTCCCACTGCATCCTTTATTAATTGACTGTGATGTTAGCCATTCTGTTATTTTGCTGTCGAATACTCCTAGGCTGAGGGGCCTAATTTCCCCCATAGCTTTTTTTTTTTTTTTTTTTTTTTTTTTTTTTTTTTAATGTAACTGCACCAAGTTGTTGGCAATTTCCCATGCTACAAGACTTACTGAAACATAAAAGTGAATTTCTTGATCTGCTCTTTGGTGACTGTAGGATGAATTTTATTTTCCAACCCTAATAGCTGGACTTTGTGCTCTTTTTGAATTATTGTTGTAAGGGAAGGTAATTCTTTATTATCAGGTTAGTTACATCATGTGGATTTTTTACAAATAAAGAATAGAAATGTTTCTAAATGTGTCTTCCTTTTTTTCTGTAATTACTGATACCTTCACCATTTAAGAAGTAAAGATTAGAAAAGTAGATGGTTAGCTTTATTTATTTTTTCTTTTTCTGATAAATTTGGTTAGACAAAGCTGACACAAGTGTAGATCAAGATGGAGAGTGTAAACATGCTTGACTAGTTACAGTCTAGGCACCATCAGTGAAACCGGAGGACCACATGAAAATCTGGATGCTATTCAATTAGCCATACTGTATAGCCAATATAGCCAATGTATTGTATAGCCAATAGCCATATTGGGGAAGATGTGGCAGAAAAATTTTTTGAGGAGCCCGTGAAAAGCTCAGACATAGTTGTATATTTGCAAAGCTTGTACTAAAGAAAACAAGAGGGTTTCAGGAGAACAAAAGAATAACTTTGAAGAAAACATCCTTTATACCATATTTGATGTGATCAGTGCCAGGACTGATGCAAAGCCCAGTGTAACCTTAAGGTTTGACTCTGGACGTGTTGCCTGTTTAACAGGCAGCACTGGAAACCTTTAAAGAAGTCTTTTCAGACCATTTCATTCACCTACCACCGATAACATCATATAAGAGTAAATGGGGATACATGGACAAAGCAGGCTGCATGTTTTAACTCAGAGGGCAATATGTGCATGAAAGCTATTTGAAGTGGAGTGTGTCTTTGAACTAGCCACTCTCTCTGATTCCCTTTCAGATGTGCTAGACAGTTTGCCCTGCATCCAGATGTTGCTCTGCTTGGAAAACCTGACTTTGGCACTTCTCTTTAAGACTGTGTAGATGTAGTCAGTTTATTCCAAAGGAATAGATGCAATAGAAACATAGCTGCGGTCTACCAGAAGTCTGAATTGTTGCACAGTAAAAAGGCATTGAAAAGTGCCCTGGTGAATTAGAGAAATTCCATCAGTTTGGAGCAATTCCTCAGACAAAACATCTCTCTGGATTTCTTCAGAGTGAATGGGGTTCTGCACACCCTTTAAATGACCTTGCACAGAAATAGTGTATTTGCACTGTTGACTGTGGGAAAGAAAAGTTCATTTGCTGAATGCAACTTTTTTCTCCCTGAGGAATGTCTGGGGGTATGTCACAGTCCATTATCATTTCTATCTTCTAGCTGAAAGTGTGCGTAACCTCATTTGGCCCTAAGCAATGCAAGTATGATTAAAATGAGCTTTCTGTTAATATTTTCATCAGTCAGACTTGATCAGCTCATGTTATTGGAAACTGAACATTGATGGCGTGAATCATTTGACAACATGACCAATGAGCTGAGGGGAAGATTTTTGGACAGAAATAGTTTACAAATTTCCTATTTCAAACCAGGCAATATCCTTATGGCTAAGGAATTCTTTCAGAGCAAAGAAAGCAGGAGTTTGGTTTGTTTGGCTTGCAGAGCATCTAAATACCTTTTGTCCATTTGCTAATCAGTATCTGTCTCTGTTGCTCTCCAAACCCCTATCCACCCAAACACAAAAAATTTAGTTATTTATAAAAAGTGAGAAAGTTTCAACAGAGCAGAGGTGGACTTCAGAATGCGCTTATGATCAAGATGCTCTTCATCATACTCCTTAAGAGGTAAACCTACAGACTATGCTTATATTCCAGAAAGGCCAAGAAGTAGCTTACTATTTCAATTAATAATTTTATTTTGAGAACATTTCTTGACAAAGTATACAGTTTTTAATGATTTTTTTTAATTAATGGGATTTTCTGGGAATTTTTTTTTGGACCTACAATAATTCTTTCTGATTTTCATCAGCTACAAAAATTAACATGCAAAGCAAATGTTTACTACATTTCAGATAATAGTAAGTATGCATGTAGTGTAAGTGCGCATATAAAGTAGACAAATCAGTATCTTCAATAGTATGTAAACAATTTGTTCATATTATGTTTTAAGATATATAATTATCCATATGTTTTCTCTTTTGTTATAGCAGGTGAAGATAATTGTACCACCTTTAAGCCTTTTACATTTTTGATTAACTAAAAAATAGAAAGATTTATATTTTGCAACTGTGCTTATGTGGTGTTATGAAGGGAATGAATTCGGTTTTATTCACTAATTACTAGTCATATTTTATAATAGAAGTACAAATGCAGTCTACGCTACAGAGGCCTTTAATTTTAGGGTCTCTGTATTACAACTGGATTCATGCAGGCAAAATCATGTCCATCTCCCCAACTCTGTTTATATCCTCAATGTCTAAATTAAGAAGTACCCAATAACAGAGTAAGGTCATGAACGGGAAGAGTGGAGGCAGAGGCTGAAGATGAATTATGGACCACTGGAATCAATGATAAGAATTCCAATGCTGTATTTCAGTTAATGCAATCATGCAATTGCTTTCAGAAAGAAATGCATGGATTTTGCTATTTAATGAACACTTTCATTTAAAGACTTTTAGCTGACAAACTTCAGTTAACAGAGGGAAATCATATAATCTATTTACTATGTTGATCAAAATGACTGTTGTCGTTAAAAGTGTGTTAATATTTGACATATATCACTTTTCTAAGTATATAATTTAAGAAGTTAAGGATGTACTTTGTGGCAAATATTTATCCTAAATACACTAAAAATTTGCAAGTGAATTTTCCTTCCTTTTCTGATTACTTTATGATGCTTCCTATTGCCAGCTAAATATGCAGTCCACACTAGCAATAACACTGTCTACTGGCTAGTTAAAATTCTATTGCTACTGGACCTGTCTCTAGGGAGGACACTTTATTCAGCAAAAATTGAAGCTATCTCATGTTATAGAGATAACTCTACTCAATCTTCTCCCTTTAGTTCCTCCAATAAAAAAGACAATATGCTAATAAGTATCACTTGAGAAGAAAAATTGAAATAATCACTTATGAATTTACCCACAGCTGACAGCTTTATTAATCTCTGTAGCTGCTGCCATTTGATAAAGAACAACATATAATAAAAACTCTGCAAATTACCTAATTAGACATTCTGTGGCAGAAGCTCTACTATTATAATAACCAGCAATCAGGTAAAAAAACAGTATCATTCGCCTTGGAAAGGAACAGCTCTTTGTGAATCTTTCTCATTTATGATGATCTAGCTAGAAAACAATGAGAGAATAATGATTCATAGTCAACAGCAATATTCTGGCATGTAGCTATTATTATAAATAGATGAAGAAGAGACATTATGCTTGACAGAAATTTCCTCTTTCAAACATACCTAGATGCAAATTGTTACAGCATGCACAAACCTATACCCTAGAACCTGCAAGCACTCTTTATCAGGAGAGCAAGTAGGATTTGGAGGGATTAGTTTATTCATAGATCTACATGACTTTCTACATTCCTCTGCATTTCTGAGGAGAGACCTAACTAATCTCAACAGAGCTGAATCCAGCAGGAGCCGTTCTAGCTTAATTCCTTCCAAACACTAATCATGCTTGAATCAGTCATGTATCTTGGATACTGGAGATGGGATTTATCTGATCAGTGCTAGACATCTTCACATGAGCTAGTCACCACAGGCTAGAGCAAAATAGGACTTGGTTCATCTCATCCTGAAAAAAGATTAAAAACATTAAAAATAGTCTTGATGAATTGTGCCTAGAAACATCTACTTTTTTCTGTTGATGATAAAAGGAGCCTAGGGTGAGTAGCTAACATTGCAAACATCTGAGGCTAGGTGTGATGCCTCTAGAATGCATTCTTCCATTGTATTTAGTGGAGGCATGTGTAGCTTCGTCTTCTCAGCAGAGGGTCCTAGATCCTAAAGACCTTCAGTTTTGTGTAAATATGTTAAATACTGTGGGAATGGAATAAAGTAATTTTTTCAACTTCAGTAAATCTGCACTTTTGCCCTGGCTCTTGGCTCCCAGTGCTCTTTCTGATGGAACGCATAAAATTTTTTTTAATCCCTCTTGCCTTCTTTAAAAGACTTTAAAGGACATTAAAAAAAAAAGAAGAAGAAGAAGTAGCTATATGAAAATATTTTGAGAGCTTTTTGAGAGCTGCTTGCTTGTCTTCAAGGTGTGGTCAAGTCATGTCTTTCTCTGTGGGGGTAATTAAAGAAGCTCCTAGAGAACTATGTGGCAATGGATGCGGTTTTCTTTTTCTTTTTTTTTGGGAGGGGGGAATTAGAAATGTTCAAATAATAAGATATATATACTCCAACCCTAATACCTACAAGAAGTCTCTGTATTTGTTCTTTCTATGTAACATCTCCTATAGTGTATTGTAGTGTAATTTTATCAGCTAATTGGCAGATATTACCATGCTGATGCTCCTTATCTTAAAGCTGATGGGAGCATTGAGTTTTTTGGGGTTTAGACTTATAGACCATTCGGTGAATGCATAAAATATTCTAATTGAAAGTTGAGATTAATTTTTAAGCTCAGCAAAGCAAAGATGGAATGAATTTTATTTCAATCAAATGTTTTCAATGTATGATTTACTTTCATTAATTTGTTTAAAATTTTTATTGATTCCAGTCTCTATATTCAAGGTAGAGTTAGGCTTTTATTTAGCGGCAACAGCATTTGAAGACCAAATGCAGAATATGCAGGATGAAACCGTTAATTGTTCAAAAGGGAACAAACTGTAATTTATTCTCTTCACACACATTCTCTTTTGTTCAAAACCAAACCAAAACACAGAATTCTTGGAAATGCATTAAGAAAATATTCTATATTAATACATGACAATATTTTATTTTCTTATGGCGCAACCTACCTTGTAGTTTAGGCCATACCTCAAAAATATCTATTTTCATCTTTTGCAAGACTGACATGATTGATGCAAACAACTGGAGGGAAAGGTGAAGAGGAAGGGGGAAAGGAAGGGGAAGAGGAAGGCAGAGCAAGAAGGAAAGGAAAGGGAAGTCTCAAAACCCACCCTGGCTGAAGATCAGTGGTGCAAAATAGCCAGTTTAGGCATTGCCGTTTGGAATGAAATTGAACAACTGCCAGTCTTCATCCACGCCTTGCTCAAGCCATGCAGCCTGGTGTTTGGCACCTCTGGAGCATACCCTGTTAAATAACCATGCCATTGCCAATTCAAGTGTTTGCAATAGACAAGTTATAGGTAGTTAGATGTTACTATCTTTCTCCCTTTTACAGGGATTTTTACAGGAAGCATGATGATTACTTTGTTGTTATATGTGCTGTGTCATGTGGCCCAACACACTGTATTAAACAAAATACAATATAGTAGAGCAGATGACAGGCAGAAGTTTGTAAGCTGTAAATTTTTTATGCAAATCTGTGCTGTCACAACAGCTGACTTGTTGAAATAAGCTGTTTATGGATAGAGAGTAATTTTTTATAAAATTAAAATTTCAAAAAATGAAAAAAAAGGGATTGGAGAAGAAAATTACTTTGATATTTAAAAATGAAAAATGTTGCCTCTTCAGTTTAGATAAGCTTTTGTTATAAAATTAAAATTAATTTAATTTCATTTTATAAAATTCTCTATTCTAGAATAGAAAGATCAGAAACAGAATGAAATATCTGGAATTGAATGTAAGCATTTTGATTGAATTGTTTTTTCCAGAATATCTGTTTTTGAGTGTTTTTAAGACATTGACTTTTGTTCTATGGATACAAAAATGTTTTTTCACCAGACTCTAAAGATGACTAGTGAATATATTTTATTATATCATCCTCTGGAGTTTAAGAGGAGGTAAGAGAAAGTGTTCTCAGGTAATAAAAAGAAATAATTCAAGGAGAGAAGAAACATAAATTGATATTACTCAAACAAATAAGCAGAGCATATTTACATGCTCAAAACAGGAAAAAAATTCTTCAAACATCTAGCTTATAACCTTTGTTTATCTGAACACTCTTTTTCTTCTCTCAAAATGTCACTGATGAAAGTATCATGTCTTTGTTTTAAGTGCTCCATATATATCTAATCTTAAAGCCTACTAGAGCAAGGTACACTAAAGTGAGTTAAGTTCCTTTCCTGGAGAATATCTTCTCTGTTGATTCTATGAAAAACTGTTAGATTTTATTCTAGATAGTAGATCATTAATATTAAAATCTCATACAAGCATTGTTGAAGGGATCATTCATAGTATTTATAATAATAAATATATTTATTATTCATATTTATAATAATAAATAGGTTACTAATTATGGATATGAATAATACCACAGAATTAGGAATAAATCCTAGAAATAATGGATATTTACAAGGGATTCTGCTTGATGACTCGGGATTTTAAATGTATTGCAGTAAGAGATGTGGATATGAAAATAATACACGTAGTAGTAATTAGGGAAATAAGCACAACTTTTATTATCTCTATATTAGTAAATGCTAAGTCCTTATAAGTCTTCCTAACGACTGCTCAGTCCTCATGCCATTACCTCCATCAACTGCTTTTCCTCATTCTTCTTATTCTCAAAGAAAGTATTTTTCCTTGAGGGTCTAGGGGTTCATTGTATACATAAGGAGAAATGAAAAGCTCACAGTCAATAAACCTTGCCTAGAGGTTTATGTTGTGAGAATTTTCAGCATTTTGGGATAAAGTCCATCTGAACAGATTTCCATTAGAACTGGGGGAAAAAAAAGGGCAATGATTTCTCTCTTGATAGTCAAGCTTTATTTTTTTCGTTTTTCAGAACATATGAACTCAAGATAGCAGATCTTACATAAGCTGTAGACTTTCTTTATTTAGCATATAAGTCAGAGAAGCAAAATGTGCAATCCTCTCATGCCAATATACACCTTCTGACCTTGTATGGTCACATTCGGCTAAGCAGTTGTGCAACACTCCTGGCAGTTCTGAGAAATCCCTTTGCCTTCTCTGTTGCTGCTTTCTCTTTTTTTGAACTCAAAAGCAATACAATGATATGAGTGGAAAATCTTTCCTGTGAAAATAGCCTTTACCCACATTAAAGAAACAAAAAAGATCAGAGATATGCCAAACAAATTTTTTCCAAATCTTTTTTCACATTTGATATTTCATGCAGTAAAATGACCAAGGAGTAAAAAAGCTATTAATAAAGCTTGTAAATGTGATATTTAAAAACTTTAATTTTACAGAACATTCAGTGCAATGCATGAACAGAGCTTAAAAGTAAACTAAAAGACTCAGATGTACACAATCTTATTATCTTTCTATTATTTGCAATATTTGTCATTATTTTTGATAGTTTTACCTCTCCAGCATTGTTTATCTTTTAACCCACTTAATCCAGGAAATTTTGTACTCTTTAGCAAGGAATCTGTCATATAAATTATTGATTGTTTTTAAATTCTGACTTATCAGAACAGATCATCTTAAATCAAACAAATTAACTAAGTGGAAGATTACATTTCAGTGATTTAGGGTGATAACTAATAAAAGTCAGAAAATTTTGTTTATATCAGAGAAAAAGGTATTTTCAATCCAATATAATATAATACACAATATGTAATATATTATAAACAAAATACTGGTTTGGCAAGCAGATCTCATATAATATTTATGCTGTGAAAATATACTTAAATCTGATTATTCCAAAGGCTACTTTTACTGCAGTAAATTGGTACCATTTTTGAGCCAAAATTGGTGAGCCATCTTTTTTTTTTGTTTCCAAATCTTTTTACAGAATTGTTCATGCATTTATATTTGATATAACTGTGGACCTGTATTTCAAGCTTAGTTTAGTAAAACCTTAAACGTATTGGATGATTGATTGGTTTGTTGCGACTTAAGTCTGTCATGAAAATTGGCATGACCTGACCCTGTAATATTCTCTCTCTCTGCTCTATCATTTGAATGACACATGCTTTAATAGTCATTTATTCTGATCCCAAATGCCAGCTCCAGTCAGCTTGACTATGTCCTTTACAATTATGAGTTGAATATTTTCCTTGTGCTGAGGAATGGCTTTTATGCTATGCTATAAGCTGATACTGATTTTACTGTATTTCCTTGCCTTTTAGAATGAGAAAAATACATATCACCACCTGTGATTATAACTTTATTCTTTTCCGCTTCTTCCTCTCCTTATTCTCCTCTCTCTCAACACTATAGCTTATTGTGTAATTTTTACACTGTTGGTGCCTGGACTGCGAAAAAAGGTAAATGTCCCGTATTCTGCCCCTCCCCTCCCTGTGCACAGCAGAAACACGGAGGCTCCATTTCTCTAGTGTCTGCCGGTGAAGCAGTTCTATACCAGAATGAAATGACAAGCTGGGAACCAAGTCCTCTATTTCCTTTGCTTTCAGAAGTGCTGTCAGGAAAGAAGATATTGAATACCAGTTTTAATTCCTGTTCCTTCCTATCAAGAAGTTCTATGTTACCAGTAAGAAAGCTGATAAAAATAATGCTACCTATAACAGTTATTTCTTCTGCCAGTACATCCAGTACATTTATGGTGTGTCTTTCTTTCTGATAGACCCATTTGGAGCAGAAGCTGTTATTTCTTCTGAAATGCATTGAGAACTCTCACGGTGACAGGAGAAGCCATCCTCTGGCTCCTTTTGTCACTTCCAGCTGAACTCTTTGGGGACAGGCTTCTTCACCTTGGCTTCATTCCTTGCCTTGGGTGGAGCTGTGTGGGACTGAAACCCTGCTGCCTGGAATATTGTTTGACAAGCTTGGTATAAGTCTTTTTCCAGTCTTTGTCTATGACTGTGTATGTTTACAGTAAACTGAAAAATGCAAAAAGCTTGCTTCTGTAGTAGCAACTAGGAAGGCCATATTCAAATTGATTCCTATATGTCTATTCCCTTAAACCTGTGAAATTCTTCCCCTCTCTAGGCTGATAGAAGTGGTTTCAATGGCTTACAAATTCTTTAGTGTGTAAGGAATGAAAAATTCTGTGTTCCAATCCCTGTCCTATGAATGGTCAAGTGTCTTATGTAAAAACTGAACATGGGACTAGAACCCAGTCTTTGCCTCCGAGGTGAATGTCCCAGTCAGACCAGGATCATGTTCACACCAATCCTTTTGCTCTCTTCTTCCCTTTCTCCTTTTTCCCCTCTGAAAGACTGCTTAATTAATACAAACTGCAACAAGTTCAACGTGGGAGAGGGAGGCAACTTCACCCCTGACCACCTTACAGTGAGAACAGTCAGCTTTCCGATGCAGAGAGCTGAACCTCTCCCTCTGGGAATCTGTACATGTAGTCTAACCTCTGAATTATGTAATTAGAGTAAGATACTGGTAGTTATTCCAGCTGTGTTTTGTGAGAAAATGGTGGCACAAGAATCAACCTGAAGTATGCAGGTTTTAATATCCATGTATGCTGGATGAGCAAGATTGAAAAGCATGGGAAAGAATGGAAATTTCCTGGGATCCAGAGAGAACCTACTGTTAAAAGTGAAAAGTCTGGGGGTTCTCATTGCTCATAGATACAAAGATAATGAAGGGAAATAGTAGTTCTTGTCATATCATACAATCATTATCAGCTCTATGTGGGTACTATGTGAAGTTCCAGAAGCCTGTAGAAGGCAGGATACCTTCTGAAAATACTAGACATACTGAAGCAGTGTTGACACAACTGGGCGTTTTTATACATGATGAATAATTTCATCAGCAGGAGCTGTCACATGCACATAGTGAACAGAAGAAGACAATGCACTGTCAGTATTTCTGAAGAAAACTTAAAAACACTCTCACTATTGGTTTGTAATAATCACGTCTTCCTGTTACTGACCTTTCAAGTATGCACATAACATGTCCTCTGACTTGTGTTTGAGTTGACGTCTAGAAATACGGCTGGCTATTTATATCACTTCTGAGTTACCATAAGTAAAACTTTGACCTTTAGTGAAATAGTGCATGCATTTGAGAATTCCCTGTTTCCCACTTTGCCACAGCACAATGCTTTGTTTATTTCTCTCTAGGTCACGTTAGAGTGAAATGGGCTGTCATCAGAAGCCATGAAGTATGTCGTAAAATGCCACATGCTGACCCCAGCAGTAATAGATGCAGCTTCAGGACTTCAGCAGAGTTGTCCATGCTCACATCAGAATTGGCCTCTTTAAGTCTTGTGAACAGTTATATTAGACCAAAGGAGAAAACAACAACTGAAAGAACTAATTAAAATGTGAGGGGAAAATAAAAGATAGTGCTCCAATAAGATTTTCTATAATACCTCTGAACCAGGATGCCCATTTCTTGATATATTAAACTTAAGAAATTTAATTAAGAGGAACCTGAAAGAGACTAAATTTTGTTGTGGTTCAGTAAAATGAAATTAGGAATGCAGCACAGATGTGGAAGCACAGATGTGAAAGTAAATTTTAGAGTTTATAACAAAATAAGATGAAAGGTGAGAGATATTTGAAAGTACAAGGCTAATATTAAGTTACAGGCTAGGACTATAATCATGGCTTTGAATGAAATAGTTACTTTCTTAATGTTTGGATGACTAGCTCTTTTGAGCAAACTTACTTACATAATTGAGACCAACGTCAAAAGGCTGTGGTTGAGTATGCAGGAAACAATGTCAGTTTTTAAAACTGTCATTTCTTGGAGCAAAGTACATGTAAAAATGAATCAGTTACAGCAAATCTAAACTCATTAAAATAGTAATACATTGTCCTAGCTGATTACTCGCCCAAATAAATTGTTTTAGCTAGAAACCTGAAAATTCTTTAAAAAACCCTTTATTTTGTACTACAAAAATATTTAAGAAAAATACTCAGTTGTCAGAGATTTAAGCACAATGTAGTTCTGTAAAGATGTGATTCTCATGAGTACTGATGACAGAAGCCCTCTTTTCAAGGATTGTAGCTTTCATGTCTGCCAACGAAAATTTAGATTAATTAACCTACATTAAGTCAATTTAGACAATAAACCATTTAAAATAAGTGGATCTTGCTGGCAAACTGAGTGGGTTTGTTGGCTTACAAACCAGAGTTTGAAAGTTTTGTATCCTTTCTTATAACTCTACAGTTGTCCAAAAAGAATGGCTACCTCACTGTTTAGGTTATTAGTTTACATAAGTAAAGTGAAAGATCTTTAGTAAAGATCCTTCCACCTAGCAGGACTATAGGTAGCTGGCACAAGTCTGAAGGATGCAGAGACGGCACTTTTTTGGAGAAGGCTATAACCTGCGCTTTCTTGGCAAGCACCAGGAAGTGGGAGAGGATCAGAAATGTAGGAGTCATAATTTATTTAATCACAAGACCTCCTTCTGGTCTCACATATTCCATAGAATGTGATTCCATACAATGAGATATGACTCCACTGATGTCAATTAAGAAATTAGTGCAAAGCTTGCACAGTAACTTGGGGTAATGCTGTTATTAACAAGCTGAATTAAACCAGATAATGAGAGTGGCTTCTCTAACAGCATGATTTATTGATCAAGATCCCAGGACAAACTTTATAGAAACGTATATGATGTGGTTGCTACATATAATTATTATCAGTAGTATTTTTTGAAGCAGGATTCTGCCATTTTATATTCTTACTTTATAAAAATGGACATCGGGGACAAGTTAATGGAGGAATGATTAAAGAAGTTAATAAAATAAGAAACCATATTTTTAACAGTACTTTTCTTAATGTCTTTATTACAGGAACCTGGCAACAAACTTAGATGGAGAAAAAAAAGTTTTATTTAATAGCAAATGTAACCTTATTACCAGAAATGATAACAATTTCCATTTTGTTTTACAACTATCATCAAATATTTATATCTTGAGGCTTATATGAATTGTTCTATTAATGTAAAAGTTTGCATTAGAAAAAAAAAGGGGAGGGGAGGGAGAATTGTCTCATTAAGCCCATTTCAAAGGCTTCCAAAATGTCAGCACTGTACTACAGTTTTTGTCTGTATTGTACAATTTGTCATCTGATTTGTTAAATTATGAGAACATATCGTGGGAGCAATGATCATAAAAAACAAACTTGTTTTTTAGATTTGTTTAGATTTGTTCCTGGGAAAACTGTACTATTTTAGTGTTGATTTATATCTGCCAACAAGTGATGGGTATTCACATCTTTATGTCTGGCTTTAAATATGGAGAAATATGACAAAAAAAAGTCAGTAGGTTAACTGACTGACTAAACCCAATGGTATTTTTTTGTCAAGTAAACCATATTTCTCAGGAGAAAAATAGCTTCTTTTTGATATTGTTTGAGGTGGTGCTAGATCATGAATCCTTATTTCATACTGCAGAGGCATTACACAAAGAAACATTGTCAGTAAGATCACTCAGTAGTAAGTATTCCCCAGCATAATTAAGGAGCCACAGTATCACTTTTACAAATTCATGCAACTTTTGTATTTTTCTATAAACATATACCATAATGAAATTATTTTGTCTTGTTCTTCTTGTCCTATACAAGTAGGACTCTAACAAAATCGCTGCAACTTAAAAAAAAAAATCATGGAAGTTTTGTTTTCAGAGGCTCAGTATAATGTTAACCAGTTCTTGTAACTCATACAATCCTCGTTTGACTCTCCTGAGTTATGAATAATAACTTAGTTCCCTAATAAAGTAGCGATACCTGAGGTGGGATGAAAGATTCTATACTCTTAAAGTGAATAGAACTGTAGATATTCACCAAGTGTCATTCACTTAGTATAAATGAGAAAGGGACTCTGCTTAGAGCACAGGTTACAAACACCACCTTGTTCTCTAACATCACACAGTAAAAGAAATGTTTCCTAAACACTAATGAAAATTAAGCACAGCCTATGATATTTACTTGTAGGATCTTCATCTTTATCCACTTGTACCTCATTACCATGTCCTTGTCCCTTGTCAGCCTTTTCTGTGCTGTGTCTAATTAGACCGATAGTTTTGTGGGGCAGAGACTTGCCATTCTTAGTAGATTTCGATGGGCTGTATCCACCTATGGCACTGGGCAAGTGTAACAAATGTCCTATAACATCAGCTCTTTCTGAACTGCATATAACGTCTCCCATGGAATTGCACATCATATATTTGAGGTGAATAGGTTTTTCCTGCAGGTACAAGGAAGAATTCAAGCTGACTAAAAAGTGAAGAAAAGAGAAAAAATACATTATATTTATGCTTATGTGTAAAAAGAAAAAAGTGAAAAAAATGGAACAACTAACTTATACATTAATCAAAGAGAGAAGCGGCCTATAGAAAATGCTCTTCGAACCCTACATACACTTCTACATACTCTACTCAGGTGACTTGCTTATACTGACATGGTAGACTCTCCCTGAGGGCAGAAGGCAACCATCTCTTTGTAACGAATCACACGGCATGTGCGGAGACCATCTCATTGCTGTCGCAGAGCTGCCCTGCTTGTGCTGCTGCCTGGCCGCAGCTCACATGGGCCCCCAGGCCGAGGGCACAAGGCAGGGAGGTCCCAAAGAGATGGGTCAGGGCAGTTACGATCTGCTGGCATGCTCAGGGACCTGACACCTGGTAAACCAGGCTGCATTTTCCCTGTCCAGTTTAGAGGACGAGCTTACCAGCAGGAAAACAGCAGTTGCCAATTTTCAGTATGATACTACACCATCAGCAGTAAGTTCCTTCAAAACACGTGGTGGTAGCGAGAGCTGGGTGAGTCTCCCTATGAGCACTTCTCCGATGGTGCCCTGGGTCGACCCAGGAGTATTGACTCAGACACACTCGCCTTCTCTGCCTGAGCTGGGTAGATAGACTTTCTGAGTGGAATGATGGTTTGAATAACTTTGAGTAAATAAAAAAAAAAATCAATTTGGAGTCTAAAATCAATGGAAACCCGGCAGACATATATTTATACACACAAATTTTTTTGATCATAGTTGGCTTTGAATGTGACCTGTATCCCACACAGAGCAATATTTCACAATGTATAAACTACAGCAAGCTGAAAATAAAAATACTTTCACAGAAGTACTTGCTATGAACTATAATAATCCAAAGGTTTCCTCCAACTTTCTGTGTAATGAATTGTCTTATCTCAAAACAAAATTGAAATTTAACTGAAGCTTTAGCTGTATTAAACACAGATGATTTTTTCCTCTTTATCTTAAAGCAGGAACCCATATTCTAAAACTGCTTTTATACAGTATTAAGACTTTACCTAAAATAGCTTAAAAATGGGAAATCAAATAAGTTTCCAGAAATGCTGTTATCTCAGCAATGCTATATATATATAGGATTTTCTTGTTTGTCAGTAAAGGTGTTTCTGTAAATGTTATTGTTCGGGCTATAATATTTGTCTATTCTTGGCTAGGAATTTTTGTCATATTGTACTTACAATTATATCGAAAATTATCAAGCTATATGCAACAGCTGAGGCTATCTTTCTCTTGAAATTTTAAGGTCTGAATTTCACAGCAGTTTTTGTAAGTTTTATCTGTGCAGTCTTAATGTTAGACTAGTTTTGTTTTGACCCCGTCCCCCATAATTTTGCAGGACATACGTTTCTAAAGTGCTGTGCACCTTCAGATCCCAGAAAAGTCAGTGGCAGGTCAGAGCAGAATTCTTGCAGGCCATTTTTAGCTTCTCTCTTAATATGAGCAAAAATTTACTCTACAACTTCCTTTGTGTCCTTGCTGTTCCAGGGAAGGGCTGGTTATGTATACGAGAAAGTGAACATTTCAATATTGAAGGGCAATATGAGGTCGGCTATCTCATAACATTGAATTATGTTGGAATATGTATGTTATAGTTTTGGCTTCTGCAAATTGTACCCTCTTCAAAAGAAACAAGCCATTAATATTGTGATTGTTTTAGGAGATCTTCAGCTTACATTGCTGATTAAGAAACTGTTCTTAAAATGGCCAGCACTGAAGGTTCATTTTTCCATAAAGCCCAGTGCAGTGAATTGCTGACTGTCCTCAGTTGCTGCTGAATTCATTACCACTTACGGGTATTGAAAAAGTCCCTGGCTGCACTTGCAGCCACGAATCACTTGGGAAATATCTTTTTTGAACGGCCAACAGCTCTTCTTAATTTACCAGAACCACTTGGACACCCTGTTAATTATATTTAACATATATTGATAGAGCAAGGAGAGTTACTGAATTTTGTGGATTGCTCAAGACCTCTCATTTGTATGTTTTCCCCGCTATGTTCATTTATCTTGTTTAAGCATTACATTTCAGTGAATAAACTCCTTACTTCTATCTTTATCTATATTCCTCTCTCCTTTCCTCCTTCTTTCCCTCATTTCTTCCTTCCTTCCTTTCTCTTCCTTCCTTCCTCCCTCCCTCCCTCCATTCCTTCCTTCTTTCCTCCTTTCTTTTCTGGTATCTTCCCTTGCTATTTTTCACAGTCTGTTTCACCTAAGATTAAACTTTTTTCCTATCTGTTTCTCGGTTGTTCCTTGTGTTCATCGAAAAAGGAAGAAGTTTGTGTCTTCTTGCTTATCTTGCCTTTCCTTTCTAGTTTCTCAGTTTTCTATTCTCCCAGAGTCTCTTTCCTACTCCCTTCCACCTCTTCTTTCTTCTGCTTTTTGTTGACATATCCACAGACTGTCCTGCTTTTGCTCATCTAGCCATGTTTTCGTGCAGCTAATCTCTTTCTGCCACTCCAAACCTACAGGCTCCGACTTTCCTGCTATCTTCTTTTTCTTTTGCACACACCCTAAGATTCAGTCCAGTAGCACTGTATGGGCAAGATAAATTACAAAAATGATGCCAAAAGCACAAAAAAAAAAAAAAAAAAAAAAAAAAAAAAAAAAAAAGCACTCGGCTTTTGACAGGTTTTGCACTGCATGCAGGATCTCATCCTGTATGTTGTTGCTCTTAACATCCCTTTCTAACCAGTATGGACAAACTCAGACGGAAGCATTATGGAGGCATTAACAAACACTCTGAAAAAAGTAATAATTAGAGGCAGAGAAGTAAATAAGAAATGTAAGCCAAGTTTATTAATTGTATAGCATGCAAGACTAACTGGATACCTTTAATGAGCAAGATAAGTGATTAGGTAAGGGAAATATTTATCTAAGGCAAATCTCATCTATCTGGAACTCAGTGAAGTGAAAGAAATGGCACCACTTGGGGAAATGACTAGCAAAGGTGGAAAGGACAAACAGAACAAGATGATGAGAACAGACTTGGCTAAAGGGGGGAACTGGCATAGTGGATTGTCCTACTTATGATAACGAAGAGGATTAGGATATTATGCCAGTGCATGACTAATAAATACTATTCGTCTGAAGTGGAGGCTCATTATTTGAATACAGTATTGTATTAGACAATCAGAAGATGAAAATAAGTGCACTACTTTGTTCCAGTTATGCAAAAAAAAAAAAAAAAAAAAAAAAAAAAAAAACCCGAAGGCAGGCTTTTGGGGTATTCCAAATATTCCAAGGAATATTTTCAAAATATTTCTACTGTATGTAGGAAATAATAAATACAAAGGGAATTAGAAATACCTTACCAAACTGCTGTGCTCATCTCTGACCAGTGAAGTTCATGAAAGTTTAATTAAACCTAAAGAATAGAAAAGAGATCAAGCCTGACTGGTGCAATGGAAAGCATCTCTCTTACTAGAAAACATTAAAAAAGCTTGGTTTGTCTGACGTTCTTTACTTTTTTTTCTGTGAGCATATTAAGGAGAATATAAGTAGGGAAAAGAATTAAAGGACCATGCTTGCACAGAAACAAACAGTGTATGCTCATCAACAATAAGTATAGGCTAGAAGTATTGCAATGTTTTAATACCACTCTGAAAAGAAGTAGAAAGGCTTAGAAATGATTGGTTTTAAGCAGTATTTCCTTGCACGGTTTGACGTAGTAGGGCATCTATAGTGGGAGGATCCCAATAAATCATTTGTCTTGCTGCTTTGCTCTAGACCTAACACTACTTACATTCCATAAAGAAGTGTGCTGGTCTCTCTTGTTCCAGACTTGGTGTGGCAGTCAGGGAGTCAGAAGGGATCTATGATGCTGATTTGGAAATACAAATGATGTCAGTATGAAAGAAGGATGGTGTGAGATGGAGGATAATGAAGGGAAGGAAGAGTTAAATTGATTTTTGCCTCCCAGAACAATAATTTTCTGAATGATTCTCTATGTAAAATTACTTACAAAAGAAATAAATCTGCTATGTCATGTGCTTACATGTGACTTACCCTAACCTCATCTCCCTGATGTTCTGAGAAAGTAACTTCTTTTTCAGTCTCAGTCCACAATAAATTCCTGTCATCTAGATGCTTCACAGTTCTCTCCATTGTTTTAGCATTAAAACTGAAAGACCCAGGACTGTCAACTGTAGAATTCTCTACACATTAGCATGGTATGATGTCCAGGCTAATGGGAATCCCTTCTGTTGCCTAAATATTTTTCTGTAACTGTCTCTCTGACTATAGTAAGATGATGGTAATCACCGTTCTCTCTTTTCAGAAGTGCTTTTGTAGATGAATGCACTAGAGATTTTGAGGGTCTCAGTTATTTTGCTGATAAGGCCAGGTGATCACTAAAGGAAAATCAGAGTAAGTCCTCTATTTGTGCTGTGTGACTCCCTGAAGATTCCAAGAGCAGCAAAGACATTGATCCCATGAGCCATATAAGGTCTTCATAGGAGATCAGACCAAAGACTATTTAGATCATATATTAGAGTAAACTGAACTGGTGGGTGTTTTGTGTACAGACCTCTCTGCAATTCTGGTCTGGACACAGACCGAGAAAAATCTATCCCCCTTTCAGAATCACACACTTCATTTCTGGTTATTGTGAAAGGTTGTAGGGATGTGTCTTCTGCTAGGGTAACCTGATTTGCATCCTTGCTATAAATTGCAGTCAAGCAGCACCACCTCAGAAGAGAACAGGGAATGACATTTTATCACCTCTAGAGTTGGGTACCATCAGGTCAAGGCTGAGACATGCTAGAGGGAAAATGTGTTTGCTGCTTGCACTTTGTTTTCTTTCTGACTACATAAAAGGACTTCAGTCTCCAGGGATATAATTACAGCAACTTTCACAGGCACTAAAAATCTGTACACACAGAACTGGCTTATAAAAGAAAAAGCTACAAAAGAACAAGGGAAACACTGAGATTTTATTCAGATTTCTTGGTCCTAGTGTGGAGACCTCCATCCTCCAAAGCTGAGGAAGAATTTCAGATTCTGTACCCTTTTTACTCTTATCAAATGTAGTTGCCATTTGTGATGATAAGCCTTACAGGGTAAGAAGCCATTTGTCAGAATGTGTATTTATAATCCAAACTTAAAACCACGCAGGCCAGTATTTAGCCTCTATCAAAAAGTATTAAACTAGATTGACAACCTGAGCTGAAACGTTATCCCTTGTCTTCTAAATTTCCTATGACTTTTCCACTCTGCATACTATCTTAAATTAATATAAATGCTGTTAAAATAAATACAGTGACATTTTAGTGAGCTAAGAGCTTCTATTCAGCCTCCAAAAATATTAGATGAGGAAAACCTCATTGACAGATATGGATTCCACTTCTGAAGACTTACTAAATCAAAAAAAGATGGACCAGCATGCACTGACGTCATTGCAGCGAATGTAAAGCTAACTAAAAGAGAGCACAGCTTGTTAAAAAAAAAAAAAAAAAAAAAAAGTACATGCAGTTTTAAATGCTTTGAACAATAACAATATGATTCCTAGACTTTAGGCAACTCTTCTTCAAGACAATGTGTAATCTACTGTACAATAACAATACTGAGATGTCAGATTTGTTACTGTGCATTTCACCATGATAACACATTCAGAACAAAGACTTGCAGCTAAGAAAAAACAAATCTGCTCAGCTGAGAGAAGACATGGCCTTTTATGTTAAGATTAGTATTATCTTTAAGAGCAAGCAACATTACAGAGGATCTGTCTTTGATACACAATCCATCATACATTTTAAAGAACTTCTGTTCATTATTTAGGGATTTTATTCTACTGATGACATATATAATTATGCAGAGATTTTGCATAATTAATAACAACTGTCTGCTTTTGCAACTTTCAGTATAATGGTCAAATATACCATTTGTGGAAAAAAATGGGTTACTTGAGATGTCCTCCACTGCTTGGAACATCAGCATTAAAAAAAAAAAGAGAGACAAAAATTAGAACTGTTCTAAACTTTTCAAAACCTGAGTGACCTGCTTTCTTTAAAGGTAAGAGAGCTGTGCCAATTGTTTACCACTAATATGATTGAAATAAATAAAATGTAGATAAAATAAAATAGATCCCAAGAATATCATACTGAATAAGCTTTCTGGACCACTCAATTAGTGTGTTCTGCCTTCAACAGCACAGATTACGAGACACAAGAAATTCCATACAATGTGCTCAGAAGCATATTCTCTTCATACTGTACTTAATTAGGTATTGGTTTATGCCCTGAGGTATGAAGCCTTCAATTCCCATTATTTTTATACTACTTAAAATAACAGTGAATATTCTCATTCTTCATATCAAAATAATGCATAGTTTGCATCTCATGAAGCTAAATACATCTCTAGCCTACATCTACATCTCTTACGTCAGCTATTAATTTTTGACCATGAGTACAACTGATTAATGATGCACACTGGAAAAAAGCATTTTCATTTATTGCTTTAGATATGGATTTAGTTTAATTTAATATCCTTTCTTCCTGAATTAGTAAAGGACATGGACAAAGCCAGCCTTACTTCCATAACTTTATGAAGTTCCTTCTACTTTATTTGCACCCATGTCTGAATGTGATAGATCTTTCTCCTGTGATGGTCTTGGGAGTAGCCAGGTCAACGTATTATTTGGGTTCCCACACCTGCCATTGCCTCTTTGTGCTCCTTTGTATGTCTGAAGAGTTTTTACCACATAACCAAACAATTACTCTTTTATGTTGACCAGAGGCTTCCTTGGAGCAGTCAGCAACAGCAGTCAAATGACTTTCCTAAGTTCTTTCAGATATTTACAAACTGGCAGAGTGCATAAATAAATTCATTAATTTCTGAAAATCTGTAAGTCAGAAATGGAATTACTAATACATATAGACTGAGTTAATCATAGACTCGAAATACCTGATAATGATCCAGACATCTGATAAATCATCTATGAGATAGATTTGATTCTACAGTGTATATTTTAGCCCAGTATGCTAAAAAAGGTGTCTTTAATTCACATTAATGTTTATTAGAGATATATGTTTTAGTTATCCAGCAATATATGAAGAATTTATCCCCAGGTACTTAAAAAGAAGAGATAATTTAAATAGCTCTTTGCTAACTCAGGTTCCAGCAGCAAACAGGTTTTCTACATTTTATCCTATTTTAATATTACAGTATAAATGCCAAATGTAATTTCTTCTGACAATTTTATATTTTTGGGGGGTCAATATTGCATTTGTCATTTAACACCTGTTTGGGGTTAATAAACCTTTGAATGTGCAAAGCAATAGTTGACCTTAATTCGCTGAATCGCAGTGGTCCAGATCAGCTTCTTTAACTGACAAATATTATGCTTTTCTGGTAATAAATATGATGTTGGGGACTTTGGAACATCTGTAAATGAATAGCAATGGATGAAAAAGGAAGTGGACTTTTTTAAACAATTCCTTATTGTTCTTTTTTTATTTTCTAAGAACAGATTGAAAGGTAGAACCTTCGTTGCACTTTATCATGTGATATCTGATACCTCCAGTAGATTGTCACTAAGAGGCTTAGTTTTTTGCCTTGATGGTTAGTGCTGTCATAGTTGACCCGTGGATGAAGTGATGGGATTGTCAGAGTAAAATTTAATTTTCAATGACTTTGAGGTGGAATAGCTATAAGATTCATGAAAAGAAATACAAAACCCTAGTCATAGGCTGTGGAGGTTTCTCTTTTGTCAGATTAGAGATTATTTTCCTGAAATGAATGTTTTCAATGTTAGCCTAGCATGTGCCTTCTTCTATAGTACTTTTTTAAAGTGGCTTCCTCCAATTCATCAGTTAATGCATTATGTTTCAATTTCACTTTTGCTGACGGCTCGATCATTTTGTAAAATCATCAGCAATAACTTGGGAGGATTGCACTTAAAGAGATGCAATTGCTGATTGAAAGATATTGGCCTTGAGATACCACTATGCAATAAGATAATAAGGACTTTCACTTTCAATACAACACAGTGTCCACTTTAGATATTTTATTTCTTGAAAAGATTCTTCCAGGAAGAATTTCTACTTTTAACATGAGGAATGATCCAAAACTGAAAAAAATAAAATTAACATAGAAAAAGCAAGAGAAGGCATGAATCTAACCAAACATAATCAGGCCACACAAGAAACATTGTTATGACATACTAATCTTTCTTATTAAAAAGACACGAAGAAGTGATTTACTGTGAAGCTTTTCAAGAAGTCTGGGATGCTTCAAACCAATTCTTTTTTTAAAGGATATCTGGAATGAGTATCCAGGAAGGATTCCTTCCATTATCCAGTCAATGGATAGCTCCTTTCTCGAGAATGTGTAACAGTTGTAAAGTTGTAGTACTATCTTTATGTTGGAGCTACATTAAAGACCATAGGGCCTTCTCATAAAAAACTCTTGAGTTGGTGATTGCAGTTAGCAATATGAGGAAGAGTTTTCTGCACTGACAAGTAAAGAACGTCCACTTTGTGCTTTTAAATGTATTTATTGAAAACTGCTATCTTTTTCTGTGATTATATTTATTAATAATAAACAGATCAAGTCTTGCTTGATTTCAGAACACTAAGATGTGTTCCTGGCTCTTATAAAAGCTGGAAAGTTTATCAGCACTAAGGGCAAAGGCCTGCAGCATCCCCCCTCCTGGCGGTTTGGCTGCCGGGGCTCCGGGCAGCGCAGAGCCGGGGCGACCCCTTCCCTGCAGTGGCCACGGGCAGAGGCTCCCCACCATGGCAGCGTGGCCGCGACCAGGGCTGATGCCTGGCCTGGGGAGCTGCTTCGAGGGGAGGCTCTCACCTTGGCCCCCACCTGAGCTGCAGCTCCCATGGCGTCGCAGCCTTGGCTGCAATAAGGAGGCCCATCTTGGTTTGATTTGGAATTCCTTTTTTTTTATTTCTGCTAACCACAAAGGCACTTTTCAGAATTAAAGTGTAGATTTTAAAAGTTTCCTGGAGACATTCATCTTTAATAATGTCTGACTGAGAGTCCAATAGGATTTTTTTTCTACCCAAATATAAAAGTTCAAGCTTCTTCAAACACAAATGGTGGCATGAAAGCCATCAATCTTTACTTGCATGTGGGATTCCTTCCAGGGAGCGGAGGGGCAGCTCACGGGCACCAGACCTGTCTATGTGTAACCATATCTGGGACCTGAGGTATTACAGGAATGTTTACAGGATCTGAGATATTTTTACCATGATTCCAGAAAATATAACCTTTTCACTGCTTCTCAGTTTGGCTAATGTGATATTTTCGCTTTCATAATGAATAAATGTAAGAAATGACCTTTAGTTTTAACTTGATTAACTTGATTATTCATCATTAAAATGTTGTCTGTCACCCTTCGTACGGAAAGTATGTAAATTCACCCAGAGAGTAGGGATGTGCTGTTCATGCTGAAACAGATAACATTTTTATTACTATTGTGGTGTTTCTGAGTTTATCTCTATATTAGTTACAGGAGAATTTCTCCTTAAGAATAATATTATAATAACAGTTTACAAATATGTGATTGAAGATTTCATACCAAAATTGACCATCAGTGAAATTTGTTGAAGGGGTTATTGAGCTCATAGAAAGTTAAATGCGTGCATAAATACAAGCTAAAACATAGCTTTTTGTTTTACATTTGGAATATATTCATTATTTCTCATCCAAGTCATATGGCATTCTTAAAACAGTCGACCTACCAATAGTCATTCCACCAATTTTTAACACAAATTGACATACTGAGCCCCCCTCTGTCAGGAAAATTGCCATCAATTGTATAGAGCTCCTGAAAAAAGTTTTTAGGTTTTAAACTTTATTTTTAATCCTTCTAGAAATATTACCCTGGATTTTGTAATTGGAATGCTTCAGGGCATTTTGAAATAAGGATTTGTCCTTAATATGTTAAAAAACTAATAATAAACAGTGGAGGAATGCAGATACACTTTGACGTTCGGTGGAAAAATAGTTGAATTTAAATTTAACAAGCAGTAAGTTTGCTATTGTCAGAAACAGAAGGATTTCAGCAAAAGATGACCACCTGTTATCTCTATTTCTGCAATGAAATCCACTAAAAGAAAAAAAAAATCCTTCAGGCCATAAAGTGACCATATAATTAAACCCCTGTGATAGTTTCTACAGCTGGGTATCTTTACTAACCCTGATATTCCTGCACAGCTTGGAAGGTCAAATAACTAGAGAATTCACATTCATTTGAATGGCCCCTTTGCTGTCCTCCCATCTGTCTCCCCAAGTCTCCTTGCACAGAAATGTGGCCCTATAGGTTTCTTTTCTGTTTTCCAAGAAATGAGTGGGCCTGGCTAATCTCTCCTCAGTGTAGACATCTAACTGAACAGCCTGAAAGTCAGGCATGCAGTAAGTTATTCTCTACATTTTAGGATGGAATGAATTGCTGTGTCTCTCTGTATTGACCAGGGAGGAAATCTGAATGACAGGAAGCCTAAATTTGTGCATATTGTCTGTAGACGATATTAGATGTTTGGAAGTTCTTTGTAAGAGAACGTAATTAAGAATATTGGGTTTATATTTCCACTGTCTTGAAATTAGACAATCATTATTATGCAGTAACGATTGTTTTCAGTAGTCCTTTCTCTGCAGTGATTCCTTCAAACAGTAATGAAGTCATTAAGCTGTGTTACTAATTTGCTGATGTAACTTCAGATTTCTTTTAGAAAATGTGCCTAGTGTCAAAATAGAAGCAGAACTAATATGTTTAGTCACTAGTAGGTTTCAGCTGTGGTGTTTTTTAGTGGTGTACATGCAGAAATACATCTTTCACGAGTAACTGCGGGCTGTTTCAGTCTGGGTTAAAGTGATTATTAGTGATCTGATACATTTTGCTGTCAGCAAGTGGTTTCCAAAAGCCATTGCATACAAGATGTCTCTCTGCCTAAATCAAGAAAGTCCTGCCAAGCACAGCAGTTTAGAAAGAAAGGGTCAGTCTAAGAAGACATATCACACTGCACAAAAGCATCTTCTAAAAGTAAATGGGGGATGGGGACTAATTTTTTTTTGTAAAATTTCCTTTAAAATAGTTGTAGCTAACTGTTAATAAGTTTGCATGACTTTGTAAAGCAAACACACATATAGTTGGGGGTTTGTTTGCCTTCCTATTGAAAGAAATGGTTTCTTTAAAGTAGCTGTTACTAGTTATAAAATGTTTCAGAGGAGATAAATATACATACATAACTTGATATAATTCAGGGTATATGGGTATTTTTTTCCTTCTTTTCCCCTTTCTCTTCTCCTCCCCCCTTCTATTTCCTTCATGAGAGTTTATAATCCTGAATGATTTAACTTCTATCTCTGATGAGTAGAAGAATGTGCAGTCCGTAGTTCACTGAAACTTCATGATACATCAAACATGGTTTGTGAAATGACTGTCAGTTCCTAATGGCTCTTCTTAACTGCTGGCATGTATATTCAGAAAGCTGTGGCCTTAACCAGTATTTTTAATTAAAATACTTGTAACAAACAAAAAAAAATTATGCTTTTATAAAGCAATAACATTTTGTTTACTTATGTGTTAATTGCCGTATTTGTCCTCTCCCCTTCCCTTCAGGTTCCAGATAGTTTTGGCACTGGCATGCATGATGGGCTATGGATTTTTTTAATATGGCTAAAATAGACTTAAACCAGAAACTCCTGTTATTCACCAAATGGAACTTTTCTTTGAGACTCAGATTAGAAAGACTGAATTGTTGCACAAGACTCTCCTGCAGCTGTGCTGTTTTCAGACTACCTGTAAAACAAAAGAATTAACTCCTTGCAGCCATTCTGTTATCAGTGGCAGAGCTGTTATATCAGGTGACCTGTAAAACACATTTCATAGTGGGTAATGTCATCTGGGACTGCAGTAGCTTTAGCCTTTCCACTTTGATGGCTGTTTTCAACCTCTCCCTCTCTGCACCAGCTATGCTGCTGTCTCCCTCCATGCAAATGTGTGAGTGCTTTTGATAAGAGCGGATCTCTATATTTATAGCAAAATTCTAGACTAATAGAAAAAATGGCTGTACTTATTCAGACCAAGGGTCCATCTATGTAGCATTCTGTCTCCATCAGTGACCGTAAGAGAGAATGCAAAGGTCAAAATAAGAATGAGGCAAACACACATTTCTCTGCAATACTCTCCCAGCTTCCAACTATTTTCAGGTCAGAAGAATTCCTGAGACTGATGTGATTTGTCTGTTTACTAACTTCCCAGTTGATCTTTCTTTCAAGTTCTTATTCAGTCTCTCCTTGAATCTGTGTACATTTCTTGCACTCAGCATAGCTTTTGGCACAACGTTCCACAAGTCTGTTACCCATTCAGGGAATAACCATTTCCTTATGTCTGTTTTGAATTTGATTCCTGTTAGCTTCAAATGATGGCCCATAATTCTTGTTCTGGAAGAGGCAATGAACAGTTGATCTCTATTCACCTTGTCTCTTGATTTTGTAGACCTCTATAGCATGCATATATATGTATATATAACATATAGGTCACCTCTTGCCCTGGTTAAAGCATCTCAGCCCAACCTATTTTTCATATGGATGTTGTTTTGCTCATAGGTATGTTGTGCCTTAGCTTTGATAATCCTTACTGCCTTTCTCTGAATCTTTCCAGTTCTAAAATCAGTTCTAAACATCCCTCTGTTCCTCACCTCTCTATCCATCATTTCAGAGTTCTGTTACCAATTGTTTAAAACTGTGCTTTGTTAATGCTGTCATTACATGGTTTTCCCATCCTTCATTGTTGGTTGATTTGATTGACCCTGATTTATCAGAAAATGACAGCAGCGAAAATGTGACTGTTTAGAAGGAGACAGCAAGAATGTTCACACTAAAAGTTACATGGGACATTTAGTCTTGTAGTAGAAGGGGATGATTTTGACAGATAGCAGAGAATTTTTTCTTGTAAGAATTAGTGTAGCGGAGGGGAAATGAATACAGAAAACAGAATCCACAGTTTAAATATATGGTCAGTATATTTGATGTGGAGAATGAAGTGGCAGGAGGAGGATCACAGCTGAAAGAGATAATGACTTTTCAGTGTTTGGCTTTTTAGAATTGGTTACTGTTCTGGAAGATGTCAGCCTCTTCAGAGAGAAAATGGGGTGATGGTAAGTGTTCAGTCTAACAGATGAAGAGGCAGAAAAAAACAATATCTCTTCCAGCTGACAATCCTAATGATCCTGCTTCTATCTCTACGTATCTCACATATCACATTTACAGCCAGTGTAATTAAACTGTGTGCATTTCTTTAGTCCCTGAAAACATCTCCTCTTCTGAATGAAATCTTATTATAAAAAGTGCTTCCCCATCTACTAACTAACTTTCACACTTTTCAGGAACATGTAGCTGACAGATATGATTGCATATTTTTTTGAGATGAGGAGTCCAGAACGCACACAATATTCAGTGTGTGACCCATATCATGGATTTATGCAACAGCATAATGCCATTTTGGATTTGTTCTCTATTTCTTTCCAAATGCCAACATTTGGTTTCCTTTTTTTTGGAAGCTACTGAGATAATGTTTTTGTGGAGTTACGAAAGCATAAAGCGTTTGGTGAAGGACTGCTTAAAAACTATTGAAAAATCAAGCAGCCTAGATCAAGTGGGTTGAGATCAGCTGGGTGCATACACTTGCTCACTGAGGCCTTCAAGGAATGCTAAGATGTCTGCAAGGCAGGACTTCCCTTTACAGAAACCATGTCGGCTTTTCCTCAGGAGACCCTGTTTATTTAGACATTCACTAATGCCACCTCAGTCTTTACAAAACAGATCCATGCAACTCCCCCATAGCAGCCTTGTCCTCAGAGAGACACATCTGAGCTCTGAGGACTCCTCCAGCTTCCCTTGTCGCTGCCTCCACCGGGCTCCCCCCTGCCTAGCCCCAGCCCCAATTCAGCCCCACCAGGGCTGTCAGTTGCTACTATTTACTCCCGCACAGTTGTGCTTTTTACATCTAAACTGTCAGAATTTATAGTGCTTTTCATTTTCTTTGTTTGGGTAAAAGAACATTTTGAAAAATACTTTCTTCTTTCTAACAATGTCTTTTAGTTGGCTGTATAGCCATGCTGGCTGTACTTTATCCCTTTTCAAATCTTGCTTAGTAGGTGATATGCACTGCTGTTGTGTTTGCAATATCTTATCCTTCAGAAATTTTCATGCTGCTGGGAAGATTTTAATTCTCTTAGCTATCTCTTTTGGTTTTAAGTAGAGCACAATGGTGGTAGAGGTTTTCGGCTTTGCTGTTCCTGCAGCAATGTTGACACTAAGCACTTTCTGATCACTGTTACACAGTGGTGCTTCCACTGTAATCCCTGTAAGATTTTGAACCACATCCTGCACTTTACTCACTAACAAGATTATTACAGCCCTCAGTTCTTTCTGTAATTCCTTTGGGAATAGCATGCTAGTTTGAAGCCCCTTAGGTCAAAAAGAAAACTGAACTTAAGACTCCAGTGCATGCAGGAACTTTCTAACAATCTGGCTGTTATATAAAGACATGTAGCAATTCTTGCTCCAGATATCTTTAAAAAGAAAAGAATGATCTTCATTGCATCCTTTTGAAAAAAAGAATATGGGACATCCTCCCAGGGGAACACCGTGGATGGAGTATCCCGGGGAAAAAAGATGCCTTCTTGAAGCCCTAACCTAGCATGTAAGGTGTGGAAGGTAACAGCATGTGGCACACACCTATGCTGTCCTTGTTTCCCACTGGCTTCCCCCGAGTCCTCCCTGTTCCTCGCACCAGCTACTTCAGACTGCCGTATTGAGATCTGTGTCTTTCCCAGCACACTGAGCAAAGGGTTTTAACATGGGTATTTAGCTCTGAGTTCTATAGTCTGTGCTGGGGCCCAGGCATCTAAAAATCAGGTACTTTTGTATCTGCCTTTCAGGCAGCTAAATCTTGTAGGGTTTAGTCTTTAAACTTTAAATTCCAATTATCCAAACAGTAACTGAAGCATATTTTTGTTCTGCAGGCAAACATAATTCAGCTCCATTATGAACATTTTAGGCAAGTTTTCGCCCCTCAGATGTTTTCATTTATGGAATGTGGCTGCCACAACATTTGAACTAGAATAGTGGCAGTAAGTATCTTCTACCTCTACCTACCTGAAGGCTGTGATTTGTTGGGCATTTCTAATGGCAGTAGTTAAACAGAAAATAGGTTTCTAGGTTCTCAGAAATGCGTACTAAGCTGTGTAACTTGGCTGTCATTTTCTGTCAAAAGTTCAGTCATAGTATTGTGAGGGAAATCTAGACTATCAGCAGCACAAAGATCAAGAAAGAACCTACCATGACAATCTGGTGATTTTTATTTCAGCTAGTAACCTGACAAGATCCAAAATCAAGGCATTAGTTTTAAATGATCATGGCCTTGTACAAAAATCCAAATTTAATTTTGGATGTATAGAGCTGTTAGTGTAATTCTGCACTGTAACTGTGTAATCTCCTTAGTCTTGAACAATTTTGTTTTTTGAATCAAACTCTCAAGTATGAGACTTTCCAGAGGAAAACACCCAAAAGCAACCAGACTATTTTCCCTCCAGCTGGTATTCCTAACTCTGAATTACGGGATTAAAATATGAAAGGAATTCCTGACATTAATAGCTCTGACATAAAGGGGATGTGATTTAAAATCTCTTGAAACATGTTCTCATTAGTAGGACCCTGAAGTTATTTGCTATAGTTACCAAAATTTTGATAAAAGCCATGTTTGAGGCTAGAAACTGCAATAAAATGTTTAATAGGTTTTGGATTTCAAGAAGTGCAGCAAAATAGTATCTAATTACTTTCATACTGTGTTTTTCTTCAGTGGCTTCTTTCAGTCTGATCAAAATTCACACCTGTCACTATCTATTTGTGCCTTTGTTTACTGATGTTTTTCTCTTCTCAAATCCTTTTACTTTTTTATATTTTGATCTAAACGAAAGGTTTTTGGAACCATTTATTGGTTACAGTGCTCTGAACTGTGAAATAATATATTTCTTCATTTAGTTTATGCTGAAGTATTTGTTTACTTCGAATGCTAGACCCTTTCTTTGCAACATTCTAAAATCTGTAAAAATGCAATGTTTGATTTCATTCAAAATATATCAGTGCTTTTGGTTTTGAAGAACATCACAGAAACTTTTGTAATGCTCTGAGTACTACTTCTTTGTAATGGAAATGCATACTCTGTCTTAATAACAACATTTCCACTTTTAAATGTCGTACTTTCAAACATTCTACAAAGATGAAAGGATAGACTTTTCTGCTCTTATTTATCTTTAGTAATCTGAAAGATTCTCTACCTGTAAACAAAGTAATGATTGAAATGGAGAGATACAGGACTTAAATATTTAGTAAATATTATCCCTTTAGCAGCAAAGAAAATGAAGTGCAGAGAATTTGAATGACTTGCTCCAAACCATGCAGAGTGAGTATCACAGTTATGGCTGGAAAACACACTACTCTGGCTCTTAAATTGGTGTTCAGTCCATTGGCCCTTTCTGTCAGAGGTGGCAAATCCCTGATCTTCCCTGCTGGTTATGGAGCACTTCATAAGACAACAGCATCCTCTGAAATGACAACCCAATGAAGAAATCGCTCTGCTAATAAATTGCAATTCTGGTTTGGCAACGCTAGCCATTGAATGAGTTTAGTCTATATTTAAATCATAATTTCTTGGCTATGTTATTATGGTACAAAAAAACATGCTCAATTTCAATAGCTGTCTCTTGCAGTGTTGTGACTTTGGTCATAATCCCAGTCACTTGTTAAAGTACATTGCGCTTGCAGGGGAACGAGGAGTGCTTTGTATGAGATCCTCAGCCCCCCCCCCCACAGCCTTGGGTGGGAAGAGGTGTGGGGTATTTGACACCCTGCACCTACAAGTCAGTTAGCAGAACTGTTTCACAGACACTGCCAGACCACTGCACCTATAGTATTTTGAACAAATTTTATCACCTTTATGCCCTTGGTCTGGTAATAACTTGAATATTTTGCTTCTTTCTAACCTCTCTCCAGTGAAGTGTCCTTTTGATAGCTTCCTTTATCAAAAGTGACCCAGTAAAGTCCCCTTTCTACTGCTAGGTGCTTGGTAGCACCTAGATTATAGTTCTTCATCAAGAAATGAACATCACAACACCAGAGAAGCTCCAGAAAACAGGAAATCTAATAGCTGAGCTCACAGATCAGGAATATTGTGTCACAGCCGCCTGTTGAAGTTGATGCTCCACGTCATTCACCGAGAGCCATATTCAACGGCCTAAATACCACTACAATCTGCTGTTGCTTTCTGCCTAGTGCCAGGCAGTTGTCTACCCAGCTGTCTTCCTAGGTAATCTCAAGTGTCTCCACAGACATCTAGTTCTGTCTAAGGCAGAAGGCCTTTTGTGGAATCTAGGCTATCCAAACACGTCTCTCAATATCAATTAAATGTCCATACTGCTCACCTCATTCTTAACATTAAAGAATTTCCACTAAAGGGATCATTTCTCTGCCAATAACCAAGTCTCTCTCTGTGAGTCTAACCTCTCAAAATAGTTTACTCTGTTAATTATGTATGTAAGAATATAAGTATATATACAAATAAGTGTATAAGAACAATGGAATGTGAAAAGAAAAAGCTGGAAGACAGAATTTCTCAGCAGCTGGCCCATGGCTGAAGTTCACCTATACAAGAGAAGAAACTGTCTGTCAATGTCCCCCGTTCTGGTACTCTCCTGAATTCACTGAAGTACAAAGTCATTGTATTACATACCTTTAAAAAAATCAACATAAAATACAAAATAAATATGCAGTGTGCATAGAACAAACTGAATACACTTTTTAATACAAATTAAGAACTGCAAAGTATTCTGATTCAGCAGTGCTCAATCTCTGATTATACAAGAGCTAAATAGATGTTGTAAATTTGCCAGCTGTAGGAAATTGACAGTAATGAAATTGCATGTTTACCAGTCAAACCTCTCAAATGTATTCCCACTCCCACTCACTATACAGTATAAGGAGTTTGCCAAATTCTGTGATCAGTATGTGTTAAGTATTTTCATTCTTGCAAATCGCAGCTAAAAATTTATCTGGAAAAGAGCTGGAGCTAAACAACCCAGCGCTGGAATCCTTGCACAGCACAGGCAGCAGACGTGGCTGACAAGGAGGAGAGGTTATTTTGCCTGCAGGAAGGAATGACACACGTAGCTGAGCTACTACCACGGAGACAGCTTTGAGTGCAGTGAAAGATATAAGAAAGGTATAATCAGAGAAAAGAACTATAATTTTCCTGAACAGGATGGGGAGATTGAGAAAGGATTACTTAACAAGACAAAAGAGCACTCTATTCCAGGAGCTAGCGTACACCTTCGTGCACAGGCATTGCCTCCTTGGGAGAGGAAGGGAGGGCGCTCCTCTCCGCAGGTCCCTGCTGCCACCGGGAAGGGTTGTGGAGCAGGCTTGCAAACGGCAGTGCTGGGCTACACCCGCGCTCAGCACAGCACACCCACCACTTGCCCCCTCGCGCCTTCCCACACCTCTCTTCCCTCCGAAGTTGGAGGATCCTTCTGCCAGGCCAGCACTAGGTCTCTAGTCCTATCTAGTCCTAAATATTTTCTTGTCAAAATACATGTTCAGGAATATCTAATTAGATTCTAGAGATAAAATTCAGCATTTTTTCATGGTGGTGTACATACATAATACTGTCATTTTCCACTGCTTACTCTGACATAAGAAGCAGATTTTTTCCCTTAAATGTAGCTAGATCTCAAGAAAAAAAAATCTGTTGGAACAACTTCGCTAGTGACAATCCAGTTCAATATTTGTTTAATGTTCTTTGTGCTATAGTGAGTTTTATAAACCCAATCTTTGGAAAATCCAGATGAATCAGAAGAGCAAATGGCATATTGAATTATCTGTTACAAAAATGAAACATCCAGTACTGTATGCACAGTGCACCAAAAATAAGTGGCTCCCAAAATAGCCATTAGGGCTTCAGGTAACAAACTGTTCTTACACCTCCACTCCTGTCCTTCCCCATGTCACTACTTCCCCTTTTCATTATTTGCTGTATGGACAGCTGTGGTTGGAAGTGGGAAGCAAGGTATGAGGGCAATAAGAAAAATCTGAGTGATAATAATTTTGAAGAAAAGGATATGCCATACACTCTGCCACCATCATCTTCTTACAGAATTAAAATAATATTCATCCATTTGGAAGGAGAGGCAGAGGTTAGTCTCCAGTAACCCCATCTCTCTGCTCTCCAGCTGCCCCTTGAATTACTCTAGCCAGAAATCAGCCTCTAGGATCATTACCCACGGTCTCACTCTGCCCTTATTTACCAGTTACCAGCACTTTAAACCCCAACGAACCACACGTTTTCCTTGACTGAAAATTTCTCCTGTCTCCCTAATCTAACCCATGCCCCCTTTGAGTCTGGACACCTCTGTGCTCAGCACTGACAGATGCTGTACCCTGTGAAACCTTTCCTGCTGCACTACAGTCACTCAGTGGCCTCCCGTGTCAGAGAGCCATCTATCTGGCTTCCCTGGAGTAGGCTGGAAATCTCTTCTATCCCCCGGGTTACAATCTCTGTTCAACTCATCAACACTATTTATTGCAAGGTCAGAAGGAGCAGCAGCAACCTGGAAAAGACAGTAACTGCAGGGAGCTCAATATTCAGCTTCCCTGGGATTAATGAAAAGCAGTTCTCCAGAAGCCACTTCGTTTTCTGGTGCAGTCTGTACGTCTTGCAGACACACGTGGTGGCACTGAAATATTCTGAGACTGGACCTGGTAAAATCACACCAAATTCCTTGCTGGCACAAGGGATCCTTCAGATTATTATACATCAGCAATGTCGTCCTGTATTCACAGTGCAGCTGACATAGCAGTGTTATCAGTAAAACTAAGCCTCACTCATTCCATCTTACACTGTGCTTGGTCCTTGCATTTAGTTGCTGGCAATGATATCAGATGATTTCATTTACCTTATCAGGGACACTAAACAGATGTCAATCTTTTCCTGCTAATAGCCAACATTCATATCTTTTTTTTTTTTTTTTTTTTTTTTTTTTTGCTTTACATTTCCCGTGTGGCACAAATCAAGGCATGTGCAATGCCGATTCTGGGGCCTGGTGCAAAACAAATATTCTGTCCTTAAAAATATGGATGAGCAATCAAAATGTGGGCAAATGTCAATCAAATTCAAATGTAGCCTTTTTGCTACAATCTGTAAATTTCTGCTCTTTTCTTACCTAGCAAGTCAACGAATTAATTTTATATTGCAGAGTAGCTATTAAAAAAAAAAGCCCAAATGAGTATTTAATGTAATACGAGTTTACTTCCACTGAATTCAGTTCTACAGACCTTCCGGTTCAGTGAGAAGCACAGTCTTATGGTCAGAATGCTTTTAGGATGGCTAATATCCTTCCAGACCTGAGTACTGTGTAAGGGGTTATTCTACTGGTGAGATACTACTTTTTGCTTGCTACTCACATTTTCTTAGTCTGTGCCCTGGCATTGCTCTTTTGCACAATACATATTGCAGTGTCAGGTTAAGAACTGATTATATTTACTAGAAATTCTTGAATGGCTCCCTTTTAAATTCTTGCTCCCAAATACAATGCTTGTTTGTCTCACTGCTTGTTCTGAACACAAAGTAATAGATTTGATTCCTCACCCACCTTGATGAACGCTTATTCATGGAAGTAGCTTCCCTGGCAGCAGTGTGAGATCACACAAAATGTAAAATACTGATTTTTTTTTCCCAGGATAAACTTTTTAGTCAGAATTCTCTTTTTCTACAGTCCACTTTATAATTATGAGGTTGATAACTAACTTAGCAATGAGTTAAAAATAAGTATATGAGTAGCTGAGGATGCAGTTCATATCTATGAAAAGACACCGCAGAGATCAGCCAAGTCAAATATACTCAAGTTACTATATATGGAGAAAAGTAAGATGCATCTGTGTTGCTTTCATATTTATAGATTATACTGTTTTTTTGTGTGTAGAATTAAGGAATTCTTATTATATTTTTGTCATCTTTATACCCTCCATCTCCTCTGGCTCTTAGTACTATATACGGGAGTGACTTTAATGTTTTTTCCATTAGGAAAAAAAAGTTTGACTGAAATCAACATATTTTGAAAAGAAACGCCAATTTCAACAAATTTTCATTGAAAAATTCTGAAACAAATTCTAAGATTTTTTCAACAGTGTCCGAACATTTGTTTATTAATGTTATACTTGATGTGATACCTTTATTGGCTACTTCAACATTTCATTTCTCTTCTACCTCCTTTTTTATAAGTAAAGTTGAAATATTCTATTGATTTGACATGATGGTTGTGTTTCTGTCATTTAAGATGATTGTTATGATTTCCCTCACCATAGTGCTCAGCAGAAGGTGAATGTCACAGATCGAAAGCTATGACCTGCCTGTATCCTATCAAGCTACAATGCCCTCAGCTTGCTTATTTCCTTCTTATAAAAGCTACTATCTATAGTTGCTGTTGTTGGGTGGTGAGACACCACATGATGGTGCAAAGGATGAACCTTCTGTTCCTTTTCTTAGTATCTTTTGAGTAGCATATATATTGTATATATTTCTGAGAACACTCCTGTCTAAGCTTCTTGTTCATACTGTTTTCTCTGTTAAAGATTTTTCCTGAGATATGTTGGTAAAATGAGTTACACCTTGTTATTAAAAAACACTAAACACATAGCCTTCTTACTTGGTGCATGAGGATTCTCTCTATGAATATCACGTAAAGATTACACACGATGCCACAGAGGGTGCAACTGAGATTAAAGTACTCAAGATGAACAGCATTCTTCACTCACTATACCCAAATCTAGGGTGCTCTCTCAACATTAAATTTAACGCTTTATATTATATTGTAATGCTTGCACATTATTGAAAACACATTTCCATAGGAAAAAAATTCTATTTTCCAAGTGCCTCTAATTGAGCAGTTACACAGGGATGTGGGAGATACTTACAGTTTGGTCTGGAGTTAAGATGACATATTTTTTACTAGTAAATACTATTATTTTCTTTGCTATCAAATGTGAAGCATTGGAGACAGAAGGATAGAGCTGGGAATCACACATATGTTTAAAAAACCCTATTGGAACCATTTGCTTTTTCAGAGGAAATCATATGGAACATGGACAAAAGCCTTTTCTGAGTTAATCTTTAAAGTTTCACAGGAAAAAGTTGGATATGACTTTTCTCTTGTTTACATAGGAAGTCAGTGACTGTCACTTTTATCTTTCTGTCACTTTAGGTGAGCACATGAGCAAACATCTCTCCTTACAACTAGTTTCAATTTTCAATACGCAGAAATAAGTAAACTGTTTTTCTAAGACTATGTTACTGCTTCTTGATCACAACTCATCCATAAACGTGAAGAGGATTTTTTGTCCACACTCAATGCTAAAGATAAAGAAGACTCTTCTGAGTTCCCTTCCCTTCCCTTCCCTTCCCTTGCCTTCCCTTCCCTTGCCTTCCCTTCCCTTCCCTTCCCTGAATTTATTCATCCATTTTAGTACTTATTTTTCACACATCAGTAGAAGCTTTGCTGTAATAGTTCTGGTTTTACTTTCCGTGAGAGTATATGTTGTCAGCTAGAAGAAACTTTGCTAAAAGGTTGACTTTGAGACTAGTTCAAATGTGCTCTTCATTGAACACGCTTAATCTTCTAAATTCCCTGCTATTGATTTGCACAAAGAGAAGCTTATGTCTGTTAATGGAGATTTATTTCTGTAGTCCAAACTGATGATGAACCTCATCCTATCATACCGTTGATGATTTTTCTCCCTCCTTTCAGTACAACATCTTGAAAAAGTTTGCATTAATAAGCTTCAAAATAAACTTTGCCATGGCAAAGCACTTGCCAGAGTGGCAACATCTGTAGCTTCCAGTTATACAAAAAGAACATATAGAGTAACCGTTGCTGTTCACAGACCAAGATTTAGTGCTGTTTTCAAAAGGTACCAGTAGGTGTTTTGATAAATATTTACCTACCATGAGCTCTTTCACTTTGCACACTAACAAAATATTTTCTTCTATTCCTAAAACACAAGGGGGCACTTTAGGATAAGAAACCTGCAAGAGCGTGGTAAAGGGCACCAAAGAGTTCAGTTTTAGAAAAGTAGCTTTTCTAAATCTTCAAATTTGGGTTGCGTAGATGCAGAGAATACCCTTAGCACCCGAAGCTTTCTGTTCCAGACTTTCAGACAAGAAACATAATAACACTGAACAGATTTTAGTATAGAACAGGGCTTGAATCAGTGAAGGGAAATAGGGAAGAGACAGCTCATACCAACTAGAAGTGTTGGAAGGATCTTTCTCGAACATGTTTTCCTTTTGTTCAGGAATGTACATGCATCAATTAACAGAACAGATTTGACAGTGTTTTAGTTCACACTTTTAATATGATGAGCATTAGTGCAGCCAGGTGCACCATAGCCCCAAGATAGAGTTAAACTTGATTTTATTTATAATTCATTTTGTTTCCCATAGAGAGTACAAGGCAAGCTTTTGCAACATAGGCTAAACTGCTTTACGGAAGAAGGGGTGAGTATCATGAACACTCGGCTGCTGGAAGAATGACTAGATGTAGCAGCTGAAACTTTTATCTTTGCATGGATACAGTACAAACAGCCATTTTTCTTTTCTAAGGAAAACTCTTAACATTTTCATTGCTGAATATTCTAACTGCTTTACTGCAATGAAATATCTATTTCTGTAACACTGCTCAGCCAGAAGCATTCCACAATGATTTACACTTTTGTAAAAGCTTGCAGATCACTTGGAGCGTGCCTTTGCCTTGTGTTAATTTCAAGTATACAGGAGAGGTAAACCTGCAGGAAGGCAGGGGCTTTCTTCATGATAAGATGACTCTTGGGGAAGTGAGATAGGAGATGGGGAATGTTAACATATCAAAGTATGTCTCCAGGCTTTCCTTTTGCCCCTGCCACCCTCCAGTGTGTTGGAAGAATTAAAGGAAACAAGAATCCACAGGAGAAATTTGGGCTGACTTGATCAGTATTCATGTTAGCTTCATCACAGGAGAACATATAGCATTTCCCTACTTCCAGGCCAGACTGCCTTCAGCTCTGTGTCCTCGTTGTGAATGTTTCCACTTAACAGCTCTGCTCTGGCAGCCAGTGGCCAGAAGTTGGAGAAGCTGCTGCTTACGGGTGGCTCTTGCATGGTGGGGCACAGAGAAAAAGTGCTTAACTGTAGGCATGTCTTTGTTCTGTCAAACTAGGAGATTGGCTAAACGTGAAAAACTTGGATAATTGCACTGTGTTTCAGGATCTGAAAAAGGGTTGCTGTGACTGAATTCCCATCCAGCAGCCAGGAACCGCTCCTCTCTTCTGAGGAGCATGGCCTGGGTACATCGAGCTCTGCATGCGAAAGTGAAGCTGCCAGTGTGCAAAGGCAGAGGTCTCTGCCTGGATTCACTGCAGTGTGCCTGCACTGTTTGGAGCATTTTTTGCGGGTTCTCTGACAGCTTTTGGAACTACTTAGAACAGAAAATTCTTTTGTGATATAGCCATGGGGTTTGTATTGATTGTAGATCTTTTATTGTGGGCTTGATTTTAGAAAGTGCAGAGTACTGTGCATGTGTGTTTAATAGCAGGACCACTCCCATTCTTAAACACTTTACTGAATCAGAGGTGGCATCAGATAGAGTCAAAACATAATTCTTTCCTCAAGTTTTTGCAGTCTAGGCAGTTGCCTCAGGATTTAGTCAAGAATTCATTTAGTAGGAATCGATGCAGCAATATCACTGTTCTGCAATAAAAGCCCTTAAAATGAGTGTTCAGATTAGCATTAGATTCAGACTAGATTAGAACATTCAACAGCAATATATAGGGATATATATATAATCCATACACTATGACCTCCTGTCATAGGGTGCTCAACCCCCACTATTTACTTCCTGGGGAGAATTTAATGTAATCAGCTGGAAGGTAGAATTGTCTCTGTATGGTATCTTGCAAAACAGAATAAATATTTGTCAAATGAATGAGAAAAACAAAAATAAAAAGAACACGGTATCCAAGAGAGGCTGGCAATTGTTGTCAATGATAGGGTACTTTCTCTGCACTTCGATTATTTTATTTTATACCTAAGAATAGGAGGAATATTTAAAAGGTTCATTTTGGCAGCTTTTGCATTTCTTCCAAAGCATAATGTCCTCTTCAGATTTTTCAACTGCCTACTCATGGCTTATTCCCTATCTGACACTTGAGTAATTGTTATAAACCATTTCCATCTGTGATTTACTTTGTGTTTCCTATTGCAGGTGACAGTTAATGTATCTTGTCTGCTGCTATGAAACGAAAAAAAACGGTCTGAAAATGCTAAGAACAAACACTTGCAAAGACCAAGGCAGAAAAAAAGAAGTTTTCATTTACAAAATTCATATGCTTTGAAGATCTCCTGGAAACAGCGTTAGGATGCCTAAAATATCTTCTTTCCAAAAAATTCAAGTGAGAATAGGATGCTGCTGATTAGAAGTTTATATTTGCATCCTAAATTGCTTCAGTTAGAAAAGAGACATAGTGTACAGTAAGCAGAGATTCAGTACTATAGATTTCCACATACTTTCTAAACTTACTCTGCATTTTGCTCCAAATTACTTCCAGCTGAAATCTACTGACATCAGAAGAGTTATATCATGAGTAAGTTGTTTGACCTAAGGTGAACAACAGAACCTGAAACAAATAAAGTTTAATCATCTCTGTAAGGATCCAGATGCAGCAAGTAGGGCTCGCAGAGTAGTGTTAATTCTGGAGACATCTGTTGACTAGAACTCTACAGCTGGAAGTAGTAAAGATCAGGAAGTCACATACCTAGCTCAGAGAGAGAGGCAAATAGTGAGTAATCATGCTGCCTTGAAGAAAACCACTTGCTATTGCTAAAGGTTATGCCTACCATAAAATATGCAAGAATTATCTTCAGTTCCAAATATGCTGACTTTGAAAAAGGTTGAAATACCTATGCAACAGTTTCACTTTCCAAATACTGAGAGTTTGGTAATATTAGGAATTAGTTTTACCTGTCCTTCCGCTAGTTAATTGGATGCATTTTCTGCTTTAAAAGACATTTTTTAATTTCATCATGACAGCTTCAGCTGCACAGATGAAACGTATAACTCACTCATAGTTGGGCACATCCATAATCACTGTAGTCCAAATCAGTGATTATCAAACCGTGTGCTATAATAGCAAAATCATAGTGGCTGTAGTTTTGACAGATAAAGTCAAGATGAAACTATTTGGTAAGAATATACTTTCAATCGTGTTCACACAGGGAATATGTGATGTGCATACAGCTGCTGTGAGTACACATGGGAATTGTTAGTCTAAAGTGATGCATACTACAAAATATTTATTATATTGATAGCAGGCTTTCAGGTGCTCCATGGTTAAGCATCTAGCTGAATCAAACCTAATGAAGAGTATTTTTCGTGAAAAGACCCTTGCTCTTTACATCTTGAAATGGCTTTTTAATGCACTTGGAATCTCTCTAGCATGCAGTATATTATCTGCTCTTTAGGAGCATTTGCATCCCTGCCAAACTTGTGCTGTCCATCTTAAATCTTTTTCTTTTTTCTTTCTTTATATATTTGTATATATTGTAGTTAACTTTAGATTATTATGTAGATTATTGCAGATTACTTTAAAAATGAGAAATTATTTAGTTCTGCTTTTGTAAGGAAGAATGGTTAAGAGTCTGGTCAAGTCAAATATCAGTGGAGAGTCTGTGGAAAAGATTGGTGAAGAAAAGGCAGGACGATACCCACAACGCACTAGATAGAAAAGGTCTTCTCTGGGTTCTAGGACTTAATCCTGCTAGATACTGCTGAGCAGTTTCCATCACATTAAAGGAATTTAGGAGGTTCAGTAAGTCACAGTAGGTCCATAATACCTGTCTAGCTTCTGCCCTAACAATCAGAAAAGCTCTCTGTTTCTGGTGACTGATGTGCTCAGTCTTATCATTTGCTTATCTTTTCATCCCCTCCATCTCAGATTTTCAGCATTCTTCTAACTAAAGCCTCGGTCATTTTGTGATATTTCCTCTGTTTGATGAATAACTCCATTTCTGCCAACCTGAACATGCAGTAATAGATAAATGTGTCCAAATTCTTTCATAACAATTCATCTCTGGAATACAGAATGCTCTGCTGGTATTGTCCAGATGTCCTCTAAACAAGATAAAATTTGCTGGGCATACCAGCCTGCCGTGTCTTGGATGAACCATTATATCCTGAGCAGTTTGAGTTCTCCATGGTTTTGTTTAATACCTTTTGTCCACATCCCTACATGAGAACAGTAGAAATGAGAAGCTGTTTCCAACAACACTGAAAACTGCTGCCCAAATTCTGATTTTATGTTTTTGTAGATAAAAATAATTTTGGAAAGAATACATTTAAAAGCTGCCTTTATCCCAGTTTGTGTCTAACTTCAGAACAATTTCAGGATTGGACAAATACATATTCTATAAATATAAATATTCTGTGATATCTTTTCCCCCTACCTTTATTCATTCCTTTATTCCCCCCCCCCCCCCCACTTTCTTTTAGTAGCGTAAAAGACGTTTGTTGCTTTCTGTGGAGATTTGGACTCATAATCCATTGCTCTCTCTCTATATATATATTTAATTTTGGAGATATTTATGTAAGGCAGGGAGATGGTCTGCATTCCTCAAACATATTTCAACCATTATTTAAAAATCATAGTGGAGAGTAATGCACTCCTGAGATATCCCCAGCAAATAGCTGCTCAGTTTCTAGAATGACAACGTGATGGTGCTCTAGCTAAGATGCTCTCCAGCCTGCAGCTAAAGAGCCATGAAACACTGTAAAAAAGAGCTGGTTTAAGTACCACATTCATATACAGCTCTAACAGAATGAAGAGAGCTTACAGGACTAGCTGAAAAACAGAAAAAAAAAGGATATAGTATCAGTAATTTACTACTCCTCACTAAAAATCATCTTTCATTTATTCAGTGTTACAGACATTAAAGCATATGCTGCACTTTGATACCTTCATCCTCATCTAAACCAACATGATGACTGTGCTGCAGCACAAATACTTGCAATCCATTTTTAGACATTAGCAGTAAAGAGGTGACTTCCAATTAAGTAGTAACAAATGGCTGAGATATCTTAAATAGTCCCAGTTAGATCTGCAAATGTCTGTCTGCATCACATCCTGTCATTATTTACATTTTACAGAAGCTGAAAATAAGTTAGAAGATTTGTGCAGGGCAACAGACATCACTGTTGTGAAAAAAGAAGTTGTGAATGACTGAAGAACTGTATTCAAATCACTATAAAATATTCCCTATCTGTCTCGATGCCTTAAAAGCACAACACTACAAACTATTAATCATACATCTCATTCTTAACTCATTGTTAAGTCATGGACAAAACTGAAGTATAGCTGAAACTAAAATATAAAACATAAAAACTACCATAGTGTAACAGTCCAGTGGTCCACATAATTTGGTGTCCTGTTTTCAACAACCACCAGATGTTTCACAGGAAGTGGTAAGTGAAATCAACACTGTAAGTTGATTATTATGAAATAACATGCCTGTAGGATTTTCTTGTAAAGTGTAATAAACCAAGGTTGGCTCACATTCTGAAGCACTGGAGTTGATTTCTGTATTTTTCAGATCTACATGGTACATTTGAAAGGGCCTCCTTAGTGGATTTGGAATGATCTGTTTTATCTATTGCTGCCAGTGTCTGTTCCCAACTAAGAGAGCTGCGGTTCTGTGAAGCTATTCATTTCACTAGTGCTCATTGGTATAAACTGAGCGTCCAAAAGTCTGGAGGATTGGGGTATTTGTTCTTCTAAACCACACTGGCTTCCCTCTCCCAAGTAGACCCTAACCAAAGGAGAACTGGGCATACTTTTCTTAGTTTAGACAGAGCTAAATAGAGCTATGATGTAGAGTAGGAAGGGTTCTCCAACACATAAGATCACGTTTCTGCCATGTGAGGGTATATGCGACTGCCTTTGTTGTGCTCAGAGGAGACTGCAATTGCCTTAAATTATGGTGGTGGAAATCCATTTCTGGAAGAATTCTGAGGTTTTGAAGATCCAATCAAACTTTTGCAAGCTATTCAAAATGCCTGCTTACATTCCACCTCAGAGGAATGTTTTTCAGGAATCTCAGGTTTTAAGAATTAAATTTTATTATTCAGTGTAAGATATAATTCAACATACTGCTTAATATAATATTTAATGAATAATGCTTGATATTAATTGTACACAGAACTGTATTTATACATATTAGCAGAATGTAATAATATAATGAATATTTATCCTGATTTTGTTTCTTAGACTTTCCCAATTTTAGAGAGATGTGTTGCTTTCTAAGTTCTTCAGACATTAATTTAGTTAGGCCTCCTTATAGCACTTCTCTGTCAGCCACCTCTATACAGTCATAAAACACATACAGACTTCTATCAAGTTTTCAAACAAACGATGAGGTCTTTATGCAGGTGAGTTTTCCTGCGTTCAGACAACCTATCATTAAAGTCACAGAAAGTAGGTATAGGGAAAGACCAAAGCCACCATGAAAACATCAATTAATGTGTTTAGCACATCAAATTTTGGAGCAAAGCCCTGGAATTCTCCGTTCTAATTTTAGAAATGTAACTGAAATGATTAGTCTTAGGAGTGAAATTGTCCTAAGTTTCCTGTAGCTGAAAGAGAGAAAAGAGAGAGAGGTACTTTTAGAAGATGAGAGGTACTTTTAGAAGATGAATCAGTCCACCTAAGCTCTGGATTTCTTCCTGAAATGTGAATCTCTTTCTACTGATCCAAGTGTCACTTCATCCCTTACTTGGACACCTAAATTACACACCTAAAAATCAGGTAGGATAAATTCAGGCTTTTGCCCTATCTATCATGTGCTGAACACCCTTCCTGTTAACTAAGCAGATTTTGTCTTTTTTCAGTCTTTGTCAAAGCAAATTCTAGCTCATGTTCCAGTAGGTGTTTAAAATTAGGAAACAAAAATCCAGTAAAATCTTCTATTTGTGACCACAGTCCAAACTGAGGCCATACCCCTGGGGAATATGTGTCAGGACTGTACGGTGGTTATTAAACACACTATAGTAGCTGCAAGATGGCCCTTTCCAGAAGAATAGGTGGCCTAACTATCAGTAAATAATATCCTTACAGAGTTGTTCTCTTTATGTTGTTCATAGAATGAATCTCTCATTCATATAAGGTGGGGAAGACAGTCATTGTATCACAGAATTTTGCTTCAAGTAAGGCTGAGAATACACATATACAATTATTTGAAACAAGGTCTTTGAAAAGAGGGACTCCAACATTTTATAGCAGCATGGCCTCTATAAAACAACAGTGAAGCTAAAGAAAGACTTAAAAATGCAAAGTACTTAGTGGACCAAAGTGAATGGGAAATGATTAATTGACAGTGATAGCTATAAAGTGTAAGCAACACAAAATATTTAGCGGTGCTCAGGACATAATTTCTGTAACAGTAGAAGATTATCCAAAATTAATACTGTATGGCTATAGAATAGGATAATGCATTTGAAAAATGTCTCATTGGATATAAAAATTTTGTTTGAGATGAAAGGAGATGTGCTTGTCAATTTTTCATAGGACTTAGAAAAGAAACATATGTATAGATTGTCTCTGCTTCTCTCTATCTTTCTTAAAATTATTGCTGTCTTGAAGGATGGGGAGGACACTCAGAGGAGACAATCTCAAAAGAGATAGACTTAAGGGTAAAAAAAAGTGTAATTTTTTGATAGCAGTGAAGTGCCACAAATAATACTCTAAGCTTTTCTTATTACTTACTGGAATTTAGGCTAATCCCTCATCAGCCTCAAATGAAATGAAAAGGCATACCTCAATAGTTATGGGCAGGTTTAGTGAATTGCTACACCTGACCACAGTTTATCTGCTTTCCTGTTCTTCTGAGGAAAGCTGAGAGAGAAGGCAGGGGGGACGAAAGGGGAGTGAAATTCCAGTCCTGGAGAAGAGCTATAACTCCTGTTGGGAAGGTTGGGATGTCACTCTTCATGTGTTGTTTTCAGAAGAGATTGACATGTTCTAGGAGGAGATGAGATTCCCAGGCATGATCCTGAGCAGTGACTAAGGAACAAGAAGCTTTGCCTCCAAAACAGTCCTGTGGTATATTGCATTACAAATCCTCCAGGTTCTGGAGAATCTCTGGAGAATTTCATTTTGCTTTGTCCACATTCAGTAGTTCATGTTCTTCCCCTAAAGAAGCAAATGAACTGATTTTCTTATCCTGTTCTTTCCATAAGCATTTGGTAATGGTGGGTGGTAGTCTGGGACTTTTCTGCTCCCTATTGCTCAGCAGCCAAAGGAAAATTTTTTTCCAATGAGTGGTCAGAGAGGTGTCTCTGATGTTGGCTTCCGGGTCACAAAATGAGACAGTTCAGCAACTGTTTCATGAGCCATCTTTGCAACAGGGCAGTACTGAGACAGAACTGGGCTGGAGGGCAGCTGGGAGTGGGAAAAACGGTAGCTACCTCAAGTTGGCCATGTCTGCGCATGGAAATGGGTCCTGAAGCTCTTACCTAAAAATGTCTTCTTTTTTACCCTAGATTAGCTAAAATTTATCTGAAAACAAGCAACTATATTTTCAGTTTGGTCTTCATTTGATTTTATGTACCTTTATATCAGCAAATCACTAGGATCTGCAACTATTCTGCATCATCACTTGTTACTGACTCAGTTTAGGTACACGGCTGCACCAGTTGTATCTTTGTGGCCTTTGGTGAGTGAGTCAGGGACCATGTAGCATGCGCACTGTGGACTTCTTGCTTACTGCACTGGGAGCTGCACAGGCAGGCTCCCCAGGCTTATGTGGTGGTGCACGAGGCCATTCTAGACTTACAGATCTGTGTAACTGAATAAAGGGGGTCCAGCAGGCTTTGGATCAGCACTTTTTCTGTGCCCTGTAGGGAGCTGAATCTGGGCTTGAAAGTAGCCTTAGGGAAGCTTTAGAAAGATGGACTAAAAGAAAGACAAGAGTGTGCTATTATTAGGCTATGCCAAACGATATATCATTTTTTCTTTGATATTTCCAATGCAAACTTGGGAAGGTTGTTGTTTACTCTTCTGCTTCCCAATCTTTGACTAGCCAAAAAAATCAGTTAGTTTTGCCCTTTTTAGAAGAGTTAAGGGAATGATGCTAAGAAGATGCTGTATCCTTGCCATTCTAGCTTTTAGGCCCCTCAGTCTCTATCCCTAGCTGCTCTACAGGCCTCCCTTCTGTCTACATCCAAACTTTTATAAGGGAGGTTGCTTTAGGAGATGATTTTCTGGTTTGGTGATGGGTATCTTCTCACTCTGATGTGCTCAGTGAGTTGCCCCTCTGGCTGCCTTTCCCAGGAACCTTATGATGGTAATGGGAAAAGAAGGAGCCCTCGTCAGTGAGAAAAACAACTCCATGTGCCTCCTCCTCTACCCCCTCCTTCTCCCCCCAAGCCCCTTTTGGTCAAAGTTGTGAGTACTTTTTGTTCATTAGGGGGATGTAAATGAAGTGTGTTTCTGTCACTCTGTGCACAGGTGAGAAAACATGCAAATCAAATATGTAAATCATTTTGTACACACAAAGGCTGAAGTTTAAAGTAAGTTTTCTTCAAGTAAAATAGCTGTAAGTATTTACCTCTTCCATGTAAATTTTTCTGTTAAAGGCTGCAGATTTATAGATCAGACTAAAATCTGTGGCTTAGATGGGATAGCTGTGTGACCTAAATCTTAGATAAACCATAACTGAAAGATGCTTGTTACTTGGTTTCAGTAATAATGGGCAGTTTGAATAGTGTGATGTTAAAAGCAATGCTGTGTGGAACAACATTATGACTATTTTGCCATTTTTTCTATTCTTCCTGTGTTGTCACATATCATAAATTGTAAATCTCATCTTACAAGCTCAGTTATGGATATTCAGAGAATTAGGTGAGGAAGAGAAAAAAATAAAATCAACCACAGGAAAAGCCAGAAGCCAGGGATAGACTTGTAGCTCCAGATAAAATGCTGAGGCTACATTTGTGGAAAAGATGTAAGTTCCTCTGGAAGATGCGTCTCAGAGCTTTTCAGGAACATGAAAGCTGGGTTTTTGAATTGCTCCACCCTAAAGAGTTCAAGGCTACAATCTGGCTCTATAGTTCTTGCTCGGCTTCTTTCAAAGGTGTTTCTGAACTTTCAGGTTATGTGCTTTAGGAATAACACAAGACTCGTGCTGTGCAAAGGCTATAGGACTAGAACTTCAGTGCAGCTAAAGTACAACTGTTTAGGCATTTAGCCATCTAATTAGACGTTATTTTTATAAAATCTTTCTTTTTTTTTCAAAATCTACCATTTTGTAATAATAAATAAAGCTGTAAGTAAATATTCTATTTTTATGACCAAAAAAATTTAATTAAACCCTATTGGATTTTTTTTAACCTTCTGGAGCATACAGGATTAGAGTAATAAAAAATGCAAATTTTGAAAAGAAGACTAATTGTGTTTATAATTGCTTGTCTGAGGGAAGATTTGATTTTCCTTTCCTCAGAGAGCAATAATCAGTTTGAACAAGAATAGGTCCAGTGAGCCCATGTTTATGTGTACTCATCAATAGGGCATGTAATTCTTATCCAAGAGGGACAGGAATTTATAAATCAAAGCTGCTTCTTTTAATATTCTCCCTGATGTTCTCAGTTTCTGTCTTTGTGGAGTGAAGCAGAATGAAATTCAATCAGATATTAAAAAAAAAAAAAAAAATTCAAATACTGATTTGTCACATCAAAACTGTCAAATTTGGCTCAAATCAGAAAGAAAAAGACTACACACTTCTCAAAATATGAAAAGAATACATTCTGCTTCTGAAGACATTTTACATGAAGATTTGAATTATATCTATGTATTTCAAAGTTTGATTTGTATAGATACTTGGGAAAATTCTCATGAATATACTCGATAATATTTTTGAAGTGTTGTATCAGTGGGAGTAACTGGAAACTAAACAACATTTAGCTTGTCAAAGAGTTTTATCAGCCTCAGCGCTGTACATTGATTTCCCCAAAGCCACAGCATTTAACATACCATATCGTGACTGAAACATGTAAAATAAGGTCAGACAGATGATACATTTAGGTCTTGATAGTGGTGAAAAGAGATACTTATGGTTTGGTTTGATGTTTCTTGGATGAATCCTAGCATCATGAAATGTAACTTTTGTGAGGTTCCCAGTTGTGATGGGCTTTGGGGGCCCAGGGACCACTTGTCCTGCACCGCTGGGGCTTTTGAAGCGATCTCTAGGGCTTGGGTCCCTCCTGGCCCAATCCAGCTTGGCCAACAGAAGCTGCAGCAGGGGCTCCCCAGGCTCTCCAGTTGCAAGGCTGAGCACGTATCTCCAGCTGGCAGTTCATTCTATGGATACACGAACACATGGCCTGCCCCAAAGATAACATGGACAGACACCATCAGTGCAAATGCAGACAGCACCAACAGTCTCACCCTGTTCCCCCCTCTGGCCGATCAGGAGGAAGGTGCTTTAGCAGAACATACATATGCATATGCACAACATGGATCCCTCCTGCAGCTGGGCTTAGACACCAGCCCACCTAATAGCTGGCCTCTGGATCCCCAGTTTCTCCAGTTCCTGGCACCTGGACATATGAGTTCTTGAGGCCCACAGCCCCACTCCCATTGCTGGTAGAGACCAGAAAGAGATTTCCCACTGCCTGTCCTGGACCCTGTGACCTCTTCAGTGGTCAGCCAGGGCTCCCCATGTCCACCAGTAGCCAACTGCCCTCTGGCTTCACCCTTAGAGACACACACACACACCTGGCTCGCAGGTCATTTTACCTACTTGTTAGCTAGTCCTTTTTGATGTTCACTAGGGATCAATACTCACTTGCATACCCTCACTTGCTCACTCCATTTGCTGGCACCACAGACACACAGGCCCTGTGACCTGTGGTGTTACCCTAGTTGCTGGTACTCAGACTCTCATTTGCTCCAGTTGCTGGCATGGCAGACACATGGGCCCTCTCCACCCTTGATCCCACTTCAGCTGCTCACTCTCAGTCTTCCACACACACACATGCACACAGAGTAAAGAGTCCCTCCCCCAGGAAAAATAGTTAGAAATGGAATTAATTATAAGATAGGACAGACTGCACTGATCAGGAACAGCACATGGCCAGACAAGGGTATTGACCATCCCATTTACATGGGACCAGCCTCCTTTTATCCCCACATCCTTCTATTTTCTCACATTTGTTCCTACCCAAATCACCCAGACTCCTCCCTTTCTCTGCCTTTGGTGCCTCCCCTAAACATAATAAATATCACACAATCCTAAAATACTCTTCCCTGATATTCCACAATGAGTCCCATACCACTGGGCAGTGACACCCCTCAGTCCAAAAGGTGCTCTGGAGAGCTGCTCCCATTACCTCATCCTGCTGGGTTTCACACCTGGACCATGGCATCAATGGTTTCCTGGGAGAGCCCTGGGAGGAGCCCAAATGGAATCTCCATTCCTCTGAGTAAGTAATTTGGATTCCCCCACCTGCCATCATGCCTCTGTGCTCTTTTGTGCTTGTGGAGCTGAGCCCCTGATGAGCTGATCGCTCTCCTGTGATGAACCTAGGAGTAAACGGCAGAGTGTTATTCGGGTTCTCCACCTGTCATTGTTTCTCTCTGCTCCTTTGTGCTTGTGGAGATGAGCTTTTCTCCACATAAGCTAACAACTTTCATTGATAATAAGGACTTGTGGCACTGGCATCATGATGTTTCGCACATTATTTTCTCTCTTGATTGTGTGGTGACAACACTTTATGTCCAGAAGTAGTTAAAAGGTTTTGTATAAAATATGTTTTGGGAACACGGTCTCATTCCACAGAGCAGGATATAGCACTCATAAATCTCTGCACATCATGACAATCACAACTTACTCCAAATATTTCCCTCTACTCAGTCATTCGATGCCAATTTGAATTCACAGGTGCAATGATAAAGGTCTTGTGCTAGCTCCTCATGACCTACACTTAACAATACCTAATCACTCTGTCTCCTGCATTGCTATTGAATATCACTGAGATGGCTATTTTAAAAGTCACAAACTTATGATTGGTTTCCCTATATCCTCTTGTTAGAAGCTATTAGTGAATGACATTTCTGCTTTTTCAGGTCATAGTTTATTTATGAGAACAATTGATTTAGCAATACATAGCAGCATCAAACTTTAAATAGATTGCACGGTCTATGCTTCATAAATCATATTGGTCACACATTCTTAACGTTTCCAGAAAGCTCAACTGTTCTAATTTTTTTCCACTAACAACAGTGGATGCCCCTCTAATAGTTACTTTAAAAAACAATTACTTAGTTTTTGTAGATTATCTATAGACAGATTTTAAAGGTAAATTTGTAATTAGAAAATCTCTCCCTAAATGTGCTTGGAATGAAGCTTATCAGGAGCATTTCATACTAGGAAATACTACAGCAATACTATTTTAACAATAATGTGTGTTCTGCAAACCAAAAGTGTTTGTGCTTTTCACATACTATCTGTTGTGGATGATGTACTGAAAGTGATGTTATATATTTATTCACACTTCATTTTGGGACTGACAAATGTAGCATATACTTCCCTTCTCATACTTCATCAATTATTTTAACCCTGACCTGCATGAATATAATTTTCTGCATTAATGAGACGTGTCTGTCTCCATGAGGAGATAGAACTAAGTAAACACCATCAGCTGTGGCAAATGGTAGTGATAAACAGCTTTCACTATTTATTTGTGGCTGTTGGTCCTGAAAGGAGAATCTGTAACTATTTTTTTTTTTATTATTTTTTATTTTTTTGGTAAGCAAAGGCCCACAGTGAAGCCCTGAAGACTAAGGCAATCAACAGTTCTAAAACAAGTTTCTTTTTGGGGATATGGTATGACCTAGTTACATGAATTTTGTGTTGGTGGAAGCAATTGCAGCTGTTATGCTCAATTTCTGGTTCTGAACGGGCACTGTGGAATAATAACAGAATGTGGAAGTATAGCTGAGCAAGACAAGCACAGACAGTTGTACTTAATTCAGAAATTAGAACTGGTCAATACTCAAAACTTCTGTACCAATTCTGTTTCCAAAATTTTAATTGGAAACCTAAAAATGTTTAGAACTCCTCACAGAATAGAAATTATGATTTTTCTTCCCATTCATAGGAATGAATATTTAAATTTTGAGATAAATAGTCTCTAAAGGAAAAAGAGATACTGCTTGTGATGATCTGCAAAGAGTCCTTCATGTTTTTACAGACTCTCAGGACATCTGCATAGTCCAGTGTGAACAGTCTACCAGCAAATGTGAGCATAACCTGGTTGGGAACAACAGAGACCGGTTTAAAACAGATAAGAGAAAGTATTTCCTTACATGGTGGCTACTAAATTTCTGGAACATGGTGTGAAGGCAGATGGCATCAGCAGTGTTAAAAAGGATGAATTCATGGGCAGCAGATCCATAAATGGATACTGGAAAGGATGCAATATTCCTAACATGAAGAACACGGGCAATGGAACACACAAAGAGGTCAGGCTCATGTGCTCTCTCTGAAGAGCCAGTCCTACTGCCATCTTCAAAGACAGAACACCAGGCTAGTGATAGGCACCACACAGGCAAGCGTGGGACTCGGGATGGTGAAGCCTGTAGAAGAAGAGTTTGCTCTGGGTGCTCCCCAAGAGCTTAGGAACGCAGGGTGCACCATGGCCAGAGTCACCACACTGTGGGGGTTGCTGTAGCCTTCCAGTGACCCCATGAGTGCTGAGCAAACCTAGTCAGCAAAGGGGAAGTGATACCGCAGACTCACACCGTGAGCATCTCTGTACTACAGAATTTTGCACCGGGTATTTGTTGCACATCCTTACTGTTATCTGTTGACCATACTGTTGAGTGTCCTGTTGAGCATCCTGTTGGTATCCATACTGTATCGACTGAGGCCATCTGTTCTATTGCGTAACTGCCAAGGAGAACCTGAATCATCTTGGTGCGGCTTGAGCGTGGTGAGAACAATTCGGGGAAAACTATATTGGAGGGGTAGCCCATAAAGAAAGGAAAGGCTGAGAGCGGTCGTTGTACCATGCATCTGTGGCTTAACCGTAGAGCTCTGATATGTGTATCCTATTTTTAGATCTGTTATATTTCTAGTTCTTTACTAACCTTTTTAGCTTTGTTATACTTGTAGATTGTCCGCTGTTAATTGTTTAGTGTTGTCCAATGTCTACTGTCTGTGTAGAACTGCTTAGCTCTAATAAGCTCTTATGTTTGACAAATGATGATCCCTCGAGTTCAGTGTAACTAACCCTGGAACCTGAAAGAATCTCGGACACCCTTCTAGTGGTGTGTCACAGCTAAATGGGCTATCGGTATGACCCAGCAGGGTATTTCTTCGCACAATTAAAAATAAAATTGATTTTATTCTGATTATATCAATTCTTCATTTTAAGGACTGAGAATTGTGTAGAGTATAAAACAAAAATCATTGTGCTTATTCAAGGATAGGAAGGAAAAAAATGCAGTAAGAGAAAATGAAGGAAGAAAAAATACAGTAAGAAAAAAGAGGTCATTAAAAATTAAGTTTGAACATTATTTAAATTGCCTGTAAAATGATTCAACTTTATGACATACACAACCAAAAACAACTGCAGAAAAATAACTGAGAATTAAAATACTGATTTGTGAGTTGTATTCCAAACTGGACAAAGTTTGCTATGTAATACTTACCTACTGATATTACTTAACTCATGTTGTATAGTGTTCAATTCCAGAAGTCTCTGTAAAAATTGCTTTGCTATACTCACATATTAGAGTAGCAAGCTGGAGCAGGAGTTGTCCAAAGACTCGTAAAGTCATTTGACATTCTCCTATTGATCAGGCCTTATGTGCAAGAGTCAAATTCCTTGCCAGCAAACAACCCAAGCCAAATTTGGGCAGCATGTCTACTGGAGCATCAGAATAGCATTCTCATGAATGTTCTTATGCAAATAATTTTCAGGAAAATATTGACCAAAATGAAGCTGTTCTGAGAAATCAACAAAAAATGATCCAATGATTTGGCTCAAAAGGAGAAAATAAATGTGTCCAGCCTGACTAAACAACTAGAATATTTCTGTTACATTTATCAAATAACTGAAGAAAATATTTAGAGGAAAGAGCAATTAGAGACTGCAACCTGACTCTTTTTCCATCTGGTCTCCTGTTCTGACCACTTGACTAAAAATTCAGCTTCAAAACTCAGATTTCTCCTGCCCCATTTACTCTTCAAATTTGGATGCCTAGACACCCAGCTTCAGTTGCAAAAGTAGAAGTTTCTCTGAGTCAGGCTACTTGGTGAGGATGTTGTCTTTGCTTGAAAAGTGGGAGCTGTGACTTAGGATCCCTGTAGTCCAAAGAGGGAATGGACCTGAGGCCTTTTTGATTTCTTTGACATTCTGCAGTAGCTCGTAAGAAGATGGACAACAGTTCCATCTTGATGTCCACTGACACTGGAGCTATCCTGAAAATTATGTAGAATATGAAATTATAAGATTTCTGAAGATCATAGAAATACCTGTGCATGAGGAAGGAGTAGAAGTTCAGACATGTTTTGGTGCTGAGCACTTTTACTGGCAATCTGTCTCTTAGTACCCTTTGCTTCAAGATGACTTCAAGACAACTCTGAACCACCTCCTGGATATCCCTCCCACTCTTCATGGACTCGATAGGGGGCTTATCCAGCCTCTACAGAGCTGTGTTAATAGAGGAAGGGTAGCTGGATGATCTGTTCTGAAGATGAATATCTTTAAAAATCAAGCTTTTAAAATCTTCATTCTTTCTAACATCCTCATTAATTAAATAACTTTTCAGGGATCCATCTTTACATGTGAGTTAGACATAAAGCTCTCAGTGTAGCCAGTGGTGATTTTGTAGCTGAAAGGCTTGTGACTTACAGTGATTGAAATGCTTATGAGTTGCCCATTTTTTTTCTTGCACATTTAGATATATCATGCTAACATTCAAAACACTTAGAAAGGTTTTAAACAAATGTATAATTACTATTAGCTTTGGCTCTAGTCATTTTGCTGTTTACCTTCTGAAACACCTTGACTTAGACTTGGTTACTTAACAAATTTAAAGCAGCAGGCAGATGGATTTTCATCTACTGGTAAACTAAAAGGGCTTACTAGTACTAATTATTTTGAAATGATTCATATGGTATTATACATTATTTCAATGAATAATGCAGGACTGGCAATTTCTTGGCAGAACATTCATAGGAGCGTCATAAATCTAGAAATACCATAAAAGCAGAGTAGATACATATTTAAAAGCACAGTTTAGGGAATCATATTCATGCAGCTCTATGAACCTTGTAAGACGCCTATAAGGGTGCATATTTTTAAATATGATCAAATCAAGACTTATTCTGTGAGAGGCTGGTGTTTATTGTACATATTATCATTACAGCTAGGAGAATCAGTTATTGGAATGGGAACCCATGCACTAGATTCTGTGCAAACTCAGGAGATAAAAACACAATCTGTTTTCTGAAAAACTTGCACTGACAGGTAAGGGAATGAGGAGAGACAAGGCACACATAGCTAGAATGATAGGCTGTATTCTTAGGGTAGCAGCAGCCTACATTTTTTTGTAAGCACCTCTTCAAAGGAGAGTGTAAGAAGAATAATGAGAACAGCTAATGAAATAGCTCTGCAGCTATTTAAACTGAGCTGCTTCCAAGCTTGAAGGGCAGTTAGGAAACTGAACAACAGAGAAACCACCTACTAAATACAGAGAGATGGATTAAAATGTAAAAACAAAAGCAAAAAAAAAGTGTATTTTCTTTAGAACAAAATATGGCTTCATAAAAGACATTTTAGTGTAAGGATGCTGACACTGACAAAAACACAGCTGTGCAGTTTTTTGGATTTAAACCTCTAATGACTAAAATCAGCATCAGCTATATCTGATATGTACTGCTTTTGGTTGCATTCTAGGGCACAGAGATTTAGACAGCTATTTTTACAATTGCAGTAACATTTAAAGACCTGATAACATTTCTGTTTACTTGTAGCATACTGGCAGGGGAACTCAGATTCTGGCTAGCAAAGAAACCAATAATGGGACTTGGAAACTCTACCAAGTAAACTTTCTCCATTTGGCCATGTGGTTCAGTGCAGACATTTGATGTCTCCCATTAATACTGTGCTTGTTTCTGCATTAAAAATAAAGCAAAATAAAAGCAAGAACCCACATTGCATACTAATAGTCCATGAATCAAAGAGGATTTTGTGGCATAAAGAAAGCATCATTAGTTGCTTTGTTGCTTGTTCTTAGCTTTTCCTTTAACATCCTTTTCAATGTAAATGTTGGAAATATGTTTATGCTTATGTTGTCATAAAAAAACTCAAGCACCATTTTCTGAAAGTTGTCTCAGTGACTTTTTAAAAAACAGATCAAAGAAATACTAACTTGTTCCTGTGGAAAAAGAAAATAGAAAAAAAGTCTTAACTTTCCACATAATATTCTTAAATATTGAAGTTCTCATTTACAAACTTATGAAAACACATCATGGCTTCTATGTATTTGATATTCACACTTTGTCACCGAGTGTCATCTTCTGACATATTCCAGACTGATGAGTAACGCTTCCTTGCAACAGAGTTAATTAAAAAAAAAAAAAAACTTATTGCTCTCAATTTGAGACTCCTCTTAGTTCACCCCATAAATTCCTGCTCTGTGATATGATAACTTCATCTCCAGTAAAATCAGTAGTGGGACTGAATTCATTCGAATTTTGCTATTTCAGGGAATGCTCTTCTATCACAGAGAGCTGCAAGTTAGGAAGGTGCAGTGAGGAAAAGAGTACTTGCTCTGTTCTTTATGCTCTTCTACTGTCTTCTGATAATGGCTGCTACTGGCCACAAGACAGGGTACTAAGTTAGATATACCTTTAGTGTGCTGCAGCGTGACTGATCCTGCGTCCCATTACATTTGTCTAAAGTATTGGTATAGGTCTTTTGTGACTGATTCTTGACAACATTCAGCATTAGGCAAATTCCATAATATAATAGAAAATGTGTACAACAGTAAATATATCTCAAAATGATGATGTTATAGAGCAAATAAAAATGGCAAGATAATAAAGCAATCCTTGCTGAGCATAAAAAAGGCAAAGGCATAAGGTTAGTTTTGGTTGTGGAAGTATATTGAAAAGGTTACACAAGAATCTGAGTATCCTACAGCTACATCAAGGGAGTGAACCACTACATTTTTTTGAGATTATTGATTCTTGTTTTGTATTTTTAGTAAATTCAGTACAAGATTCACAATATTTTTCAGTGCTTGGATTTACAGTGAATATGTAGAACCCACGCAGGTGCAATGTACTAGATCAGCTCAGCAAGATTAACAGTCTCTGAATGAAGAGTGTACAAGCAGGATTTGACACTATGGATTCTAACAATTTCTTTGAAACTACTACTGGCTGAAAAGTAAATAATGAGTATTTAAAATAGACTAGCATATACAAGCCCATTATAACTATGCAAATAATTTTAAATATTTAAGGCATATACAGTGACTATACTATATATCAGAAGTAGTACAAAATTAAGTATATACACTTTCTTGCTGTTATAGCTCCATGAACTCTTCCATATCACAGAGATTTAAAGTCTTAGGTATGTTTTCTTCGTCTCTCTCTCTCTCTCTCTCTCTTTTTTTTTTTTTTTTAATTATGGAACAAATACACTGTTAAGTCAAACTGAGAGGCAAGCCTCACCTCCTTGCTGAAGTAAATCTACTCCTGGAAATAAAATAAATATAAGAAACAGTGTACCAGTATGACTTTGAGGAAAGGGTGTTAAGTTAATATTAAGAGACTCCTAAAACAATATCTGATTAACAAAAACACACACAGAGAAATAATTTTATTTTAAGGTCATTAAATTTATTTTAAGGTCACTTTACATTTAACAATGTAAAGGATCTTTTGCACTTGTGCCTAGAGGCCTCAGCCAAGAACATAGGTCATGGTCATAAGCAGTTTATCTGTTTCTACCAAGAAACAATTAAAATAGATAGACAAAAGGTTTTAGAAAATAAAGTGGTATTATCATTCTCACCTTAGGACAGATTAAGGGAACTATGTTTGAATTTTAGTATACATTAAGGCTCCTAAATTCATTTTCAGACACTAAAATAAGTACTCTGTTTTTCTAATGCCCTAAAGACCTATTCTGCCCCATTATTTGTTTGTTATGGATTTATATGAGAGTCATTCTAAATGTTAACCATTATGCAGGTACTGAACATGACAAGTATGCTGAGGAGATGTGATTTCAGCACTGCCAGATAAATTAGGACATTCCACATTCATTTTGATAGAAATGTTAGACTGCAAGGATGGCAGGACATATTAGGTTTTAAATGTATCAAGTTTAAATTATTTTAAAATAATTTAAAAGTTTAACCTATGAAAATGAAGAAAAAATGAACACGCTCTTAAAACTGAACTACAAAAGTAATTTATGAAGTAAATATTCTGTTTTCATTGGATTTTTGTGGAGGATTGACTTGGTCTACATCATTCAAAGCTGTTTTATTACATGACAACACTCCTCTCCTTGAGCTGATATGCCTTAATTATCTTTACTTAGTAAAAAGACCTGTAGATCAGCTACAGAGATACACAAAGTACCTGATAATTTGTTTGACATATCCAGGGCACTTCAAGTGGCTACAAAACATATTTTGGGTATCAATCCTTATGTGCAGTGTAGGACTCTGTTTATTGTAATAAGTTTAATCTGTAAAGTTAATTAAACAATAGACAAAGCTCTCTTTAGTGACACCAGTTGAAATTAGTGTACTGAAAAATATCTTTGGAAGAAAAGTGGGAAAAATTTTCTGCACAATAACACATGTCCTATGACCTGTCTAAGGAATAAAACAGTAATTAGTGAGGCAAAGCTTTGTCAAAGTGAGGTAGCAGCAATGAAAATATGGAATTATAAAAGTATTTTATTTTTATTAAGTATTAAACTATTCATGCATGGTTGATGCCAATTTACATAACTAAGATAATGGAACATTTAGTGAATCTGATTTTAATTACTTGAACTACATAGTTTCCACACTAGCAAATGGAAACTGGCCAAGGAAATATTTGATGATAATTTCTGTTTGTCTTTTTATAATTTTGTGTATGTCTTGCTTTTCTTTAAATACCTTCATTCAGTGATAAAAGGGACTTTAATATTTATAATGCATGTTTATATGCAGGCCTGCTACTTTGCCCCAATCTAAGCAAATTTCATGTAGAGATATGCTATGATAGTAGCTGGCATAACTACTATTAAAAGAGAACACAGAGAATACCTGGAACCTAAAACAACAGTAACAGTTGAAATGCATGTTATTGTTACATTTTCTTTCTCTAAGCCAGTAACACATTTCTGTGCGTCTTTTTTTAGAACAAAACTGTTTGTTAATTTATTATTTAACCTTGGCTAGACTTAAAAGTAAATTTCAGGTTGATCGGAAGAACATGGATTATTTCATTGTCCAGGAAGTGCCATAGTGACTCTGTTTTACCAAATCACTCATAAACGCTAACTATGTGTAGGAGTTGTAAAGATTTAGATACTTACCTCTCCCCATGCATCTTCCTGCAGCAGCTTCCAAGGGTCTGACAGAAAGCCGTTGATCTTGCGTGCAAGGATTGTAAGAAGTCTTTCTCCAAACTAGATTTAATCAGATATTATTGGCAAGTAGCTGGAAAGAACAGAGATGTCCTGAGACCAACCTGTGGCTATTCTCTTATTTTTTTCTATCCACTGAGTCAGAAAACAAATTCCAGGAATTTTCTATCTCCTTCAGGCACTTAACAGAAATCTAAGCAAAGATTTCTGAACAAGTACGTTCAGTGCCTCGGATATGGTGACCTAGATATCCGTCCTACGCTATCGCATGTCAGACCTAGCTGATCTGGAGTCACCACTGTGTCATCACATGTTAAACATGGCTGGACTTGAGATCTGATGACCAACTGTTATCAGCCTTTTTAGTAGGCCATGATACTGTGATTTAAATGTAAGTAGTGTGACTGCAGTGGAAGTGAGAGCATGTAGAAGGAGTCAAATGGGTGAACAAAATTCAAATATACAAGAATTAGGTTTATAGACGTAATCAAAATGGTGAAGCACAGAGTTGGAAGCATGATTTTTCAGCTTGAGCTGAAAACCAAAATTCAGTAGTTGGCAGCCACACCAGATCCATGTCCTGAGCAGCTTGATCATTTCTGTCAGCAGCACTGGGAAATGACGAATTGCTGGAACCCAAACAGCTCTCGAGACTTTCAGTGAAATTCCAAAGACCCAAGAAGAGTTTGGACAGTCCCAACAGCGCACGTCTGCCTGTGGTCTGACACAAAGGCCAGGGCCTTGGAGAGCGGGAGAGTCGGGCTCCCAGATTCTTGTTTTCTCAGAATCCTAGGCTTACAGGAACAAAACATCCAAGGTTTCAGACAGCCCATGGTATATTTCTGGCTCCTCAGGTCCCCACCAGCCTGCAAACAGATTGCTGAGGTGTCAATGCCGTTATGTCCTCAGAAGCCCTCCAGATGGTGAGAGCAAAGAACTGTAGACTTCTGCTTCTTTGGCAGCCAACAGGACTGGCAATTCTGGATTGTGCTTTCATCACCAGTTCTTTTCTAATTCTCACTATTCCTCTTTTTATTCACAAAATTTCATTCCCTTTCTTTGCCAACATCCTTTCCTTAGCCTAGAGGTTTCCTCCTTCTGTAAAGAAAGGCTGTGGAGAGGGAACTCTAGTAGACACAGTTCCTGTAAGCCCCTAAACTGTAGTATTTGCTTTCTTAAGAAGTGTTAAGATTTCAGATTTTGTTTCCAATCATAACACAACAAAAATCTCAAACACATGATGTTTCCCCAAGAAGCTTCAAGGCAGATCCTGTGGATCACCTGCAAAGTAGCACACAAAATTATATTCTTCTGATCACAAACATCTGAGTGCTAGAGCACTTAACATCTCACAAGATCTTCTATTTATATAATACCTGTGACAGCTCTATCAATCAAAAAATATAGAAACAGAAACGAACTACTTCTCCCAAACTGTCATCTGAATGAAAGGTGCTGTGGCAGTAGCAAAGCAAACCAAGCAGCTAGCAACAGAAGAGGTGAACATTTTACATTATAGAGATTTAGTAATCTAGAGGGGAACACAGTAGGAATGAATAAGACAAAAATATTTTTGCTCTGTTAGTATTGTTGTAATTGTAAAGTATTTTGTATTGCTTTAAATAACATTGAAAGAATCACGTATATCTACCAGCAGTTAGGGCAATAGATGTTAAAAAGCATCCAGTCCTCCTGAGTCACCTCAGAGGAATCTAACTTGTACAGGACAGATGCTGAGTACCTGAAATTCCATAAGACACTATGGAAAATGCTTTTGTTTTCTTCCCCATCATTACTTGACTTAAGCGGGTGGCAAACTCGACAAAGAAAACTCCACTGTTAGACAACAAATAGTTTGATAATCTATATACCTACTTCCTCTTTGCATTCCATAAAATGCATTTTTTTAATAGGTATTCACTGCTTGGACCTAGCAACCTACAGACTTCATCTAACTTAACGTAAGTGTTCTGCATGAAGCCAGTCTAAATTATGTCTGAGGCAGGAACTCATTTGTAGTCATAACTGTGAAAGGCTTATTCATGCCTTATTTGTGTTAGTTCTTGGAATCTCTTTTTCTTTGGTTCTTAGAATGTATCTGTATATATAAAGTTGTTCTGTCTATTCTGCTAGAAATAAAACTGTCAGTTCATACAGAAAATATATTTTTTATCAATTTCTCCAATTCCTACCTCTGTCCCAAGTTTGTTTTCATTAAAAAAAAAGTTCTTTATGTAGAAATGTCCTGAAACATTATTGGTTTCCATTTTCTTTATAACAAAGCTTTAGTATGTTTCTCAGTTTCTTAAATTTATTAATTTTATTTTTGAGTATTTATGCAAATTCTCAGAAACTATAACCAAAAGCGTTTCTACTGTAAAACCTCCTTAATTTCAGCCTTGGGTTATTCTACTTGTGGATATTGCTAAAAAGTTCTAAAACCAAAACAAATTAGATTAGCGCTGTGTTTGAGGACAGGCAATCCTCTTCACTTGAAAGGAGTAGAAACATATTTTTTCATTGTTTCTGATCATCTAACCCTGCAAATCCACATGGGATAGGCAGAACTAATCTGTAAAGCTCACATTTAACTTATCATGATCCTTTATTAATACATCATATGTATTTCTTCCCAGGGATTTAACATAATGAACAGTGAAAAAGCTTAGGGCACATGGAACATAGCATGCTAAGGGTTTGATCCTGGTGTGACAGCAGGATGAAACTTCTATCTGCAAAGATTCAAAAATAAGTATGCAAATCCAGATATTTACAGCAAGGTTCCTGAATTCATATTCAGGCATAGTATGACAACAATATCTAAGACAAGCTTTTTTACTTTCCATTTACGACATAAGTAATTTCAACTATTAAAATACTTACATAAACAAGTAATATCACTTACAAAGCAGAATGCTGATGATTTGAATAGGATGGCTACATGAAACATGCTTCAATGTATGATAAGCAACACATCCAGTATCACTAAATAATTTTTTTAGCAAACACTTTATCCCAGTTAATAATAATACAGACTTTACTTAGGTAAGGTGTATATTTTTGTCATTTAGATCTGTAATGAGCTATATTCAATGGAATGGCATAATTCTTGTCATTATACAGATATTGAGGAAAATGTGCTTCTGGTTTTGTTGCTGGGATTAATCTTGCATTCATTGAAACGGATGGTTAAACTCCCAGTGACTCAGAGATGGAAGGCTAGGCCCTCTGTGGAGTTGGGTAAGTGGCTCATGGAAACAGATGGTCTTGCATTTAAATGTTCTTTGTTTTTCTTCTTTTTTTCCCCTTTCTTTCTTGTCCTCTTCTGAATCTGTTATCTGATCATTTCAAACAAGGAGAGAGAAAAAAAATGCCACTCATCATATCTGACTTCTCCTCAGTGTCTCACTTAATGAAAACTATGAAATACGGCTTTTTTTTTTTTTTTGATGCTCCTGAAAGAGAGAGAGAGAAAAAAAAAAAGGAAGTGTAGGACTGAATTTGGGACCTCTCTGGAGCCACAGAATGTACTTATGTTATTCTTAGTTTTGCCTCATTAACAAAGTTTAATCCTAAATTACGTTAAGTCTTGAGATGATCAGATTCAGAATTCTGTCTGCAACCCAAATAATGACTCTCTGTAGGACATAAAAGCTGTGTTCATTATAATGTAATTACTTGTTCAGATTAAATCCCCAAATAAATAAGCAGAGTTAAATTCATGTCTCTGCAAGTGGTGGTCTGACCACGTTGGCACCACTGCCTGTCTACAGTGTAATTGTGAACTGTCTTGCCCTATATTCTGTGATTACAAATGTGAAAGCACTACAATAGGCCTAAGCATAAATGTTAATCGGCTGTTAGGGAGAACGCAAATTTTAAACCTCAATAACAGCAGTGGAGTGTTAGTACTACACATACAGCTTGCTTAGTGTATGTGTTACAATACTTTTCAGCAGACTTTTTGACCCAATCTATTTTCATATCCTCTGTTTAGATGGTCCAATGTTTCTCTTGGGGCAGTAGGAGGGAAAAGAAGTTATCACAGTGTTTCTGGAGAATTATTTATTGAAAGCCAACATGTAAATCGGTAAGCAATGCCCATTATTCCTTACCACTGTGGTGAGCCCTGTTCTGAGCATTGAATGTCTAGTCAGCTCCTATTGGTGTTCAGAGAACCTGGAAGCTCATCACTTCCGTAAGACTAAGTCTCTCAGTCCTTTCATATGAATGAGTGTGTGTAAGTGTTTTTTTTTCCTCTTATCTTTTAGTTGTACAGTGTATCTATTTAATGAAAATTCCTAAAAGTCTCTCTAGAGGTGATACATATGCACATAAGTGTATGACTGATCACTTATGAAAATTAAATGGTGCAATACAATATCATAGTGCAAGAAATTGAAAACTCTTCTAGTACAAGCATGTTTTCTCCTGGATGGAATCAGACTCTTTTTGTGAACTACTGTAATTTCATTTAGTCTGAACTACCTTCTTCCTGAAAGAAAGCTTGTATGTATGTATATACATATACACATACACATATACGTGTATGTATATATTAGCAATTTCACTTGGTCTCAAGAAAATTTCTTTGCTTATCTACTCCACTTAAAAAGATTAAAGGCTGTGTTTCTATGTGAAACAAGAGGGAGTGACTTGTATGTTATTTTTAGTCTTTCTCATCTAATTCAGCATCCTCTAGAGTCACATGTGCTTAGCAATGTAGAACTAACCACTAATCTTTATGCTTCCTGTAAGTGTTCTCTGGAGAAAGAATGTCAGGACCACAGTGAATTATTTTACACCAAGAAGCCAGAAGAAAGATGTGTTAAAGAGGAACATCAAGGAACTAACAAAGTGGTGAAAAATTTCCAACAATTTTGATAATGACTACTGCAATGATTAGACCCAGTGTTTTCTTGCCAATCTAGATGACTTTTACATTTCCTTATACTCCCAGTCTCTTCCACTGTATAAAGTAGAACAATGTTGTCTTACATTGTCTTAAAGATCATCTCCAAATTTAACTGTTGTTGGGTTCGTTATGTCTGGTACTTCTTGAAATTAGTTAGTCTTATACTGCCATTATCTTCAGTGGAGTATTTGGCTGATGGACCAATAATACCATGATGTCAGGTTGAAATGAAATCTGATTTTAATGTATTTAATGAGCACTATTCTCGTAATGATAGCCACACAATGAAATAGTTGTGGTCAAATCCACTTAAATACAACTAATGTGTGCTACTCTGGGGCTAGTAATTGTGTCAAATTTCCACAAAGTCCAAGTTTTAGAAATGTACTAAGTTCACACATTTTTTTCTGGTTCCTTTAAAATTGATTATCATGAAAGAGAATTTTAAAAGAAAATGTTAGAGGAAAACATGTTTAGAACATGTTTAGAATATCAAAGAAGAAGTTCTCATTTTTCCATGTCCAGAAATAGACTATATTTGCATGCTTTATTGCACTTACATCTATGGTAGGAAGGACAGAGCTGAGGAACTATGCTAATTTGCAAAGCATTAAATGAGTTTGGTGGTAAGTGTCTTGTGGTCGCCATATGAACTTCATTACTTTGACAAAAGTGAGAGCTATTTCTCTGCTTACTCAGCTAAGTTACACTACCTTGTAGTTTTCATGACTATGACTAAACACGTAGACACGGTGGCTCTGTTGCTTGCTAACTTGTTAGCTGGAGGTAACTTGATTGAGTAAGAATCTGTGCCCAATTCTTTTCTTTCTCTGCTCCTCTATCTTTATTATTTCAGTTTATTTCAGTGTTTTCTATATGCTGTTTTGATTAAACTTTTTGACTTGATATTCAAAGATATATTATTGGTTCCATTTATTTATTTCCTGCTCTCTGCATAGTTCTGGTGGGCATTCATGAATCAAGACCATCTCTCCTTTGTATTTGTTTTGCATTCACAACCAGCTTAAACTCACATTATTGCCAAAGCTTCTGGAAATAAATGCAGTCCATAGCTATGTTACTTATATCTACATGTGTGTATATCTGTTTTTCAATTTTAGCCTTTTAATTTTTATGTGATGCTTTTAAAGATTTATACCAAAATCATTTTTACCATTATATGTTATTTTGGAGTTCCATCTGTGAATGACATATAAAGTGTAGACAGCTGCTAGTAAATACTTTAATAGATTTCATGTGATCAGTGGGGAGATTGATACTCATGACTTTTAGCCACCTATGAAGTCTTCTGATGCTGAATCTATACTCAAAGAGGTAGTGGAAAAGTACTTCTAGTATATATATAACAACATAACATAATAATACATATCCACTGCATATCTGGTAATCATTGCTCACTACTTATAAATTAAAAACGGGTCTAAATAAGATACATATTTTCCTCCTTTTTTGCACATAACCTTGAGAAGGGTTATGCAGAAGCAGAAGGAGATATCTGTGATAGTCTGCTAAGACGTTAAGCATCTTAAAAACACTTCTGTGTACTGCATTTAGTGGGTAGTTACAGGAGGACCAGTAGGCCTGAACTGGTCCAATATATACTTCTGCAGTAGACTGCCTTCATCAAATTCAGAAAATCATCTCCTGATGGTCTTCAATTTTTCAATTTTTTTATTGTTCACTCAGATGACCTTTTTATTTTCTGTGGTGCTTTTGCAGTTCTGGAAAGAGGAGTTAGACTAGAGGCCACTGTCAAAACCATTGCCAAGAATACAGTTAGCACTGAGAAATTCCAGTGACATGAAGTTATGTTTTTCAGGTCTTATTGTGTCATCACAAGACATATAAGGCTTCTGAATTTTGTTTCTTAGCTTAAGCTTGTTGAGAAAGCTCTGCGTTCAGTGATCCATCTCCAAATTATATCCTCAAATTTCTGGTGACATGTTCTTTGAGAAATACTATCTATCTTTGCTTTTAACTGACAAGATTCCTGGGCTACAGACCTCATACTCGTATAAAACTTTCAATTTACCAGATGATGGCACAACTTGGAGGTTGTATAAAAGAGCCCTGCAGAGGTCATTATTGACATGTGACAAGGAAGAAACACTCAGCCTTTCCTTAGTTCATGAATGCAAATAAACAACAAGTGGGCCCAGGTGAATCAAACCCCAAACATAACACGATGCTTCATGGTAGATGGCCCACACTCAACTCTAACAGCTATATATTGGTCTTTTTCTTGCATTTGGGCAAAACTTACATACTTGTCACACCAATAGGATGTCACTGAATTGAAAGGCTATAGCAGAAGTAAAAGATGATTAGTTCAGCAGGAAAAGGGAGGGAGTTTCCTTGTATGTGGAACGTATATATCTATGTCTTTGCACTGAGACAAGGGCAGGCACAGGTGGGAAGAAGTTTCAAGTATCTTCTGTAATGATGGGAATAAGAGATTTGCTTATAACTGAACAAAGGCTGTGATTGTTGTTTGATCACCTGTTACCAGGTGCTGAAGTTGTAAATAAAATATGAAAAAATATGAGATTCAAGACTAAAAGTCAGTGAATTATAAGTGAAGAAAAATTGATAACATAGAAACAGATTTGTGGAGAGACAGATGGAAGAAAGCTTCAGGTTGTTATAAAAGATTTAAAAGTATTATCAAAGAAGCTGATAACCATCATGACCTAAATAACCATCAGTAGAAGTAAAGAGATATATTTGCTAGGCCAACTTGATGAAATACAGTCAGCAATTAAATATACCATAAGCCAGCATGAGTGGGATTCATCTCACATAACTGCAGCTATCTAAGAGACAGAAATTTAGTGAAACCCAGTAATCTGTACTCCTTCAGTAATCAGTAGAAAAATAACAGTTTAAGAAAGCAATTCATCCTGCTTATCTTTGGCACCTATCTTATAATGGGTTGAACAACCCTGTGGAAGTCCTCATCACCCTCCATCGAGGACAGAGGCAACTTCTGTGGCTGGCTCACAGCATACAAATAACTTTTCTGTATGTAAAGGCAGATGAAAAGATAATCACTCAAATACTAAGCTATCTTTAAAATTATCAACTTTTTAGAAAATTCCACTACTCTAATTCCTTGCTGAAACACAATGAATCAGTGCAGTTTTCCTGCACAAATAGAAAATATAGCACACAAGCCTGAAATACTGAGGCTGACACTGAAGGATTCTTGTTGGATCCACCTGTGGAGGGCAGATTTGGGAAAACAGACTGGCTGCCTGAATAGTGATGGGTGAGGTGATGAATTTCAAGTATCCATCAACTCTTATGGCAACAGAAGATTGTAGAGAAGTTGGTGCTGCAGCTACTGAGATGGCTAACAGTTGTTGCTATGTGGTATCTGTAAGCAAGATAAAACTGCACATAGGAGAAAAAAAATCCCTTAAGTCCCTTACTGAGATATAAAACAATGATTTAGAAATTGATTATCATTTAAGGAAAGCACTCAGAGTTCAATTCAGCCCATTTACCTTTAAGTTCAATGCATATTGTATTGTAGCTAGTCCTTTATATGCTATTAATGTCTAGGGTTTTTGGTAAGACATGGATTGTATTCCATATACATTAATATGAGCAGTGTAGAAAAGGATTTTCTTGCATAAGTTTATTTTGATGGCTAAAGTTAAGGAATTATTTTGGATAAGCAGTTGCTTATTTTAATTATTTCACCTATTTTATTTTAAAGTAAAATAAAATTACTTCTCAAATGTCATATTCTTATTACTGCAGGAGTATCTCCTGCTGTGCATTGTGCTGATAGATGAAAAGAAGGAGAAAATAATATTATTCCAAAGACCAGAAAATTGTTGGAGAAGTATGAATACAGCCAAAGCATCATCCTGACCTCAGACTCTTCTGTATATCCAAGTGTGCTTTTCATTCCATTTCACAGCGATTATCTGTATCCTGGCAAAAGGATGAATGTTTTTCAAGCAAAGGCTATGTTTTAAGATAATATTTTAGATTGTATTGTTTGTCAGTCGCTAAAGTCCATTTTGTGTCTACAATGGATTCTGGTGCCAAATCTTTGAGGCAGTGGTTCTTGCCCCTTGGTACCTTCCATCAGGTAACATAATATTGCAGCAAGAAAAATATGCCCTCTTTTTGAAAATAATTTCCACAGAAACTTTATAAAAGCATAATTCCCCTCCTAATGGTCATATCTGTTCATCTGCAAAGATGCTTTTGAAATTAACCTTTGCCTAGTTATGGCATGTGCTTTATGTCTGCTCCTAGAAAATGTGGCTGCATCACATGGTGCAATGGTTTTCTCTGGTGCAATGGTTTTCTCAAAGCAAGTTGGACTGAATTGGTATGTAGATGGTAGGTTGTCACTGGAAGGCTGTTTTTTCATTATCTGTCATTCTTTCCTACAAGTGGGTACAAGCATAAACCCATGCTGAGCGGTAGAGAGCACTGTAACTTGTACTGCACTCTAGACAAGAAATAGTAGAAGTGAACAGTGCAGTGAACGGAGACCTATGGAGATGTATGCTGTGTTCCCACAACGACTGAATGACTTTGAGCAAGACACTGAGCTTCTGTTGGTTATCTGTAAAATTGAGGTGATGCTTTGATATCTGCTAGGGAAAAGCTCTGCATAAAATAAAACTATTGCTGTTGCTATTGCTTTAAAATAAATTAAAGATAAAATTCTGAACCCTAACCACTCACATTTTCATGGTAGTTTTTTGAGAAGTGCTGAATACAACAGCCTGGACAATCTTCTAGTCTTTTGATTGAATACTGCCTCCCAGAATTTTCCCTGCAATTTTCTCTTAATTGTTTCACATTTTAATGTGTAGTTCACTGTTGTTGTGTTTTTCAATACTTCAGGCAGCTGCTGTATTCATCCCTAAAGATGGCTGCATTTCAGTGGCACTTAAGTAAGCCATATATATTCCTAGGCTAATTCACAGGTGAGCTGTGAGACTTAATTAAGAGTTGCTCATTCTCCTTCATGAGAACAAGAGACAGTGAAAAGGATCTTTCCAGTTTGTTATTGCATATATGCTCCCTTCTATTTTCTCCTAAGTTAAATCCCAGTCTTTTCAATTCAACTGTTCTCTCCTGCTAGATATTTTAACTGATATTTAACAAATTCAACCAAAACAATAACACAGTTTTCCCCTCCTAATTGAAAGCTAACCATATTTAATAGATACTAAATACATAGGTCACACACTTTTACATAATCTCCTCTCAGATCTTTCCTCTATTGTCTGTGCACATTTAATCCCATTCATTGCGAGTGAATCCACTAGCCTTTGCTTTTCTTTACATTTACAAAGCTTTCTTACATGTGTCTTGTGAAAGAATATAAGTTCCTCTGTAAGGTAACCACTCAGCTCTGTTTGCGTCTCATCCCTCAAGGGCAGCTTTTTTTGTCTAGTATGTATCAGTGTACCAGCATTCATGCTTTGACAACTGAATTTAAAATACACTGAGAGTGACAGCTGTCCCCAAATATGAATTTAAAGTTTCAATGACACAGGCAAACAAAACCGATGATATTATGGTATCAAGGCTCCTACTCCTGAAAGTCATACTGAAGCCCAAGCTTGTGCATAAAATTCTGAACATTGGACCCTGGCTGATAGCTAAAGTCATTAACTAATGTCCTATCTGTATTATGTATGCATTATCATTACAGTATAGATTGCAGCAATACACTAAATGGGCTGGACAAATTCCAAATGAGGTGGAGGACAGCATCTTGGTCCCAAAGAGAGTAATCACAGTCTTTCACAGGAATTTCAGAGGAGAATCAAAAGTACAACTGTATCTTTATACAGAGGCCTGGCAGCTGGATATGGCTAGATTCTATCCTTTTGTGTGCAACCTGCTGCCTGTCTTTGTCTCTTTATATGCTTTTTATATGTGCTTTAATATGAAGGTTTCAGTACATGATGATCAGATATTGAGATGAAAAAGTATTATTTCTTAATTGTATTGCAATACCATGAAGAAACTCCAGTCGTGCTTGGTGCTGTGCAAACAGCAAGTATGCTGCATGCTGCCGTATGAACACAGAATGTGGTCCATTATACCTGCTGCTGGCTGTTGGCATGACCAAGTTTAGTAAGTAGAGGAAACCTTATTCTGCAACACTTACTCACTCAGCTATTCCTCAGTTAATCAGTAAAAGTTATACGTCTGTTTTATTATCTCTGAGAGAACAGTTTGAATTTTAATTTTCTCTAAAGAAGAAAAAGAAATCCCCATGATTTCCCCCGGGGTAATATTGTAGGCAGGTAAATTACATATTTTACTCAAGTAGACTTAAATCTGTTAGCCTGTAAGCTTGGGAGACCACGTAAAGGGTACTGATTAATATATCTGCAGAAGAGCAAAGTTTCTAAGTTTTGAAAAGTCTATTCTGTTTATTCTGTTGATTAGTTCATAGAGTAAGAACTCTTCAAATTACTTTCTATGGGAACAACAAAATACAAGGAAGTTTTTATCATTCTCTCCCCTAGGTCCCATAGTACATACTTTGCTTACTGTCTCAAATACATAGACTGTGCAGTTGCATCAAGTCCACTGTTTTATTTGAAATACATATTTATGATTATTTTTCAGGCAATTTTAGGTCTATGTGTAGCTTATGCACTGAGCAGCTGAGATGAAAATGTCACTTGCTTAGCTTATAGTCATGATTCCCTTAGAGCCTTATTGGTACACATGGGACCAAATTGCAAAGTTTGATTCTGAAAAATGAACTAAATTGCCCTAGAACTCAATATTTGGATGGGATGATCTGGTTTAAGCCACCGAAAAAACAGGAGTCCTATGAGAAATCTCGGTAATAGAGAAACTGAAATTCAGAAGAATCTGCAATTTTTTTGCATAGAATCTCAGCATAAACTTAGGCTCACTGAGGTCATTAGATTTTCATTGCACTCTTAATTTTAAACACAAGTTCAGCTACTATTTGAAAATTTGAAAGGAAGGATTTGAAAACATAGGAAAGTAGCTTTTAGACTGGAGTCTTTTTGTGTATTTGAATAAAATATTCAAGTTCTGCTTACTAGGCTCTGGTGAACTATCTTGTTATTCAAATTTAAAAAAAGTCAAAAACCAAATTTACTCACTGTGTAGTGACACAGCTTTTTTTCCTAAGTTTATGCTGTTGATCAAAGAAGTAAAATACAAAGAACAGCCAATATAAAATAAAAATGAAAATGAAAAGATGATTCTGCTTTTACATATTAAAATGGGATAAAATATTTGATATATAACTTGAGATGGTTAAAATGATAATGATACACTAAGCTTTTTATTTCAAAATGATATATATTTTCTATTAATTTGAAACTCTTATTGTGATAAACACATCAGATAAATGGATAAAAGCTTCATTTAATAAAACCAAGAAGAGGAGGTGGATGCAACGTTTCAGTTTAATATCTTCACAAATACAGATAGTGAGTTCATTGCTGGCACAAAGTGTTTCTCATAAAAAGGAATGGAGACGAATTACATTAACATACAGTATTAATTTTATGATAATGTAAATTCAAGCAGGCTACCCCCTCTTGGAGAGATCAAATGAGGGACTATGTTTTTGTAGAAAATTAATTGGTTCACCAATTATCTATCTCTAAGTTAAAATAAGAAATGCATTAGTTTCCTTGCTAGATGGATACAAATCAAGAATATGGTTAGATGTATTTTGTGAAAGTCAGGAGAATCCATAGCTACTGTATTTTAGTTTACTGAAGATCTGAATGTGATTATCTCTAATAGACCAATGTTATCATCAGTTAAGACACTCAGAAGTAATTAATCCAGGGTTTGATTCAAGCAAAACAAATCATATCCATAGAAAGTATATTTTTAAAGAAGTATTAAAGATTATTTCAGTACTCCAATAGTTGAAAACTATAGGAATATCTATCTACATTCTTCCTTTCTATATTAATAGCCTTTGTAGGAAGAAGAGAGGATAGCTCAGCAATCAGAGAAAGCAGAAATCTTCAGGGTACTAATTTCTAAGCTTTAAGCAAGATTAGTTGGACCCTGTGTTGGGGCCTGGTGTAAATTCACCTAAATTTAACTGTTTTTATGCAGAACCAACTGGTAAATTGAGACAAAAAACATTTAATCAAAATGTTTCTGATTAACTCTAATCTTTTTGTTTTTCCTAAAGCTACATAACCAGCTGGAAGTCTTAGCATTCACATTTTATGCTAGTCAATAGCTTCCAGAAAAAAAAATAATTCTGTTAAAAAAATCTCTACTACTACAGAATATTTTGTACTACAGATTTTAGAGGTGGGCATGCCATCCAAAAATTGGAACTTGTAGATATATATCTAAACAATATATGTGCTTACAAAAACCAGTTATATTCAACCCAGTCTCTATTTTTTCCATTGGCTTCAAAGGGCTTGGCAATTGAAAAAGCCTGTAGGTGTATTATATGGAGAGCTGATGGAAATGCTCACTTTATTGATTCAGATACGGCTTATGCATCAGGAGCAATGGAAAACTGAAAGGACTACATGAGAAAGAATTCTCTCCATGACCATCCAGAAGCTAAGCCTGGCTTTTTTTTGGTTTTATTTTGTTTTGTTTTTATCCTACTGTACATTCTGATATTTTGATGTCTGTTTTTCTTCTTCAAAAGTCTTTTTTATTATTATTTTTAAACAAGAAGTTCTAAAGACGAGAAATCATTTAGAAAACTGAAATATTTTTCTTCAGGATAAAATTAAGCCTATTCAGCCACAGTAATAGTATGGTATGAATTTTTGTGTGTGTCCATATTCCATTTCTCCACTTTCCTTTTTAAGTACTTTAGGACTTGACTAGTCAAGATGCAGAATTTTATTGCCCTAGTGTCAAACTTAGGGTTGCCCCATGGGTGGAAAAATAGAACTTACACCAGAACTGAGCTTTTACACAAAAAGTTTTGACTTTCACAAAACACTATTTTTCAGATGGGTAAAGTTGTATTTGAAGTATATAACGAATGTTAATTGCAGACTTGCAAAACTGTACTAAAAATGCCATTAGTACAATCTTTGTTATAGAATTATAAACACTTTCTGCTTCTAGAACAAGAATTGCCACAGCCTCTCTGGTGGTATTCAAAACACTGGAGAACTGAAGAATGCAAAAATTAAAAATAATTAGGCTAGAAGATAATGTTTTGATTCTCAAATTGTGTCTATTAGCATCTTATTTGAATTTTAGATTAATACCTGGGGTTCTCTTTTAATGGAATCAGTTCAGCCCTTCTTAAGGATGCATATTATTGACTTTTTCTTTGTTTACCTCACAGATATCAAAGCACTTTTTAAAAAAATTCTGCTATTAGATGTACGCAGATGCAATTCCTACAGAAGTCAATGAGATTTATACTTGTGTAGCTGAAGATAGAAGTATGACCGTAATATCTTAATAGCAGATGTTTGAGCCAGCACTCAGTAACCATCAGGATGCGTTAGGAATATTGCATGTTGAAAAATTCCAGTGAATTTTTAGCTTGAGACAGTATCTTTAAAGTTTATTTCTGATTTTGTTTGATTTAAATGTACACTTCAATATATATGACATAGATGAATGTAGGTTTTTTTGACACAGTTAACCAAGTAAGGTTAGAAAGAAGAATTAAAAGTAAAAAGGAAAGTTATGTGAACAAGTTTTTAAGGATGAGAAAAAGAAACTGCTGCCTTTGAAATTTCTGAAATGACCTTAACTATGTCATTGCATCAAGTTGTTAAACACAGATCATTAAAACCTGTTTTCTGTCAAACGAATTTTGAGTTCTTTATTGTTACAATTGTTACAATCTTATATGATACGAATGCCTTGATGGCTTTACTGCTCTTATTCTATATGATAATTAGGAGTATGTTTACATGTATTGCAAGCACACTGTTAATTGCTTTGTATTCTCATTCCATTTCATTAAGACATAGGATCAAAAGTGGAAGACAGCCTTATTGGCTCTTTTGAATATATTTTTGTCGCCCAAGCTTTTCTCAGCCCAGTTAGGCTCTGCCTGTGGTGAGTTTTAAGACACTTCTCTTCGTTGTTTCTAATCCCTGAGCAAAACATGTCTCATTGTATCCTTTCAAATTAAACTGTTCAGAATCTCAGAGAGGGTGAACGTTTCTGGGATAAAATGAGTAGATTGCTAATTATGCCCATTTCAATCTCCAGCCTCTCAGGTAAACTTGAAAAAAGGATTACAGCCAGGATGAGGACACCTGTCCAGGAGCTATTATAATGAACATACCAAATTTATAGGGCACTGGACAGCCATCAAACAGCCAACAATTTTATTTATGTTGACAAAGCCTAGGGTGAAGCTATGAACCCAAAATCGACTGCTTCCGAGTCTGTCATTAATCTGCTCAACCACTCTGTTGTCACGTGCTGTCTCCTGCCTGTTTTCTATTCATTTCCAAAATTGATAAGCTTTCAGGAAATCTTTCAATTTATTTGTAAAATACTTTTATTAATATCTTTCAATGACATGGTTATGTTTACATATCTCTAAAGATGAGTGACTTCCCATATGTACACATGGTGAACATTGGTCCTTTAAAAGGGCTGGAGACTGCTGAGAAGCTGCTGAGTTAGGGCAACTGCCAAAAGTTGGCAGCTTTCGCATATCCCGTATGGCTTTCTAGTTTCTACCCCTCTAGATATTTAATTTTAGGGAATAGATCAATTCTTTCCAAATATTCTCAGTTTATAGCCAATACATTGACTGGCATTTTGATCATGTCTTGTCAATCAGATGGGAGGAGAGCATGTTAAAAAATATCAGCTCGATTTTCCCTTGCCTGGTGAAATACAGCCCAATGGGTCAGGGAAACACACTCAGCCTGGTTGATGGATACTATAGGAAGAGTACTGTGGAGGCCTCCTATATCACTGAGGCATTTAGATGATGAACATCAGTGCTCTAAAAATGAGATGCCAAGTTTAAGTCAGCTGTGTAGACTCTCTCTAAAACTGTTGGAGAGAAATGGGCATCAAAGGCTAGATAGGTAAACTACCTTCAGAGTTTCTTCTCTCTTCACTAACAATACAAGACCCTTTATAAGTGACTTGTATTTTCCTCCAAACTTTCAGACACTTAGAAGGTGTCATGAATCTAATATGTCATGCAAAACCTTTGACGCTGTTGAGTCAACCTATACATTCCTAACCCAGCTTCTTTTCCTCTTTTATGCACCCAAACATAGCAGATTTCCTGGCTCTGTATGCTCTTGTCTTCCTGGGCTATTATTGGAGCCTTCTGGTACTGCAGTCACCCACTGCAATGTAGAGAATAATCTCAAGCTGCATTCATTTATGCTAGGACTGAATCCTAGTAAAAAGTGACTCACAGGTATAAAGATGGCATTAAGCCTTCTAAACGAAGTCACCGCTTGTGTAGCAGACAGGAATATTTGTCTGTATTTTTGAAGACAAAGACATACAGTTATAGGTAAAAGCTTCTTGGAATCACTTTGTAATAAAGCTCCACAAGCAAGTCAATTTTAGTGTTCATTTCTGCTCTCGCTTCCCCCTACATAAATACAGTCATATTCCGCTGTAGAGTGTCTGATTTTTTTTTTTATATATATACTTTGTTTGTGGTATTTCTAAGGAGCTGATCTCCTTTGGAATTCTAGATATATAAGGAGTTCTGAACAAAATTTTGCTGAAATTTCAGTTTCTAAAACTCTCTGGATATGATCCTCTATGTATCTCAAGAAAAAAAAAAAGAAAAAGAAAAAGAATAGATAGCTACCACCCACCAGCCTGCACTTCTTGTCTGCAGTGCTCCATTAAACTCTACCAAGTAGAGCTTGCAGGAAAAGGTTTCTGTGGGAATGGATGGTTCCACATAATTTCAGTGAAATTTTAAGGGACTCTTTTTCCTTGCTTTCTCTTATTTTCTTCTAACCCAGAAATAACAGTGGAAGAGATGACCTAAATTAATTATGAAACCAAGGAGACTGGAGCTGGGGTTTTATACTGCTACAATCTACAAACATTTTTAAAATCATTTTCATAATGAATGTCAAAGTCAGAGAAGAATTGAGAAATAGAGGGTGAATTTACAGTTTCCAACCAATTTAAACGTCAGTGTTAAGTTCTGCTTTCAGAGACATGAATGCAACGTCCACTGGAATAAACAGGACTATTTGTAGCTGTAAAAAAATTATTTGTGCTGTGGAAAGAGAAGATGATTAGCCATTATAGAGGTAAAACCTTGGCAAGCTTTACCTTCCCATGCTTCATCATCCGCTTTATGTGTATGGAGTCTTCTGGGCTGCTGTTTTGAACATAAAGCTTAAACTAAGATTGAGTTCATGGGCATGGTCAAGCCAGTAAGGAAAACAATCCAGAACCTAAAAGCAGTGTATCCCACTGAGCACTTTACTGAAAGCAACCTGTCCAAGGAAAGAATATGTTACAATAGGAAAAAGACATTTAGCTAATGTTTGTAGAGCCTTGTTTAAAACACTCTTTTGAACACTAATACCATTTATAAATCATATTTTAGTATAGCAATTTTACTATTGTTATATTAAGCTCACGGTTTAATGATTAGTTATTAAATATGAAGAAAAGCCTTTTCTACATAAATTGCAATGATTTTTTTTACTACTTATTACAGTTCCTCATCCTTTAATGCAATAGCAAATTTGTTTTAATTTGCACACAGCAGATGTTTCCATTTCTTGATGTGAGATCTAAGTCATTGCTAAACTATTGTAAAATTAGAAAATTTCCTATCTATACGAAATTAATATTCATCAGCATCATGTTCAACCTTAGGAAAATCAATTTGATAGTATAAAATAGTATTTAAAAGCTCAAAATCCTGATTTTATTCTTAAATAAAATAGAGGGAATATACAGAAAAAAGACAGAAGTGGCAGATTCAGAAAGTGCAGAGTTCCCTCAGTTCATTTTTCAGGAAGGAGGCAACATTCTAAAATGTCAGGTGTCCTTTCCAGCTAAGACTGTGAAGGTCCTTTGTATTTAAATTGCTATCTGATTTATTTGTGCTGTTGCTTGGTAGATGAACTGTATTTAAATTTTCCAAATGACCATATTGACTCTACAAATTATTTGTGTCATCTTCCAAAGCAAGGGAAAAAAAGAAAAAAGCCCCTATATTAATTCCTGTAGGCTTAATCTACAATTGTTTCTGATTGGACATCCCCAAACTATTCTGTGACCATAACATTACTACTAGCAAGCCCTGGGGGGGAAGAAATGATCTTTGGCTTGCCTTTTTCCACTCACAGGAACACTGCTGATCCCCAGTGGAGGTCCTTTTGAGAAGAGCAGACCCTGGGCATAAAAATGAGATTTTTAATCGTATCTCTCCTTATTTAAACTAAGATGTGTAGCCATATCCTACACTACCTAATTTTAACATAAATCTACCATCCATAATGGGAGAAGCAATCTAAAAAACACCTTCTGTCATTTGGATGTCAAAAAATAATATAATATGGCAAAATGACAGAAAATTCCTTCTCTCGCAGATCCCAAAGTAAAAGATATCTTCTGTACGTTGGGACCTTTTGGATCATTTTAACCATAGGCAAAGTGTTTTTGTTCTTGGAAACTTTTTCTTGGAACTCAGTGGCACAATTAAAAACTAATGCCTCATAAAAAATTAATGCAGCAAAATGTTGACATAATAAATTATAATTTTTTTTAGAGCCACACATGAAAACATGAGCAAGCAGATGCTTGGTATAATACATCATAACTGTCCTGAAAGAGTTATTACTACATATTAGGTCAATCCATAATATGAAGTTATTAAAAAGTTAATATAGATAAAACTTCTAATCCAGGATATGTAAAGCAAACCTGCAGAGGCAAGGCAGCTAATTTTTAAATGTTAGCCTGAATATTATGCTGGTAGAATTTCATGAAAAAAATAAATAAGGATAGACTGTGTAAGCATGTCAATGAACACTGTTGTTCACTCAGGTATATAATCTATTTTCTTATCATAACATCATCACCAGATCAACAGCAAACAATTCTGGAGCAAAAAGTGTTGGGTTGTTAAAATAAATGTTAAAATAAATAGGTTTTGGCCTGATTTTGAAATCAGGTTTCCACTAGAGCAGTAAGCTTTACAGAACACTAACAGTTGGAGGGTTGAATCAATTTTTTGAGTCCTTCCACTATATTTTTCTGCACAAAATACAATTCAGCACTTACATAAATACACAATGCGTTGGCAGACCAGGTAAATAGCTAAGGGTTAGATAACTCACATTTTGGACAAAGTCCTTTTTGTGCAGTATTGATAATAGCACAGTAAAAAAAATTAATTCTGTTCAATATAAATTTATGTGCAAGTCAAAAGTATAAGTGCATTTGCAAGGAATAGATCAGTCCACTTTCAGTTCAGCAGTAAAGTGTTCCTAGATTTTAATTGCAGGGGACTTAGAAGTTCTATCAAAGATTTCTGTTAAATGGAGCAAGATTATAAGTATATAAGTATGTAAGTATCTCAAAGGAAAAAAAAAATCCCACAAAAACATCTGTAATATGAGGAGTTTTTAAGGAATCAGGTGGGGGTTTAAGCACTCCTGTTATCCCTGAACTGAATAACACATTTCAGTCTTTCATTCCTGTGGTAGTCAGTGGTGTCAAGATGGGAAATAACACTTAGAAGTGTAGATGATTGAGTTTCCCTGCAACTGTTATTTCCAAGATCAGAAAAGAGAACCCTCTGAAAACTGAAAATTCTGACATAGGAATACTTTTATTTATGTATGATATGATGATTGAATGAATAGTATTGAAACAAAAAGGCCAAACCCCCTCTTTTATTATCATATTCTTGAATAATCTAATCAAAATCAAGTATGAGAAATACTCCAGAAGTACTCCAGAAAAGTGAAGAAATAATGAATCACATCTAGTGGTATTCATCCACTAACAGGTAGTTTATATATTTTAATGGGGTATTTTGTCAGAGGTGTATATGGATAAATGCTTTACACTTAAGAGCTCTTCAAGTCATTTTTTACAGAATCTATGTTATTGAGATTGGGAAAAAAAATAGTCTCTCAGCACCTGATCCTGTGAAAATGTGTACAGATCTGAGCACTTATTTTTTCCATTGAACTTGGTGGGACCACAACGGTTTGTAGGAGAAAATACTGCATTGTAAGTGCAGCAAGGACTAAATCTAAAAATGGAATCAGACACATCTATGTCCCGTATGCTGATCTTCAAAATCTCACACTTTACACTCTGTTAGTATGACTGGGCTATGATGTAATGATTAGCTGTCCTTTGGCATTTGTTAATTGACAACATTCTGTGGTAGAGTAAGAAGAAAAAGACCTGTCCCTTCCTTGGATGGTGAAGACCAAAGGCAGGTACCAGGCTGCAAAGTCTGGGGGAGGTCTGTGATTTCCCAGGGAAGGGTGGCCACAGAAAGATTCCTAACCCCAGGAGGTGGGAAAGGTTTAAAACATGTCTTTCCCAATATGTCCTGTAAATTCATTTCCGGCCCTGCTTAATGTATTGGATGGTATTAACCCCATTTGTTGGTGACTGTTTTCCTGTACTTCCTATGGAAAAACTGCATGCTAAGCTAGATTTGTGGGTCCCCTAGACAAATAGGTACCTGGAACTTAGACCTTAATGGTGGTGTCCCTAAAACTTTTGAGCTGATGGGCAGCCCTGACTTCTGAACAAGGTCTACAGTGCAGGTCCGCAACTACACTACTTGTTGTGCCAATACATTGAGATGCTGGGCTAGGTGCTGGCATATGTGCCACCAGCATTCGCACTTATCAAGAAGAAAATAAGTTGGAAAACCTTTAGTGGGGTGACCCTTGATAAAGTTCTCATGGGAACTAGAATAATATGTATGATAGAACCTAGAGCTTTCCATGGGGCTGGGTGTAAATCAATAATACTGGAGCTGTGCCACTTTTCAATGGCTTCAGTGGTGGTGATGTCAAACCAGATATGTTTGCAGCTCATTGTGTCCAGCAGGTTGTGATCTATAGCTCCTGATGGTTCATAATTCATTCTGCAAAAACTAACGTTATCTTTTACATAAGGATGCAGAATTGAATTAATTTGAAATTTTCTTTGTTGTGATGTCAATTTGATATCTAAAACAAATGCTCTGAAAGGACCAAAGTTCTGGGTTTCCTGCCTTGTGATTGTAAGCTTTATTATAATTATAACTGTTATGTACTCAGAACAAATACAATAAATGTTGTTATAATATAGCATTCTTTCCTCTAACTTCCCTTTCTCTTTTCCCATCAGTGGAGATAAACTGCTAATTCTACCTGGAAACATAAATCAAAGTCCTCTCAACTCTACCATATCCAGACCCAATATTGCAATACTTTGGTATTGCATATGACTTTAGGCACCTATGTAAGCTACCTTATTTGGAGTGTTTGTGCCTGGTTTTGGAGATTCTTTTTTGTCTCCTCAGTTCTTTAAGCTCTTTTACTGATTTACAGATATGATCAAACCTACCATCAACAGCAATTATTATGGTGAAGTAAAGGTCACCTGCTCTGGAAGGTGGTGAGCAAAGGAACAGAACTCAGATGTTTTTCAGATGGGTACCCTAACTCAGCTTACTGGTTGGCATCTTATCTTGTTGCTATAGAAGTAGGTTCAGCATGAGGGTTTAGGAGAAACAGGTAAGAAGTACAGCTTTATCAGGCTGGCAAGATTCTTCAGGACTGTAAATAGCTGTTTCCCACTGGTTTAACAGGTCTGTACACTCTGGAAGCTTGTATGCTCAAATTAAATTGTCAGAAAAAGATTATGTGGAAAATAAATGATCGGTAGAGCTTCATCAGAGAAAGATGAGACTTCATGGGCAATAGATGTATCTCAAATAGGTCATCTTAAACAGAATGTACCTATGACGAGGCACAGTTGGAATAAATAAAGTGATTTTTTTATCTAGATATATGAAGGCAAAAAGACCATATACACTTTTGAGACCAACAAATACATATCATGTAGCACACTCATGACACACATTTATTCTCTGCATTGAAGGCAGTGTAAATAGGTTATACACCTTCTAGTTTTCTAACTAGAGAAGAAATAAAGGAGACATTCAAACAGATTAAAATTCTTGTAGTTAAGAAAAACTATCACAGGAAGCCCGAATCACCTATGTTTCACTACTTGAAGCTAGTGGATCACAGAACAAGGACAGGGGAATTTGATTCTTTGTTCATCTCAATCACATCTTCTGTAAGACAAAAAGATTCTTATTAACAATCCTGACTGAACAATTTGTGCAGACACTTCAGAACTAACACTGCATTCTTCGATTTACACTTGCATTAATTTGGTCCAAAAATGTATGATAGATTCCAAATTCCCTGGAAAGTGCTTTCTACTGAAAGGAATTCTGTTCTGTAGAGGCATTTTAGAATATAGCTGTGTAATCTCAGATCATTTTGTGTGATTACTTGCCATTTTCAAATCAATTTTAGACAGTGAGAGAAAACAGTGTTATTTCATCTAATTTCAGTAATAGAAGAAACAGTTCCTCAGTGGCTAAGTTTAATGGCTTAAAAGGTTCATTTTTGATTGTACCATGTGTGATTGTGTCAGATGAACAGATATGGCAATGAGCAACAATCACACCTGTGAGTGCTTATGAGCAGGATCAACGGAAAAATGCATAATCTTCTCTCTGTGAGTATAATACTACTTTGCATGAAATTTTCTGCAGAAAACATTATTGTATGAGACAAGATATCACCTAGAGAAAAAAAAGATGCATTTTTTATAATATTTTCTGTCAACATATTTCAAATAAAAAGCACAGAATACAATTAGCTGAATAAACTTTATCATGCTTAAAGTCATGGGCCCTTTAAAACAGTTCTCTCCAGTAGTGTAAAGCATTCATAAACTCATGATCATAATTAACCTATTACACGGAGTTTATGGCAGTTTAATGCCACTGGTGCATACTGGTAAATCAATCTCATCACATACTTTTACTGTAATTATTTTACATACCTCTTTTGCTAACAGCTCACTCCCTTAAGTTTGTCTTTCATTTCAGTTGTTGTGCTTGAAGTCGTGAAAACGGAAGACATTTTAGACATTTTTTGACATTCTCATTTTACTTCTGTTCAATTGCATGAGTATAATGACATCACTTTACTTGCAGCATGCTTCAAAAGCCTATCATATGTCCTCACAGGCCTTAAAGGAGCAGAGTTTGATATTGAGAAGTACTGCTATGTGTTCAGAGATACTGCATGCAGTGCTTGCAAATCAATTAGCAAACCATGGAATGGAACCCACAGCTCTGGGTGCACTAAATCCAAACCCATATTGCCTCTGCTCTAGACAACAGCTTTTGAAAAGACATGAAAGATTTACCTACCTTGAAAAATTTACAACACTTGCTCATTACTAACCAGTGCAGGCGGGCAGGACTACTAGGATCAGGACCAGACTTTCTCTTTTGACAAACACATTTCAAGAGCCGCAGATGTGATGATAAAGTGTAATAGAAGATTAAATCCCTAAATGAAAATCTGTATGATGAGTCACACTGCATTTCACACATAGTCCCATAGTCTGATGTTTCAGAATGAATTGAACACCCGAATGAAGTATATCCATGGAATCACAAAATCACAGAATCACTAAGGTTGACCTGTGGAGATCACCTAGTCCAACATGCTACTCAAAGCAGGGCCAATTCCAATAGGTTGCTCAGGTCCATGTCCAGCTGAATTTTGAATACCTCCAAGGATGGACACTCCACAAACTCCCTGTGTTTGACCGCTGTTGCAGCACAGAAACTTTTTCTTCTGTTTAAATGGAATTTCTGTATTTCAGTTTGTGCCTATTATCGCTTGCCCTTTTACCGATTACCACTGGGAATAGTTTGGCTTGGTCTTCTTTACTACCTCCCATCAGGTATTTATACACAGATTATATTCAGGAAGCAGATACTGTAACAAAAGCAAGGACTAAAGTGGACTCATATATACTCTTCCATCATGTCACTTGTAAGAGAAGTTATATTAATATTGTCCATGGATGGAAAAGAAGATTGAACAACGACGATATGAAGCTTTTGTTTTCTGTGCTACTCTTGCTCATACAGGTACCTCTCACTTCTCTCCAGAAATACCTGATGAAAACATTTCAAAAGACAGTATCATACTAGAATAAGAGATAGTTCTTTCACTTGAAGACAGATGATAAGATTTCCACTCCTCTTTTTTTTTTTTCCTAGGCAATCTCCTCTTAAAATAAGTTTGTCTGAGGAATGATCAAGTGATGGCTCTTAAGAGCCTAAGAATTTGACTATTGTACGAAAGTCCATTTTGTTTTTCAAACAATTTTAATTGCCTTTTGAGTGAATGAGCTGACTCCTCTAATCCATTTCACAGACGATACAAACAGATCTGTGCTGCAAATTCTTTGTAAGATTAGACTAAGTACTGTCTTGCAATCTAGGCCAAAAGCAATAAAATAAGGTGCAATAAAGTGGTTCATATAAAGAAATACTAATTCAACACAAAGGCGAACAGGATAGACATTGGTTTCAGAGGGAAGAATATGGGAATTGTAGTATTCATGTAAATACTCTGATATGGTACTAAACTATAATAATAAAAGACAAGTACTTCATTGGCTTGTAATGAAAGACTAATAATATATTTTAAACTATCCTAAGGCAACCCCAGAGGAACTTTTTCTGGTAAATTCTTATTTAAAGGAAAGAAAATTTGCCTAAGCATTGCTTGGCTTGATGTTTCCCCATGTTCATGGATTCTATTTCATTTAACAACAATTTAGTTTCAGAATACGGCATCTGGGTCCAGGCACTAGTTCTCTTTTCAACTGGCAGACACAAACTAGAAAAAGTTCAGAAGCGAAAAATAAAATATGCTGAAAGGTTTGCAAAAGGCTATCCCTAGTAAAAACCTTTAAAAATGTAAGCATACACAGACTACTGAAAAGTGTACTGAAAAACTATGAGAACTATTCTTGCTTGCTTATAAGACATTATAAAGTGGTCAAGAACAAGTGGAAAAAAAAAAAAAGATGTGAGTGAGCTTAAGATGCAGCAGAAGTGACCAAAGTTATATATATGTTCTTCATGAAAGGAAATACCAAAGAGGTTTATTCAGCTGCTTGTCAGAGCTTTGGGACTGAAACGTCCCAATTGATCTGTTAAACATGACACATCGCGAACCACTGAACTCATAAGGGGATGCAAATGCATTTTCATGAGAAGTCTTAAGCAAACATGAAAATGAAAATAAACCTATTCTCTAGGTGCAATATTTTGCTAAAAGATTTCTGTAACATGTTTTGGCTTGAGAATTTTCTGGAAATTGAAAGCAACTCTGGGCTGTGTCCTGAAGGTGTCAGTGTAAGAATGCAACGTTTCTGGCCATTTCTATCATGTCTGGATTCTTGGCAACTGCAAGTGCTGGAATCATTTATAAAATCAGTGTTTGGAGTTTAATTAGTCACTTGGATCCTTGGGTTATAACCAGGTTATCTAATATCGAGCAGCTCGCTGCATCATTAATGGGCTTTGGATGGCCTGCATCTAGATTTAGGTATTTTTTCCTTGTTTCTCATCTACATTTCTCATGCAGTAAGCCATGGTATACTGACTGGAGCCAAATTTGTGGTCGTATATTCTATTCCTTAGCATGAAATAACTAGAGCCTCTTGTGAATCTTCTCAGAGGACTGTGGATTAATTGACTAATGATTCACTTGAATTCAGTCTAGGAAACTGAAAAGCTCCCTTACTTCACTGACTTTCTTGACTAGATCTTCCTGAATACAATTGGAGCTTAGCTATCAAGCACTCCTGGAGACACTGAAGGGTAAAGTGTCTCAAGCTATGAACTCAACACCTTGTGAGGAGCAAAAAAGCTTTTATATGAAATTAGAGCAAAGAATGAAAGGATCATCAAAGAAGGAGAGAGATATACAAGCCCAAATAGATATTGCAGCAATTGTTCAGGAAAAGAGGCTGTACTGCTAGAAACTATACAGAGGCTCAGATGGCAAGAAAGCATTTGAGCGGGAGGTGATGAGAGGAGGAACAAGGAAAAAGATAGGTAGTGGCTGGAAATGTTTGAAATTTCTCTGTGACCCTGGGCCTTTGTGTGAAATTGTCTGTATACTGATATTAGAACAAAATAATATCATCAACACCACTGCATCATTAATTCTGTTTCATATTATGGTGGTCAATATTTTTGTTCAAAAATATTTTTTCTCACACATTTTCCCTACTACCCCTTTGACCCAAACTGACACTTCCCTCCTTTCCTCCATGTTTGCAAGTCTGATTTCCCTTTGTCTGGGAGTCTGAGGTTTTGTCAGTGTTTTGAGGTAGCAAGAATACCCCAGTGTGTCTCCAGTCCAGTTCTTCATGATCATTGAATCAGATGATCACATTCTCTTTACGAAAGGAAGCTTTAACCTATTTATTTTTCTCCTTTTAGTGGTGTCTGGTCTGAAAAGCTGTATTTACATCAGTCTTATTCTTTCTCTTGTGTTAGGAAGAGTCCGAGGCAGCAGTCGACAGATAATCAAAGTTGATGACCATGATTGCTCTGTGATGTGATGTCAGCCTTCAGGAAGGTGATAAACACCTATCCTCAGCAAGGGTAGGTTTTGGAATACATCAAGATAGATTTAGTCAGGGTTACTTCATGGCCTCTGAGTCAAATACTGAAGCAAATAGCTGCAGTATGTAAGGCATTATAGCCTCCAGCTGTCCATCCTGCCCCTTTGCTGAAAGTTACTGCCATCACAGAAGAAGCTGACAGAAGTGAATCTGGACCCATAGTTCAACAGTTGCAATTCACAGGCTGGTTTATGCATGCAAACTCTACAGCTGAAGCATGGATTGACATCTTGAGTGGTACTGACTGTTGGGATCAGCAACATCTTACACCATTGCAGCTAAATCCAGGAGTGACCTAATTTCATAAAGCTTAACACAAGTATTTTGAAATTCATTACACACTGTGCCCCTGAAATTGTCTTATGAAACTAGAAGGATGTGAAACTAGGTATTCACACAATGTCAGGTTTCCAAATTAAAAGAATTTCAACTTTTTAAATTCATCATTTCAATATTGTATTACTGTAAAACAGCACTTATAAGAAAAATCACAGAAAGGAACAAGAAAAATGAGCAGAGTTCTTGAAAACATGACCTTTGAAGAAAGCGTAGGGTTTGAAGAAAAAATGACTGGAGGGGATAGGCAAGGAAAAATCTGTTCTCTATGTCAGACTTGGATAGAACAAGAAGTAATGGTCATAAATTAGAACAAGGGAAATTTAGATTATGTATTAGGAAAAGATTTCTAACGATAAATCATGGAAAAGGACTGACTAGGGAGACTGTGGAATTGTCATTACTAGAAGTTTTTAAGAGCAGAATGGGCAGACATCTTTCAGGGCTGAGTAACTTGGAGCTGATCATGTCTTGGCAGAGAATGATAAACTAGATTATCTCTTGAAGTTTCTTTTGAATTCCATTTTCTTTGATGCTAGAATACCTAATGCTTCACACGAACTCGAGTACAATTTAACCGAAACTCTCCCCAGTGGCCAACCAGTGTGACGACTGAAGGATGTACTGGTTTACTGACCAACAGATTATACTAGGCTTGATTTACTGCCATTCTGTGAAATGAATAAGATATTAACAACTTTTGCCAGCTGGGGAACACACTGAGTGATTAAGAAATGACCACAGCACCTCCCCTTCTTCTGTTCTTTTTCCATTAAATTTATTTTTTACTCCTTTCTGCATTGATTGAATTGTGACAGTTAATGAAAGCAAATGCTTTCTCTGCTCCTGTTGTGCTTGGATCTTAAGTATCAGTGGTTTGCATAGCTTATAGACAAGGGCTACCACCACTTAGGTGTCCAAGGTGTTTTTGAATAATGTGTAACCTGAACTGCCCAACGTGTTCTCCTGCGTGTATGAGCAAACTCCATGGACCCAAGAGCTGATCTGTCAGCACCGATACTACTTAAACAAATTAAGATTGGGAATTCCCGGTTTGAGTCACAAACCAGACCTAAGAAATTCTATTTGCCTTTTTCAGATCAGCTTTTTGGAAGACAATGGTCACTAGCTTGATGAAAACGTACGCTGAAAGAGATCTTACTCTCTGGGATTTTGTCAGTTTATAACAACATTGTGCTGTACACCAGATCTGCCAGATGAAGTGAAGTCTAAGATGTGCCCATGGCCAGCAACAAAAGCTGCCCTCTGCAAGGTATTCCAGGAGATGCTCTCATGGTGATAATATTTAACACTGTACATTTAACATATGAGGTTATAAAGATAACTAAAATATCTTCACTGTAATTTAGCTCAAACATTTTAAAGGTTAATAGTTTATTAGATAATGAGCTCTACAAAAGGTCATATCAGATAAACATATAAAAGCAAACATCTTGAAACAGAACCACAGAATCACAGGATCATCGATAGGGACCTCTGGAGACCATCTAGTTCAGACTCCCTGCTCAAAGCAGGGTCAGTTCCAACAGGTTGCTCAGGATTCTGTCCAGTCAGGTTTGAATATCTCCAAGAATGGAGATTCCACAACCTCTCTGAGTGACCTGTTCCAATGTTTGATCACCCTTACAGAAAAAAGTTTCTTCTTAAGATGTTTAAGTGAAATTTCTTATATTTCAGTTTGTGTCCATTGCCTCTTGTCCTTTCACTAGTTAACACTGGGAAGAGTCTGGCTCTCCCCTGCCAAGAGGTATTTATGCGCATTGATAAGATGTGCATACCCCTGCAATGAGCTTTGTCTTCTCCAGGCTAAACAGTTCCAGGTCTCTCAGCCTCTCCTTATGTGACAGATGCTCTAGTCCCTTAATCGTCTTTGTGGATTTGTTTCAGTATGTCCATGTCTGTCTTGTACTGGAGAGATCAGAGCTGGACACAACACTCCAGAACTTGCCTCACCAGTGCTGAGTAGAGGGGAAGGATGACCTCTCTCAATCTGCTGGTGATACTCTGCCTAATGCAGCCAGGATACTGTTGGCCTTCTTTGCTGCAACGGCAAACTGCTATTTCATGTTCAACTTGGTGTCCACCAGGACCCCCATGTCCTTCTCTGAAAAGCTACTTTTCAGCCGGTTGCCCCCCAACCTGTATTGCTGCATGGGGTTATTCCTCAGGCGGAGGCGGAGGACTTGGCATTTCCCCTTGTTGCACAACAGGAGGTTTCGGATGGCCCATTTTTCCAGCCTGTCAGGGTCTGTCTGAATGATAGCACAACCATCTGGGCTCTCATCCTGTCCTCTCAGTTTTGTATCATCTGCAAACTTGCCGAGGGTGCATTTGGCCCCATCATTCCGGTCATTAATGAAGATGTTAAACAGTATCAGCCCACTATGAATCCCTTGAGGGTCACTGGTGCCCATGTAGAAGAGCAGTAGGGGGTAATAGTCCCAGGCTGGACACACCTGAGCAATCTCTTCACCATATCCTGGATCTAATCACCTGGAAAGTACCAAACCTCCCTAGACAGCAACAGGCTGCAGATGGGGGCATCCCTCCCGAGCAGCAGGAAGTGTCCCACTACTATCACTTGCTGCCTGATCTCTGTCCTGCTGCATGGCTCAGGCTCAGCTGGCTTGGGTGCTCCAATAAAAGGGAATGTTCTAAATTCCCAGATAGTAGTAAGTAATATTCATCCTGCAGTACTTCTTGCTATATATTATTGTATTTCCAGAGTCCTTCCAGTAAATTTTCTGTTTCAAGAGGGGTTTTTCCCCCCGCCTCCACCTTGGAGGAGGGGCAAGGGAGCACAAATAGTTTTCCATCCATACTAAGGATATGGATACACTAGCTATTTTCCAGAAAAGTAAAGTTCCAAACATTTTAAAATGGCTGGAAGAAGGAATTATATGTCTTTGAAACTGTTCTTTGGCTAGTTGGAGCTAATTCCACAAAGAGACTTGGGAGTCACTATGATTCTCAAAAGCACCTTGTGGTGCTGCAGATCTCTGGGTAGCATACCTGCCAGGAATATGTTTACTGAGAGATTAAGGAAAGTTTTCCTGGTACCAGCTCCAATCATATGCCTTGTCCTAATCCTGTATTAGGCTATAGCCCAGCTCCCTTACTTTTCAATGTAGTTTCCAGTATGAACTCTGTAAAGGAATCTCAGGCGTGAGTAGTGCACTCAGGCTGGACCTGTATTAGATGACTGGAAGATCAAGATCATGAGGAACATTATGGAGAACAGCTACCTGGGAGTAGTCCAAGATACTTAGATTCTTCAGTTCAACATTTAGGCTTTACCTGTGCCTCTCACAATGGAAAGCAGATTCCATCCCAAAGGTATAAGTATGCTAAGAAAAACTAAAAAAATCCTGCTGTTAATGTTATACTTACTGAGAGATTTTTCTCAGAGGCGATATTTGAGGGTTTCCTCTGCTTAATAATGCATGTTTCACAGGATTTTGCCATGCCATTTTTCTATTTATGTTTTCACTATCACTTTTGTGTCTGGTTTTTTTTTGTTTTTTTTTTTGTTTTTTGGGTTTTTTTGGTAGAACATTTCATATGAATGTGGCTACTGGATGCAAAACCAAAGTTGCACAGAAACAGTAAGGATGGATACAAACACCTTTATAGTAAAAAAGCACAGAAGACAGAAATAAATTATAAAGGAAAAACAAAGCTTTTTTTCATGTCATGCAGCTCTTTAAGCTACTAAACATGAACCAGATATTTTGCAGAACATCGTGTGGAAGCACTTAAAGACTATTACATTCAAGAAGCAAAAAGGAAAAGTACTTGGAAATTCTGTGCCACAAGCACACACATTTTGAAAATGGCAGGTCTACCTTGCTACAAAACCCAGGGAAGCACAGGAACCCCCTGACAGCTGGAGGTGTTCCATAATTTTGGACTGGTCTCTCAGCTGTGCTGGGCTCTGAAGGAAGCGGAATATTCTCTCAAACTTCCAAAGCACCACGATCATGTGACAAACAGCTCTCATCAAACGCTGCAGGCTGAGGGACAGTTTTATATTGATAAATCTGTCTTGCCTGGCTTTTGACTTTTCTAGAGTGGGAAGGTGTGGCATATGACGACATGGACCTGAGGTAGGGTAGTGCAAAGATCCTTTATTGAAAAACACAATGGCCAGTTATATAGCAATCAAGCCCAGCCACTCCTCCAAGTATCTCCTAGGCACTGTGACATCTTCTGATAGGTAGGAAGACATCTCCTGATCCCTAGCACGCAGGCAGGCAGGCAGGCCAGCAGGACAGGCCCACCATAGCTGCTGACACATAGACAGGAAGGCACACCATGACTGCTGGTACGCAGGGAAGAAGACACATCATGGCTGCTGGTACATAGGGAGGAAGGCACATCATGATCACTGGCAACTCACGTGGACACATTCTGGCCACAGATCATAGTTACCACATCATCACTTTCTGTTTTAGAGATTCTCTGCTGTCTTACACAGTGCCATCCTGTTTTAGTCCCCAACAAGAAGGCAGCAACTGCCAGAATGTAATCTCTCAATTATCTTTTTTCGTATGTACTGTTTATTTGTAGGTGTTGAACTGAGCACACAAGGATGCGATCTGGAATGAGGTTTAAGTTTCAGTGACGTACAAGCTACAGAGTAACTTTTGACAGTACACTCTCCTAGAAAGCAAGCACTGAAGGTTCAAATACCCCCAGTCTACTCAGGGCTTTATTTTAAAACTCCAGTGTCTTATATTAACTTTAGCATCACAGTCTAGGACTCTTCTGGGAGGACTCCATCCCAGAGGTGAGCTGAAAACATGTATAACAGCTATGGTCTGCTTGACCCCACATCAGAAAGGCTACTGCCAGCAGTGGGAATTGTTGCGCTTGTGCCACAGACCATGCGTGGGGACAGATGGGGGGATAGGGGAGCAGGCCCTGGACCCTGGATGGCCGACAGGGGTGATCAACTCAGCCTAAGGACCAACACCAGAGGCTCTTTAGCTGATGATATTGAATGTAGGGAGGCAAGTACCTCTCCAGTCTAAGCTCTCTTTTCCTCTCCAAGCCCTTTTCATTTCTGGATAATGTAAGCAGCTTCCCACTCAGAAAAGCCTCCCAGCTACCGAAAAGTTTTCCCTCCACCATTTGCACTGCAGAGGAAGATCGAAATACGTTGCAAAATCCCACTGAACAGCAGGCCACGTATGGAGTCTGCACTACAATACTGAGCTGAGCAATGCACAAACATTTCCGAGGCTATGGACCTTGGGGACTACTGTATTTGCCATTGTTCAAATTATCACTTGCGTGTACAAATATTTCATGTTAAAGACATGCCCCTTCCCTTCTCCCCCAGCTCCACTATGCACTTTAATATCAACATCACTTGCATATGCAAGTGACATAATTTTGTTGTTCTCTTCAGCTGCAATGAAACAGCAAATGACGTTTAGTCACCAGCACCCACAGCTGTTCATTTTGGAAACATCTGTGGGCAGGTAAGTGCCAGCACAAAGCTGCTCAAGGGCAGGTGGAAGATGGGATATGAAGCCCTGTACGAACTTTGTGTACGTTGTGTGTGTAGCACATTCAGCCTCAGATCTCAGTTGGGCTTGCTGCAGTACAAAAGATAAATAGATAAACAAAGCAAAAAAAAAAAAAAAAGATGTAAATGAAATGGATCTGCCTGGCCTATGTGTGAAATATAGCAAAGAGTACGTACAACTAATCAAATCACTGTGGTAATACCTCACCCCCCCAGTAAGACCTCCATACTAGTATTATCTTCCTTTTTTTGAAAGCTTGTAATTCAGACTCAGTCAGTTCTCTAAACATAAGGAGAAATGCTTGTGTAAGTTGTTTTGCCTAGACAAGCAGCTATTGCACATAAGCAATCATCCCAAAAAAATCACAAGAAACTTAGGATATGGATTTAGTGTGTCTATATGGCAGCACCAATGACATGATAGATTGTAAGGGTTCTCTGGTAAATAATACAGTTTAAAACAATGTAGCTGCTTCAGTTCACTGTGTATTAAAAATTATCTCAGCTCTCATTTACTTTCATCAAATATATTTTTCTTCCTTTGAATTCAGCACTCAGAGGCAGGGAAATCCAGAATTATTTCACAGTAAAATAACATTAAGAGTCTTCATTAAAGTGACATGTCAATCTATTTATACTACACTCATCAATATGGTTTCTGAGCACTTAACTGTAATTACATAAATTCACTAAGAAGTCTAGTCTTTGGCTTGCTTTTGATGTTTTCCTTACTAACAAAAAGCCATCTTAAAACACTATCTGTTGCATTTCATCCAGAAGTTGGCAAACTTAATTTAAACTATTGTGCATGTCTATGATTTCACAGCTGAGACGAGTGGCTGAGAATGTTCTGGGCCCAATGCTTCAGTATGACTTAAAATTTTGGGGTGCTCCAGCTGCTGTATCCTTCCATACTTTGTGCAAAGTACCAAGCATCTGCTGCTACCACTGACTTCCCTTCCGAATATGCTGTGCCAGAAAAGACTTCCTTGTCAAGAAAATTATCTGAGATTTCAAAAAAGAAGCAAACAATAAAAAACCTTTCAAATTTTATATGAGGGCGAAATCATGAATATTGTTAGGCCTGAAAAAATAGTAAAAACATCTAACCCTTGATCAAAGCCCTTATCTACAATATCGGAGGTCTGAGCTCAAGTTCCATATCTACCTGAATCAGATCTGTAAGTTGAGCCTGTGTTTTCCACATCATAATGTCATGGTACCCAAAATGGTACATTTGAAACTGTTTTGTGCAAGTAGTAAAATATTCATGGGGCCAGAAGAGGCAGGCTGCTGTCAAGGGCCAGGACCTCCTCATAAAATAGTATTTCTCAGCACCAAGCTTCTGGTCTTTCACAGGGCAAGTGAAGGCATTTGATTTTGCTGCTCGGTTTGACTTTGTTCCATGTTGATGTTTGATGATTTCTATGTCTGATTTTTACATGAACTTCTATTTTGAATCTGTTAAATATTTTCTGGTAATTATTTCATGAACATTAGCATGTTAAACTGAACTTTTGGAAAAAGAATCTATCCAGAAAAGAAGTATTCAGAAAATCCCCACGTTTATCTATTTATCACCATACTGTGGTGGTCTCACCTAGATCTTGAGAGAAAAATAGCATGGGAAGGCATGACAGACGTGTAAACAAGTTTTGAAGATGTTCTGTAAAGAATTGTGGCCCATTTAACTACTGCACTGATGGGGAGAGTCCACTCCTTACTTCCAAAGGTGAGGAGTTATTCCTACATCTACTTGTATTGCTGATAGGGCTGGTCCTGCTCATGTTGCTGCTCAGCTGTACGTGTTGATATGCACCACATTACTGCTGACAAGATCTCAGGAGAGAGCTAGTTTTTATCAGGATTCCTTGCAGATATTGGATACTATTCAAACTCTAGGCAGCCAAAGTAGATCACTAAAAAGGAATAAGTTATTATTACTTATTAAATCATGCTCCTCCCACAGAATAATTACTTATCTAGAGAAGCACTGATTTTCCTATAAGATGCAGAAAAGTGAAGCTTTAGAGTGCCTGCTGGAATGGGGAGTCCATGAATGTGTTATCTTGTTGAAAGCCCTCTCTCTTTGGTTCCTGTTTTCTCTCTACAAAAGAATGCATTTGTCATCTACTTCTTATGACATGGAGAAACTCCTCATAACAACTATGTGAGTGTTTAAGTGCAAAGAAAAGTTCTTTTTTTTTTTGCCATTTGCACAACTTACTAAGTACAGAGTTTGTGAATTATAAACAATTTTAGAGCTTGGATACAAAACAGGTATTCACTGGTTTGATTAGACATTTTGAAAAATAGTTCCAATAAAGTTACTTTTTTGCATTATAAAATTAAGAGGCCACAGGATTTGCTGGTCGAGGATAAAATGTGAGTTGATTTTATAGGTGTTATTTTCTAACATTTTTTCATATATAATACCCTTCTTCATTAGAAGTTGTTTATGGTTTAAACCAACTGCATTTCCACAAGACTAATTCAAGCAATAAAATCAGTCACTACCTTTATGGTAAATCGATGTTTGTAATAGTAAATAAAAACAAATCACCTACCACAGGAATGCCTGTTCTTCCAGCAATCCATTCTACCCCTCTGTCGTGAACCTTTAGAACTAAGACCTCTTTTATTTGCTAAATACTTACATTAACAATCAATTCATTTGGCTTTTACAGCCTTCATTTTTAACTTCTGTATTATGATTAAAGAGGTGTACAAACCTAGCATACTCACCAGCAAGAAAAACTTTGAGTTCAAAGAACAATATTAGAGTAAAACTGCTGTAATAAATATATTTCATAGCACAAAGATGTATTTATTATTGGTATAGTCACAGATGAACATATGCACAGGGCTTTGTGATCATTTCTGTTACATAGTTTTTCAAGGTGTTATAGCTCAGCTATAACAGAAAACTTTTGGTCTAAAATTTGGCATAAAAATCAGACTAAAACCATCTTAAAAAGAGTATATGCTAAAATGTGAGAATAACTCCATCTTTTTTTTTTTAAAAAAAAAGTTGTATGTGGTTTGAGAGGCTCTTGGTTTTACTTTTGTTTGGAAAGTAAAATGGTGCAACCACAAAAATTTCTGTGATAAAAATTTCAATGATAAATATTTGTTTCCTTTAAAGCATTAAAAGGAGATTGACATAAACAAAGGAAACTTAGCATGATTTAGGTTCCTATTACAAACACTGAATTTTAAATGTGGCAGGATGTTTTGTAATCCTTAAGTTAATGATTCAGTAATAACTTCACAGTCTATTATCCCATGCTCCCATTTTTCAAACAGTGTACAGAAGGCTAAAGAAAAAACTTTTGTTATTGCATCTTGCTTTTCTTCTAGCTACATTTGAAAAACAGTGTAACCCTCATGAGACATATTCTAATGCCATTACATTACATAATACAGAACTATAAAATGGGGCTCCTCACATAACACAGTGTACTCAGAGCAAGTATGTCAGAAGTGTCCTAAATTATGGTCCAGCTAAAACAAGTACTGAAGTGTTTGTACTTTGAGACCAGTACTTATAATTTTGATTTTTCTCTATATTTTATGCTAGTCAAATCAAAACCTTTGGTTCCCAAATTGGTTTGGTTTGTTTGTTTCTTTGTTTGTTTTATGTCCCCTTTCTGAGAGATACATTTCAGTATCTATGGCTTCCTTGGTCTCATATTTAGTCTGCAACCGAAAGCCAACTTATTTATTTATTTATTTATTTATTTATTTATTTTCCTTCTGACCTGGGCCTCTTTGTTAACTGAATCTTTAAATACCTCTCTTTATTGACTCCTTGAGACAATCTGTCTTCCTTATGTTTGCTCCTTCTACTGTACTCCCTTATTCTTTGCAGAACTGCAGAGATTAGAAAACTTGCCCTTCAAACACCAGAGCTTCATGTTTTAGCAGGGCTTTTTGATGGCTTGTTTTTTTCTGTTATCTTTCCTGGCTTTATTCCTTGACACACATCTCATCATCTACTTTCTGCATATTCTTCAGACATCCTAATATTCAAGCAACAAACATCCTCTGTTGATTTTAGTTAGAAAGAAAGGATCTAGGTAGCGTGAATTATACCTTAAAGGGTGTTGTAAAAAGGAAATCCTAGTTCTAAATTGTGCATCTTCCATCTGTTTGGCTACAAAAATATCTTTTTGAAAGGACATTTTACACACCACTTCCAATGACAATTTTGGAATAAAGGTAGGGATTAGTAAATGGATGGGTCTCTGTTTTAAAGCAGTTAGCATTTACATCATTTGCATTTAATACTCACATAGTAAGTATTTAATTCTTACCTATTGCATTTAACAATTATCTAACATAATTGTAATCAGAGTCTGCTACTCTAGAAGAAGCAAACAGAAACCCTCCCCCAAAACAAATGTTCTTTATTCACTCCAGCTTCATTCAGTCCCAATGAGATAAGTTAAGGCTGACTTATTAGCTTCCACAGATTCTGTCTTGGTGGTCAGAATCCTTCATAGGGTATGGGAAAAATAATCAGAGGTATTTGTGTAGGAGCAAAGCCTGTCAACATTAATCATTAACTGTCTGACCCAATATTAACCTGTGATACAATGTTATGTTGATTTGAGATGACAATCACATCCTTTCAAGAATCCCTCCTGAAGGAATGACATCGATGTATAGTGCATCTGTGGTATGTGGCCTCTATGGAATGTATAACATAGTGGTTGTGTTGCTATACAAGCAGAGATAAATTTTGTAGCTCCCCATCATTACTTGGGAAGGATGAGTGAAACTTGGCCAGTGATGGGCTGAGTCAACAAAGAGCAGAGGAACAGTATTTTGAAGGGATGCAGCTCCCAACCCAGACTGGATTGGTTGAGCTGTACTGGGGTGCAAGTGCAGCTGCCCCTGAGGAGATGCAGCCTGGCCACCCTGAAAATCCCAGCAGAGAGTCAGCCTGGAGTCTCTGAACTATGGAAGGGCCGAGGCCAGGGGTGACCCAGGGATTTATCTTGTAACGCGCACTGAGCCAAAGCTGCAGGACACCATCTGCTTCAGGAACCCAAGTTTACAAGGATCCTTTGGACTGGCCAGCCAGGCATCCAGGACTGGCATAAGTGAGATTTTGTGTGTGTGTATGTGTGTGTGTGTGTTTTTCTTCAATTCCTTGAGCACATTTTGCTCCTTTCTTTGATCAGCTACTTTCAATAAAACTAAATTGACTGTAGCTTGTATTGGACCGCTTACTTTGGGAGATGAATGTATAGTGGCTATACAGAACTCTCATGTAGGAATGGTTTCATTCTTCCAATATGCAATAATTTCTACTGCACAATATAGTGACATATATATGTATAATATATATGTGTGTGTATGTATTTATATTTATATATCTATTTAATATATATATATATTTATATATATATATAAATATAAATCATATGTAAACATATAGACACGTCCATCCATATAAGATCTATACATGAACAGCACAAACCAGGAGTTGAGCATTTTCAAGTAGTCTTCCCGCGGAAGAATTCAAAACAAAATGTTCATGTTCTGAAAGGTAGTGTGTGTGCACTGCACTTTGTTTATACCAAAGGAAGATTTGTCTTTTTAAAAGAAAGATGTCAAAATCTTGCCAGAAGAACATCAATGGACAATTTTTGTTTGTTTGCTTTCTGCTGTTTTGGGTGTTCAGACTTTGTGGTTTTCAGTTTCTTCTAGGATTTGAAAAAGAGAAAATCTGCAACAAATATTCCTGATTTTTGATTATGCAGTGGTTATGCTTCCAGTTGTTTCACTCTCTACATCTGTTTGCTTTGTAATTCTCCAAGCTCTTTCTGATTCACTGTCTTTTCTGCGGCACAACTAGCAGCAGACTAGTAACAGCCTGATCTGCTAACTGGCACACCACTGTGTGATGACTTTTGTTTGGGCTGGGATTTGCTGTCAGTTTGGCCTGTTCATTCATCCTTGAGGCATGCTTCTCTCACATGATCGCTTCTTTGCAATAGGCACTGTTTCTTCTGAGCTCAGTTACTGAGTGGACAGCTGACTTTTCTTTTTCTTATTAACCACTGATGCTCCCCTTTCCCTCTTCATAGTGAGGCGATGTCTCTTCTTTAGAAACGGGGTGACAAAGACTGCAGCAGAACATGCTGGGCAGGCAAAAAGTTAACTCCTTAACACTGCTCTTCCATCTGCTTTTCCAAGGGAGCTCCCTCCAGCCCCCTGAATTAGAAACACAAACATCTGCACAGGAATAAGATGGGATTCTTTTTTTTTCCTAAGTATGATTTTTTTCTGTAACACTTAGAAAGCTGGAAAACAATGTCACACCCTTATTTCAATTATAAAACAGGGATATGACAAATTTATGAGGCACAAAGAGCATTTTTGGATTAGTCTAAGTTACACCCTGTAAAATAAACCTAGGACAGAAGTATCTAGTTTGATATCATATTTCACACAAAACACGATACTGGCAAAGCCATCAGTCATGAGAAGAGAGGCAGTCATATTTAGATTTGTGGATTTCTTTTCATACTTGCAAATATTCTTTTCTCTCCACAAAAATGATGAAAGCTTATAGTCAGATCCAAAGCAGAATGAAATCAGCAACAACACTGCCATTTACTTTAATGACAGATATTTTGTGTAGATTTTCTTTTTCCAAAGTATGGATATATAGCCAGCCACAACTAATGATATCTTGAGGTTCTCACTTGTGGGATGTGTTGGAAAGAGATATAGAAATCAGGGCTAGAAAACAGTTGTTAAGATATAGCCTCCGCACAGATTTGTACAGATTGCCCAAGAACAAGTTTAATTGAATGACAACCATGTTTTCACACATTGAGAATCAAACTTTGAGCTGTGCTTGAAGAGTTTCAGCCTGGTTTGAAATGGCTGGTACACTCAGACAGCTGGTTTCTGAAGCAGCTGTTAAAACTAAATCCCTAAATGAGTGTTAATAACTACCTCAGAAAGCTTCAGTCCTTTCTGCAGCTTCCTTTCTCTCAGGAGCTACATCACACATGCTTAGCTTGAAGGTGGACCTTCTTCCTCATCCTGCTCCCTGAAGCCTGGACCCACTACTGTGCTCTTTCATCCTGGTTCTCAGATGGGTCACTGCTGGCAGAGAAAAACGATTCTGATCAACAGCTACTTCAGACAGGAAACCTCCTGGAGATGAAAGTGTCCTTTTTCCTTTTTTAGACACTGATTTTTTTTTTTTTTTTTTTTGTTAAATGCTTCCTCCTGAAGAAACCTGAATTTAGAAAAAACTTATTAGAATTTAGAATTTATTAAATGCCATTGATAGGCCTCTTTTAGGGATACTTTTTCCACAACCATTAAGTTTTATGGTTAAATAAGAAGAGAAGTATAAATTATTACAAGACAGCATAAGAAAAGTTTGAACCTTAGACTCTGACATTGTCAGATATTGTCAAACTCTGCAGCTAAATATCTATTTGACAGGTTATCCATCAAATTAGATTTTATATGGAAGAGGACTGAATAGAAGCTTTCCAAGATATCTCAACATTTTTTTCCCTATTCATAAGATGATGCAAAATAAAAGAGAAATACCAGAGTAATTTCTAAGTAAGTAGCAGCCTTTGTATTTTCAACAAGCTTTTGTAAAAAGAATCAATTTAGTATGCAAGCAAAAACTGTCTTTCTTTGGTACTTTTGTACAGCAAGACTACCTGGGAAAATACAGGAAGACATTAGAGATAACAGTGGCTGGATAATCAAATCTGAAATTTTCTGAGGAAAACTCAGCTAGCGAACTCTAAATTAAAGAGAAGCTATTCATCAATGTCTAAAAGTCAGGCACATCTTTTCCTGAGGACTCTCAACAAAACATAATGGCACACACTGATACAGAAAAGGAACCATTAAAAAAGAACAAGAGGATTTTTTTTTTCCTACTCTCTTTCTCTTTCCTGAGAGCATTGCAGTAACAGTTTAGTAGAACTCAGTATGGCATAAACCAATTATTAGATTAGCTAATAATAAAAATAAAACTATGAAAATATATATCAAGGCATTAGATAACACCCAAAAAAGTTAGACAATATTTCCTTGTGATTAGTTCCATCTGTAATATTCCATGCTGGGCATTTTTGGTCCTTGCTCTGAGGATCCGTTGCTGATCTGAGTCCGAGACAAGACTCTGGACGTCCTTGAGTCTGACTGGCGTGCCCCACTGTAACAACCCACTGGCTCTGAACACTGAGTGGGGAAGGTAATGACTGTGATGTGTAGAGAAGAGAGCATGGCTAGCATATAGATACTTAAAGTACAATCCAGTGTGCAGAACTGACCTGCACAGTGGCAAGGTAGAGAATTTTAATTTGATCCTGCTACCAGCTAAAAGCAGCAGCTCATTCATGTGTACTTGAGAAATGCATTTAGAAGAAATTGAGAGCAGAGGACTACATGAAGCCTAGCAACATACTTAAAAGGTTTAGAAGGTCCCCATGAAATATTAACTCTCACATCCAACAGTTCAGCATCACATGACGTGCAATCAGCACATTGTTCTCGCCTGCAAACAGCACTGCCTGATCCACTCGCCTTTCTAGATCATGCTTAACAAAGCAGCCTCTTCAGCAGCCTGCTGGTAACTCTGCTCTTCTCTCACTGCAGCTATTCTCACTCCTGCAAAATTCACCTGATAACATAACTTCCACTAGGAACAGTCTTTTCTTTTTGTGGACCAATACATTCCTGGTCTAACTAGCTTTCGCTTTCTGTGCCATCTTTGAAAACTTATTTAACACATACTCATATGCTAGAATAAGTAAGCAATTCTGCATAAAGGAAGTGACTATACCGATAGAGGTGAAGAGACTGAAGTATGCAAGTCTATATACACTTTTGTGACTACTGCCAATATAGGAGTCTCCTCATATGCCAGACATTCACCCATTCAGAGTTCGATATTAACCTTGTAAACCCAATTAAAAATAGATAAATACAATCTTATGGCCATATTTTTAAACTTCAGCTTTCACTCTGAGGATAGCAATTCCCAAGGGTGACCTTAATCACATGACAGTGATGTACTGTATCATGTTCAGTGGTTTACTTATCTGTTTCTGAAACTGATGGATCAGATATAGGAACTTGTTTATCATGTTCAACTCCTTGTCTATTTGATTCAGTAAAAGTTTTATCAGATTTAACGTGCTATGTATTTATCAGGTGATATGTGTGTTTAATGTGCAATGCAATAGATAACGATAGTGCTTTGAGGGCAGGGAATCTGTCGGCATTTCCACTATAAACCTCATTTGCCAAGGTTTATCACTCAGCCACAGCTCACTTGTTGTCAGCCCAAATGCATTCTTTTAAATAAAATCATATTTATATCATTCCAACTATTTTGTATTCAGAGAGCTGGAATTAGGCATTCCTATTGTTTTAGAAGGTTAGCACTTAATACAGAAAAATGACTTCTGAAAGCCGGCAATAGTGTTCTGTTCCACACTTTTGTGCACAGAACTCACATTATTGTAAATGGATATTATGTCTATTTCGCATTTGATAGATCTGCATCTCTATATCTTCACTAACGGCAAACACAACTCTCTTAGCTTAAACCATAAATAAACAAAATGCTTCTGAGATATTTCATGCTTTTAGAGTAATCTGAGGCTGAGATTAAAAAAAATAAATTCTGCTGTATTTAAATTGGGTGAGTAGGTTCTTTGCAACAAATGTTGTACTAATGTAACGATGAGGGCTTTCTGCACAGGCAAGGGTCACTAGGAAAATCTTGCAGTGAAAGACAAGCATTTGGACCTGTTAGTCTGCATTCCTGCATGGTACGTGAACGCCTGTGGCTGCTTTTCTCAAGCTGTACCAGTTACTATTCCCGCACGTTTGAACACTGGATTAGTATGAGCACAAATTTCTGCCGAAGCTGTTCTCTAGGGGAACTTCTGGCTAACAGGTTTTACTCAGGCTCACCCCGAAGCAGGTGGCATCCCAGCCTCACAGCAGCACAGGATGCGACAAGCTGTACTGATGAGGGCAAAGCTTCATCCATAAGGCAACTATGTTACATACGTGTGTGTGTGTGTGCCTGCGTGTGTGTGTGTGTGTGTGTGTGTGTGTGTGCATATGCACGTACATATATATGAGTTACTGAAGGAATCTGAAGAAAGCATATAGATGAGTGAAATGTACCTAGTTCTAAGCTGAAAGTCCACAATGGTAATAAAAGCCAATTCAGTGAATAGTCAGAATAGCTAAAATATAACAGCAGTACAAGGAAACAGTTTAGCTCATCACCATCTCCACAGTTCAAGATGTGAAACATCATCCATAGCAACAGAACACAACCACTGACATCAACGGGCTCATTTCCTGCCCTGTGAAAAAGATAACACGGCAGAATTAAAGTGCAATATTCCCATGCTTTATGCATGAAACAGCTGCTTAGGTATAACAATATCATTCCCAGAATGGCAGAGTGGGGCTATAGCCTAACTTCTACTCCTAAACTGCTGAGGGGATGGCGAGGGGGAGCTCAGTTCAGGGACCTGGCTTCAGAGCTTGGAAAAATTTGGTATTGCAGTACCGCCCTGGAGTGTTTAGAGTCTGGACTCCTTGTGTAGGCCAATCATTTTGTATTTCACTTTATCACAGTTTCCCAGACATAAAAACCATGTTGGCATCACTCTTCCGTCTGTGACAGGTAGCAATGAGGTTCTGCAGCTTGTCTGGGATAATCCCGTAGCCTTTGCAGTGCAGTGCAAACTTCTGTCACCATCCTCACCTAATCTGTGAACATTAGGTTGGAAAAAGAGAGTCAACTGACTTAGTTACAGATACGGTTTGTACCACCCGTGTCATGCTAACTTTGAATTTTATCCTTACAAGAATATTGTGAGGAAGTAGCTGCTGGGGTTTTGTTTGTTTTTCCCATTTTGGAAAGGAGAGCTGTAGTTCAAAGAGATGACAAAGTACTGTCTTCACTGAAGTTGGTGAAAATAGATCCTTATCAAACTACCTGTTTTGGTGACTAAGTTAAAAAAGTACATCTTTTGATCTGTTTACTGATATCTAGTGTTTTTATATTTGTAAGATGATTTGTGCTTCTAAAGCACCTATTTCTCTCTTATGTTTTGTTTTTGACTTCAGCGAAACCAGGATTTAACCCTAAGAAAGAGACTTATCCATATTAAGAAACGCAGTAAATGGTATCTAGTGCCAGTGTTTTTCTAACATGTTAATCACAAAAACATCCTTCTTGCAGAAATTTTGTGTTTCATTCTCCTTTGCCCAGTGTCATGTGACATTTTATGCCTTTGTAAATGTTCCCACTGTAATACACTAGCCTTACTGGTATGGCATAAATTGCTCCGCAAAGCTCACAGCAGTGGAGAATCAGGCCATTTAAGTGAAAACTGTTGCTGAATTTTAATATGCTTTCACTAAATGGAGGGCTTTGCCACTTCTTCAATGCTCTGATGAAAGTTCTTTTTACAGTTAATGTCCGTGCCATTTCATACAATGTTATAAATATTTATTGTAGCAAAACATCTTTTCAGCATTCTCAGCAAGTATTCACAAACAGCATCCATATGGTATTTTCAATATTTTATGTTAATATTTGAGTTAGTGTTATAATGTCAGCAGGAGCTCTGAGGCTGGTATGATGGAAATCGAAAACCACTATCAACATTAACACTGCATTCCTGCTGTCTCTCCAATAGCTCATGACAAATGTCAATGCTAATCTTACCCTGCTGATATGAAAAATGCCCCCCAAAACAAACTGTAATACAGAAGCCATTTGAAAACAAAAATAAAATAGTAGAAGTCTCGAGTATTTAAATAGGAAGCAGAAGCACATACCCATGAATAATGCCATTTCAAAGGAAGGTAGAGTACCTTACATCTGCATAGTCATGGGATGTCAGGAAAGAAAATAATAAACAAAAAATTCTGTTTCTGCTGCTAGTTTAATCAGTTATTAGTTGGTACATTATGGGAATATTTTTCATGAAATGGAGAATGTGACGGGAATGGAAATCAGAGTCCTTGCTCTGAAAAGGAATAAAAAAATAGCTTATTGTGAAATGTGAGGTCAGTGCAAAAACATTGTATTCTCAGTGGTAGGAAATGCGTTCTTTTGGACAGATATATAAAGAGGTCTTCCTTCAGAGGAATCCATTTACCAGATGAAAAACTGAGGAAAACACAGTGCTTTGATGAACTCAGTCTTCCTTGCTGAAAAATTTAAATCTATTGTTAACCTAAAGCTGCCTGCATCTTTTCAGATGTATATACAAATGAAAAATAAGAATACAAAAAAAAAAAGAGAAGGCGGCTAGACTCAAATCTCCACCACTGTACTCTGTACATTACTCTGAGAGTGGTTATGGTAGAGCAGAAACAAACCGAACACAAAGACTACAGCACAGCTTAAAAACGTCTTTCTGACACTTCCTGAGTTTTGGACTCTTGGTCCAGCTGCAAGTTAGACAGTTTATCTGCGAAAATTAAATCTCACAGCAGGACCTGGGCAACTGGCTGTAGGCGGTATATGCTCGTATATGTTTGGAGCCAAAAGTGGCTTGAGAAGGACCTCAAGCACCTGGAGCTGACAAGACCGCCTTGGCTCTGGGTGCAGCTGGGATGCTTCTCCGCGCTGGCCCTGCAACTTCTGTACGAGGGCGCTTTGGCCTCTGAAACTCATATCTGCTATGTATCAGATTGTGTCCACATTGGAAAACCATTTAGTTAAGACCAGGCAGGACATCAAGCAAAAAGGGTATGTCTGTAGTGCTGACATCATTTACTTCAAGAAATGATTCCTGGCCCTGTGCCACATGGCACAGATCAGTTCATGCCCTCACTTCTCAGGGTCAGCTCCCTCTAGAGCTGGCTAGCCACATCCACACAGTGATCCACAGGTGACTCGGGTGTCCACCAAGCTCCATCTGCCAGTGTGGTGGGTCCTAGGATATAACAATTTGGAGGAGGGTAATTTTTATTTTTAAGTGCCTGGAATAATAAGCAGCCTGTGTCACAGCTCACTAGAGCTGTGTAGAGTGCCTGTTGCATATGGGCATGTACGCGTGTAGCACAGTGGTCTGTGTAGGCATAAAGAGAAGAGAGGGAGCTAAGCACACGGTGTGATTTTATCCATATTGCTTAATGTGAGGAGTCTCTGGGATGATCTGTCCCCAGAAACTCACCCAGATTTTGTCTCAGGAGGAGTAAGTCCAGCAGTGAAACACCATGCATGCAGTGTGGACAAGTAGCTAGCTTGACCGTGTAGATAAAACAGCACACAAAAACATCCTGATTCATAACCTTAGGTTGCCTCAACAAGATCCCTATAACTAATCCAGAACAAGCTTTTACAGAGTGGAAAATCTGAGATGTGTACGGACATTTTTTCCTCTCTTAATATGCTGACAGGTTCAGCTGAGGGGGGAAATGAGTATCCGGTTAGTGATGGATAAAGAAGAGAATGAGCATCCAGGTGATTCTTGATGATTTCTTTCCAGGGTAATGCCGAAGTTACCTATTTCCAGTTAGGAATGAGTATGCACAACAACACTGTCTCTTATACTTCTCTGAACTGTATAAAAAGGTAATCCCATACGTCTATGTTTCACAGACGCTATCAAACAGCTTTCCAGTGATGACAGCAACATTTTGGCTGTTCCTAGCAAAAGGCCACAGGCTCTCCACCAATAGGGTCTGGGGGCTTCCCCTCGCCTCGCAGCCAAGCACCCGTCGCCTCCCCAGCGTGAGCTCGAGCTCTGCCAGTGCCGCCCCCAGGAAGGGTGTGGCGACCCGAGGGAGCCGCTGCAGCCGCGCCAGCAGCCCTGGGGGGGCTGAGCTGGGGGCTGCCAGACCATGCTTGGCCCTCGCCGCGCAGCACCCAGAGCGCAGCAGCCCGTGATCCCAAGGCGAAGCCCCCGGGATGCTGATAACTGGTTGTAGTCTTCCCCCGTTCTTCTTTAGGCAGGCTGAAATGGTCAAGTTTAGGACCCAGAGGATCATTGGAAAGGTAAGAACAACACCACGGAAAACAGGTAATTACTCAGATCTTTTTTTTTCTGTGTAACAATTTTAACTACATTATTGAGGTTTTCTGAATTAGTTTGAACTATGAGTGTATATTATTGCAGCTGGGCTAACAGTTTGGACTACTTCATGGTTAAAGCATTACTTGGTTAAACAATAAATTCATGGCTCTGTACATATGGCACATTCCCTTTCTCTCATTACAAGACTTTGAATGTAACAGAACTTAGGAAAAAGGACCTGAAGAAATGACACTGAGTGACTTTTTCCCTTCCTTGATATACCCATCCTTCATAACAGGCTAGTGTCAGGGAGCCATGTACCCTCCCTCCCCCCCCCCAAAAAAAATCACTATAGCTGTCTTTTGAGAAGGTCTTTACTTCAGAGTTAATCTGCATTCTTTTTAAAAATTACCCCTAATTCCTGTCCTGTTCATTACAGGCCCTTCTGACCCAACTGCTACCCCGCTTGGTGTTTCAGTCAGCTGAAACCCACATTACAATTAACCCACACTGCCCAGACCGTAGTGAGCACCTAGGCTAAATTATTCAAGTGCTGGCAGTTGTCCCGTGATTGCTAATAGTAGATGAAACAGAGAAGGACAGATATATTCTCCTACAATGCATGGAGAAAAATCATTGAGGAATGGAAGTTGTTCAGTTAAAAAAACCAACCCAACCCAACCCAAACCCCAAGGCATGGGTTTTCAACAAGTAGGAACTGAAGAACACAGCTCAGGCACATGACTGTACCCCATCTAGCACTAGCTGTAGGAGCAGCCACATGTGCAGTGTGTCTACACCCTGCTGGTTTTCTAGCCCCTTCACTTTCTTGTTGACTCTCTGAAGGCAACTAGCGTGAGCGTGCCTGGCAGTTCAGCAATACACTGGCCATACAGGTACTAAGATCTTCTGGCCATGCCTGGGTTGATACCTGTAGGAAGTAGGTGAATCTGGAGTAGTCTTGAGTGAAGCCTGGGACTACTGCTGGTAGATATCTGTATGCATATCCAGGCACGGAGAGGGCTTTGCTGTGTGCCTGCTGGTGTTTGCATAAGGCTAGCTGAGTGCTCACAACTATTACATGGATCATTTTGTAGTAAATGCACATCTGCAGGCATTATGGCCTTGTTACATACCTCTAAAATATATTTGTCTTCCTCCTCTAATGATTTGGGGATGAAGCTATTTAGTGGACAATGACTTACCTGCCAATAAATTGTTAAACCCATGAAGGAATTAACAGAGCCAAGGCTATCACTTTATCTCTTGATTCCACAGCTATTTGCTTTGTGAAGGAATATGAGGACTGCTGCCTAAACTCAGTGATTAAACCTTTACATGTTTGTTTTCAGATAGACATTTCCATTTGGAAAGTTTACAGGAACTCACTGTCAACAACAGTGCCCTCTGAGCATATGCAAATGCAGTGGAGGTGGCTGACTCCCGAACTACTGTTTCCACTCGTGGCAAGGCAGGAATTTTTGGCATATTGTCTGAGACGATCAGAAATTACTGGATTATAGATCCTACAAAGTTCTGAGGTCAGCAAAATGGGTAGTTTTGCTCCTCACAGAGGAAAGATCTTGCTTATTGGTCTTGCAGTTTTGCTTATCTCCATCTGAACTCAGAGCTTCTCTAGAACCACCGGCATTTATGGACCTGTTAGCTAGGAGCCACACTCACAGGCCATACAACACAGAAGGGTTGTCTGGTGACACGTTGCAAGTTTGAGAGACAGTCTGTTAGTCCTCAGCAACCTCTCTAAAATCTCAGTTTTGAGCTATTTGTGAATATCAGCACGTGGAAAAAAATCATGAATTATTTGTTAGGAACAACATTTGCCTGAGAGATATCATATCCATTCAAAGTCTGTATTTTTCTTGAAGGCTGAAAATTAAAAGTCTTTCCTGACATTTTGCAGTTGAGAGCCACAGTTATTTAGCACCAGTTAAGTGAAAATATCATAGAGGACTTGAGCTCATTCGGTGTGTCGAATAGGAGCTAATCCGTTAGTGTATTGTGGAAACTAGATGCTTATCAGTGCTTTCATAAACAGTACTGAATTAAGTATAATACCACCTCTGAGGTAGGTAAGTGTTATTAGCTCCTTTTTCTGGGAGGAGATTGGAAGGCTCAGGGAGGTGAAGTGATATGCCCAAGGCCATACTTGAAACAGCAGTAGAATCCAGCAGTGTTAACTCCAAGAGCCTTTTGACTGCTACTTACTGTAAAAGTAAAATAAATGATGTTAGTTGTTTTGGTTCTTCCAATTATGAAAATGTAGGTAAATTTTATTTCTAGTACGTTACTAACAAGCAACAGAGATGTTAATTTTGCTTTTAATCAAAGGTCTAAAATATTAATAATAGAAAAGTAGTGGTTATGAACAGACATAATAAAAATACAGATAAAATCTATGTCAATGTAGTCTGGATTCACTTAAATTTTCCACAAGAAATGATAGTTGATGGCCATCAAGTGCGGAGATTATCGTTAATCTGACCTGACCTGATTAAATAGCTCTTTTTTTCCTGAGTCAGCACAAATAACCTAACCTTTTAATATAGGAATATTGAAATATTTTCATAGAAAATGTTGCAAAGAAAATATCAAATCTTTTGCATTCATTTTTGGGGAAAAAGGAACAAAAAGATCGTCAGAATCCCCTAGTCACTACTATTTTTTTCTGTTGGGTAAGTGATAATTGCTCTGAGGAGACAGGAACAATCATGATTTATGGAAAGAACATCACTCACTCCAACTGTGTCCACTGTGCAGTAATTCATGTTAACACTAGCAACATATTCAAGTGTTATTGTCTGGTACTTGCTATCAATGCAAATGTAATACATTGTATGGAATAGTCTCTGATGTTTTAGCATCTGTTTTCTCCTCTGGGTGACGGGGAAGGATTTTTTATTAACTGTTTAAGAATTTTAAGCATCCTTTCTCTGGCAAAAATTCTGGTGCTATTTTTATTGTAAACAACATTATGTTTGAGCTCAAGAATTTCATTATCACAAACCAAGACTACCATGCAGCTGGATTTCCCAGGTTATATCTTCTGTTTTGTTTTGTTTCATTTTGTTTTTTGAATGTTGGCTTATACAAGTGGAATATGAATATGTTTTTTCAATTTATCCAGATTTCAGGGCATCTGACAGCCTATTTGGAGCTTTTGGGAGTCACTGGATGGCTTTACTATGTATGCGTGAATTCCCAGCAGTGTCAAATATACTGCTCACACACTGTACAGTTAATTCACACAAACACACTAAATGTGACTCAGGCCAAAGACACTGGATTTATTATGTATGCAGTGCAGGCACACATATTTTTCTCCAGGGAATCCTGGGTGGATATAACAGTCCTACAGTCAGCGCTCCCATATCTGGAATTTGCAGCTGGCAATTAATTATTTAGTAGATAATCTGAGACTTTGAACTTCATTTGGTCATAACCTTGTAGGTGATTGTTCTCTTGTAGGACAGCTGGTAAGAATCATCTGGCTGGGGAACAATCACTTTCCTTTTAATATAGGCTCCCTTTGTAATCAGTCAGTGGAGATAGGGCACTTAATCTGACACAACGGTAAATTAATCTACTTTGGATAAATTCTGGCAACTCACTTTTGCAGATAGCTCATTATTATGGGGAGAGTAGGAGTAATTCCTTGTAGGGGAGATTTGGACTGAGCAATGTTGAGGAAAGGTCAACTTTCTGGTCAACAAAAGGTCAACAAAAACTGAGGTCAGGAGACAAAAAATGGGTTAAAATCTGTGTCCTGATTGTCATAAATTTGCCCTAATCATTATTCTTACAACTACTTCCATGGGCTCCTTTTGTTTCTCCTTGGGAGAGGACCAAACTGTAGATGCCCAGAATGTAGATATCTGTATTTGAACTATTTACCTAGTTTGCCTTTATTTGCTGTGGGAGAAAACTGGCACTACTACAGCACGATTCAGTTCATGCTAAGGTAGCATTTACTTTAGGAACCCATGAATTTTGCCATAGAAGTGCCTGTTTCTCTCAACTGATTTTAAAAAGTTTTGATAATTGAATCAGGCGTAGACATCTCCAGTGTAGACATCTATAGTTACATGAGATAAATTTCAGCTTTTGGGGGGATTTTCCTTTTAAGGCTTTATATTTTCATATATAACAAAATATGCATTGACAAAAAGGCTGAAAAATTATGGATTTGTTTTCTGTGTGTTACAACGCTTCTCAAAAAAAAAGGCAGAACACAAGTTCACTTCCTTTTCCACCAATATATATTGTTTTCTTCCAAATTACCAATTTCTGCAGCAATAGTTATCCTGACAGATGTAAAGTCATCTTTTTAGTAAAAAATTGGGCATGCAAATTAAATATATGTAGAGGTTATCCTACCTTATAGGACAACTGTATAGTTGTACAAAGTACCTTACATTGATGCTATTCATATCACACTTAATCACTGGTTAACATAAGTTTAAATGAAATTTCAGATTTTCCTATTATCAGTGTTAAAGTCAGTTGAAATCTGAAGGGAGGCAAGACGGTCACTGTTCCACTATCTTTCCCAGAAGATAAATGTCCGTCCTAGGGCACACCAAATTGTTAATGCATATAAGCATTTTCCTAGCAATATGAAAGCACATTGAATCTGTCAAGATAGTGTTTTATTGTTTGTACTGGGTGGTATGTACAACTTGTAAACAAATTAAAAATGCATACTGCCTAAGCATGGCAGGCTTAATTATCTGAACTGATGCCCTTTTAAAATCAATCTATCAGAAATATAAATTTCTGTGGCTTTAGGAGGCCTTAAAAACCTATCAGTTCTCTTAGGTACTGTATTTTAGTCGTTTCATGTTAAAAAGTTTCCCAAACTGTGGTGCATGCCTTCTTTTGTAAAGGCAAGAAGTGCAAAAAAGGGTTACTGAAAAGAACTTATATAGAGATTGGCACTGGCTTTGTATGTCTGTCTGAGTACATGTTGTTGTGCTGGTTGTAGCTGATTAGACCAAAATAGACTTTACACTATTTGGTAGGTGTTGCAAAAAGACATCTCTGAGGTCTCATCTGGGCTGGCACTTCTGAGGGATAATTTTTTTCTTTAAAAAGCTTCCATGAAACAGCACAGTGTTATCAGTTGTTTTAGAATATTTCTTGTGATAAGTATAAGGAAACTCTGGAGGTTTGGACACTACTCTGTGGTATCTGTGATTAAAGAGTAAATAAATTAGATGCAAGTCATTATGCTTTGATTTTATTAAGTTCATATTATTTAAATGTACATTCACTTACTAGCTATATAATTAGCAGAACATTTATGGCCATATAATGTGAGATAAGGACTCCAACACTAATTTTTATTTTGATATTCAGGATTGTAAGTGAACTGTCCAGGGCATTCTATGTGAAGACCAATAAAATCACACTGCACTCTCATTAGTTTTGAATCAGCTATTGAGAAACTAATTTACAAATTGATTGCCACAATTTCATTTTAAACCTGTAAAGCTATACGACAAATTTTACTAAGTACACAATTAATCTAAATCCTAGTCTTTATCTATAACATATCTATGTCAATAATGACTCAAAAGTTTCAGAACTCTGGTAGCCCCTTCCTCAAACTTGTTAAAATTGACCGAAAGAGATATAATACCTGCATGTTGGATTTTCTCCTTTTTTCTTTCCAGGAAAAAAATGCAAAGTGTTAATCCAGCAACTTTTTCATCATACCCTGAATATTCTGCAGTGCTGTTTAAAATTGTCTTTTTTTTCTTTTTTTTTTGCATATTTTTGCAATCAGTTGTGTCTTCATGTCTCAGATGTTGCAGAGGAGAACAAAAGACCAAGGGCAGCAAGCGACAAGGCTGCTTAAGATGGACCTACCACTGAAACACATGAAAATATACTCCTAATAGCTGCTAGCTTATTGAGTATCATTGAGTATAATGAGGATATATTCACTGGTGTGACTGTTTCAGAAAACCTACCAGATCTTGTAACTTTCATATTGAAAAAAGTATCAATCTTACCATTATGTTCTTATGTGAGACTAAAAGGATATTGAAAAGAATATCAATATGAGCATTAGCAGTGTGAAGTACTGACATTAGAAGGTCTTATTAATTAATGGGTTCCTAAAAGACCTGAAGAATTTAGGAAGAATCTTGCTGCTGTCCGTTCATCTGAACCTCTACATTTGAGAAGTCCAAGTCAGCATCTATGAAGGAGAATATTTATCCTTTCTTTGTATGCTTTATATAATGTAGGTTAGAATTTGTTTCAGTTGAACAGTAACATGGAAAACATTTGACATCCTTAGTAGTAAATTATTTATAACACAAGGATGATGAGTATTTCTGAAGAAGTTTAATATATATTAACACAAATACAGAATGAAAGAATAAGTGCTATCACCTCCTGTTGTTTCTCATTGAATTAGTTAGTGTGCTGTTTTTGAAGTCAGTTATGAAATACCATCTGCTTTGCCTGTACATCTCCAAATACAGGTATCTGAATCTCTGTTAAAATATTCTGTTCAACTTTACTAAATGTTACCCTTTACCGTGTAGCCATTTAAACAGAAATGGGTGACATGAACTGTAGGAGGCAGGTAGTCATTCATAACTCCTTCTTCGTATGCAACTTTCTATAACCATCACTTCTTCACCACTAGACTCAAGTATGACATCATGTCAAGAGAGACAAATAAATCATTACATTTGACAATCCAAGGCAGCCAGTTTTTGCCCTGAATAGGCAATACAGAACATATATACATTTGTGTGTCAGCATTCAAACATTTCAAAATTCTCTTTCAAAATTCTTTTGAAGTATGGATCCCATTCTTAGGACTAAAGTCTAGGTCTAAATCAGGTCTAGTCTGCATCTCAGAATCCATATACATTACTATCCTTCTGACCACAAATATTTCACTTACATCTATGAAGGGACTTGTATGGAACATCTGGTAGCAAACTTTAAAACCTTAAGAACAATCTTCTCAGAAAGATGAGATGTTTCAGTCCTAGTGAAGAGGAGTGCAGCCATTGCCCTCTACATCACTGGGGAAAGCATTTCATACAGTAGCAGGACATTAAAATGTTTCTGAATGAGAGAACATTCAGATCTGGATTAGAAATTCAGGGTTCAGGCACGTTTCTGATTTTGCAGTATGTTCCAATTATAAAGTATGCTGCTTTAGCTTGTGCACCTGTTGCCTCAGGTAATGTGCTTCTTGATACAATGGCAACACAGAAGGTATTAATTATTGTAATGAATATTAATAATGATACAACAGGCTTTCCTAAAATTTTATCAAATACTTAATGAGTATTTAAGTATAAAGCTAACACAGTCACAATTGGTGTTTAGCAATAATTATTGACTAAAGTTACAAATGTAATTTGCTTATGTGCATGTGAAGATCAAGAAAGAAATGTCATTAATAGCATAACTTCAGATTACTGAATGGCAACATTTTGCCTGTGATTACATCTCTTTAAGCTGATTTCAACAACAGTCAATTATCAGGAATCAGTCAGGGGGCTAGTTTTGCTTTCTGAGAGTCCTCTCCCTAACAGGATTCAAGGCAGCCTTGAATCCTGTTATCTAAGAGAAGAGTATACTTCTTTTGCATTTTAGTTCATAAGAATGGACGAGAAGACAAACTCTTAGACTTATAACTATTAAGCTGTGTGTGAGAAGAAAGCTCTCTCACGCACGTACCTTGTCACTTCAGCTTTACCATTTTCCTGTTTCTATTCCCTCAACATAAGATTCTTTTAGAGAAAGAAAATCCTTAGAGCGGAACAGTTGATATGCAGGACCTAATACCAACATTATGTTTTTGAGGTGATTACTCCTGGCTAGTTCTGATCTGGTCCTATGGCCTTTTCTTCTGTTAGTAGTTTTAGAGTGTTTTAGATACACTCCTGAAGTGCATCTTCCAGTTTAGTTGTATTTGAAAATAATCTAGTTCAGATTCCAAGTGCTAACCAAGGTATACTAAGTGGGGACAAGGAGGACTTTTGCTTCAAAAGCACACTCAATGCTAAATTTTAGTGTGCTTATTTAGCTAACTGCCAATACACTCAATGGCTTCCCTAGAGTCATTCCTATTAATTTAAAGTTTTAAAAGTGTGTTACCAGTATCGTATGAAATGCAGACCTTGCAGGCTCCTTCCCACTCCACCAAAACTGACCTAAGTTGTGCTATTTACTTAACAGGAGCAAAATTTTGACGTTAGAGTTCTCAGAGCTCTCCGCTTGGGCGGTACACATCAATCCATCCACCCACTGAAAATGATTACTCTATTGCTATAAAATTATGAGAATCAGGCTTCAAGACTCTAGCTTCTATGTTCAATTTGCTGCATGGATATAGCAGCTATACTTCACACATTTCTGAGGAGCACCTCAGCACCAAGCATGTGGCCTTTCATATGCTTCTCCTTGAATAACTGTTTCTAAGGTTATAAATGACTTGGCCCTGGCTTCTTCTTCAACATCAGGAGCTAGAGATAAATAGCTGCCATATCTGGCTCTATATGTCTGCCTTTTGGGTTCTTACTGAGGACTGCAAGGTTGTCAGAAACAGTGGGGAAATATTAATTTGCAGCAATTTGTAGATTCTGAAATAAACGGATGCTTTCCAGTTCATGGCTATAAATATGGCTTGGAGCCAGGGTGACTGAAATATGCAACCGTAACCAAACAGCAACTGAATTTCTATGCATTCAGTACTACAATAAAACAACATCACTAGATGCAAATATAGAATGGTTTGACACTTTATTCAGTCTTGCTGAAAATGTTTTGTGGGTTATAAGGAATCTGTGATACTGTGCGCAATGCTTCTGTCATAAAATTCAGAGATACTTTTCATATCCACCTCACTGCAAACGGAAAAGACATGTTATGTGTGATAGTAGTCTGTTCATTAGGCTATATTTATCAAGGGCAGTATTTGATCTTACATTGGTCTTGGATTAAACCAGATTTTTAGGTGCTAGTCATGCTGCAGCTCCTCTGTTTCATAATTGTTTTGGAAACCAGGCCAGGTGTCTGTAATATTACTTTGATGAAGTGGAGAATGTCTTTAACCAAAACATCATCTGACAAAAAAGAAACAAAAAAAGCCATTTGCATTATCCGTGTCCAACAAATTGTGGAATTTGTTTACTTTACACAAATGGATGAAATATCTTATTAAATTCTTTGCACTTATCCTATTATTATAAAGGGGAAAAATCAATCTCCCTTGTAAAGGCAAGAGGTAAAAAAAAAAAAGGCTGAACACTCTCTTTGTAACAATGAAATCGAGAGAGTGAAAAGAAAAAATGAATAGGGTTTTAAACCTTTTTTCCACTTTCCTTAAGCCACCTTGTTGATTATTTCAGGCTAGATCACCATTGTAATCTAGCCAAGAGGAAAAAAGGAGAAAACAGTATTTTCTTCTGAACAGTACTCTCCATGACCGATAATATCACTGCCTGCAGTTTTCTTTAGTAATTTTTCTTTCTTCTGTTTTCCTTGTGTGTGGAACATCAATTTCAGCTTGAAATTTTAAAGTGATGTGACTCACTCTGACAAAGACTTTTTTTTTCACAGTCACTTAGACACACAGGTTCAGTAAGTGGATTTACTGTTTGTCTTGCTTGTCTTTTTTTTTTTTTTTCCTAAAAAAAAAAGGAGGATGGACTATCTGTAGTTTAATAACTTGAAAGCCCTGAAAATGAACACTTGAAAATATCATAGTAGTTTTGTTACAGAAACACTAAAAAGGACCTTTTAGGACAGAAATCATTTGAAAATACATAATCCAGAATGCTAATGGTTCCATTTGAGGTTCACTTGAAAACACCTTAATGGGTTTCTCCAAATAGTCCTGTTTTGGTTGTCGTGCTCTTCTACTTCAGTTTAGTTGGGTACAACTACACGTTTTTACCTGGACACAGCTCTGTTCAATATAGTGATTAGAGCCGTAACAGGAAAAAAAAAAAAAAGAAAGAAAAAGAAAAAAAAACCAAACCACAGCTGTCAAACATACTAGCAACTTTTACTGCAAAAAGCAGAAACTTATTTAATCATAAAATGAAGTTTAGATTTTCTAAAACATGTGCTTAAAATCAGACTTATAAATTCACATGTTTGGACTTATGTAAGGCCCGGTCATGAGTTTCCATTAGAACAGGTAACTGCTGGAGTACAGGACTGTGTGTAATTCATGGCAACCCGATGCCTGCTGGATGCATGACACTGCTGAGTAGCAGGCCATTGATCAGCAGCCTAAACAAGGACAGAGTGAATAGGCTTTAAGCATCTTATTTTCAAAACCTTTCATACAATCCAAAACAATGATAGGTAAGCTGGTAGATGGGCATGAGTGATATTAATGTTCGCTTTCAGACTTCTTTACGGTAGGTCCAAATTCCTACCCTCTGACAATACAAGAGAACCTTATGTACCAAGAAGGAGAATTAGCAGGTTAGGTCACTTTGCAGGATTTTGAACTTATACCTTTTTATTTTGAAAAAAAAAAAAAAAAGAATAGCAAGTGTAAGGGTCATGACATTCAGTCAAACACACACAGACAAATCTGGCTGATTTTATCAGGTAACTAGTTAACAATGATTTCAAAACTGAACTGACTGTGGCGATGGTTTGGTTATGATCTAGAGTTGATTGTGATCACTTGTATCTCATTTCACTCTAGTGTTGTCAGAATGTTTGAAAAATTCCCTTTATTTTTCACTGCTAGCTTTGTTCTCCATTTTTACTTTTTTTAAGAAAAATAATTCTAAAAAATAAAGGCAAAACAAGTATATTATTTTCATATTTTTAAGATACTGCTATCACCATTATAAAATGTTAGTTCTCTCCCGAATGTAACTGTCACCTGCTTTTAGTTGGCAATGACAAGAACGGAAGGCTGTGCTATGAGATATTCTTAGTTCTGAGCCCTCCCTTTTTTATGAAAAAAGTCAATAGGAACAGATAGCGCTTGTATTCTGAGTTGTCTGCTAGCTTCCTAATTAGTTCCAGGATAAATTTAAGATGCCACTGATAAATTTTAAATACATACATTTTTTCGTTCTTTCCATCCACATTACAGGGTTTTTTTTTTTGTTTCTTAAGTATATCCCCAATTACATCTTTTATATTTAGCTTCCCTCACATCTGGACAGTTTCCGGCTTGCTGAAATAATTGTATATGCTTCAGCTTGAAAATTAGTCTGATCTTTTCCTAAAACTCCTAAAAGCAGTTCTCAAATTAATGCAAAACAAATATGCATTTCAATTATGAAGCCTTTCTCCCTTTTTCCTGCCATTAAAACAAAAGAATTGGTAAGAGATTCTAGAAAAATGAAGAAAATATTTTTGAATCTGTGACTGTCTTATAAACCAGACTTTCTGTTTGAGTACACATGATAACCAATGAGGACCAAATTTTTAAAGGAATGGAGATAACTGATGTGCTGAAATCAGTTCTACACTTAACTGGAGTGACAGTAGTTGTCAGTAACTCCTGACAGAGAACTAACATTAGGCCTAGGTGGAAGTCCACATTTGTTATCTTATCCCAGGCTTCCTAGGTAGAGACCCAGTAATTTGGACTAAGATGAAGACAATGGGAAGGATATAAAATCACCGCCACCCCAGCAAGTACATTAAAAAGTTAATCCTTCCTTAAACAGAATTAAAATTTGTGTAGATTCCTCTCTATAAAGCAAGCTGTTACGAAGAATTTCAGCAAGGCCAAAACATCAAGCTCAACTCATATGGCCACACTGTGCTGGTTCAGAATTGCCATATGGTGCCTAGGGGGGATCTTCCACACTACAACTGTGATAAATCGTCTTGTAGAGTCAGTGGGGCTTGTGGTTTTTTTTCAGGTGTGCCGTCTGACTCTGCTTAGCAACATGCAACAAGAAAAATACTGGGCTACTTTTCTCCTTTTATGCTTTTGCCAAGTGTGGTTGATTAAGAACTGATAAATGGTAGAGCTCTGGGATAAATCATCTGCCAAAACCTAGACCAGTAGAAAATATATTGAAAAAAACACTCTTGATTCCCTGAGAATCTGATTACCTTAGCCATTTAGTTCTTGTTCTTTTCTTTTTTTCTTTTTGTGACGGTTAGAACTCACTTTCATCCCATTTAATGTAAACTGAGGAATCTAAATTAAGACCGTAGTTGCCCTCAGCTTTCTTCCTAATCAAAGACAAACATCTTTAAAGTGTGATCCAGTTCTAAAATGAGCTAACTGCCCTCCGGAGGCATTTCTGCATCCCTTCATTCCCTGGAGAGGGTTGGACAAGTGTACTACTAATTAAGACACTTCCTACAGAAGGCTGAAATAATGTAGGATGCACTGGTAGTCTTTTATCCCTTCCTCTTTTCCTCTCCCTCCAGCTTCTTTGTTTATTTCAATTTCATTTTGTGGTTTTCTAGGAAGTGCTCTAGAAAGTAGTAATGCTATGCAGAACAGAACTCTGATCCAAAGTGGGATTTTTTTTTAATTACTTCAGTGATATAAATACCCTGCTCATGCCCTAGAAATCTTAATACTGGATGAATAATTTACTCAAAATCGTAAGCTTTTACTCTCCATAGTTAAAATGCCTTATTTGAACTATCTGGGACAGATCCTCATTAAAAATATATTAGTATAAATATGTTGCAGTGATCTACACATGTAAGATAAAGATCAAACTCCAAGTTTTAGAAGAATTTCATAAGATGATGAGAGTACAGTAATGACCACCCTCCTGTTAAAGTCTTTTTAATTTTTTAATTGCAGTAACATAAGTAGATATTATATTTGGAAGCTCTCTCTGTTCCTGCTCTGGAAAGAGATCCTATCAATTTTGTATGATCCAAACTTAACACTTTAATAAGAGTGTATATGGGGAAGGTCTTAGTCATCCATGCCTTTATTTTAAGCTTTAATTCTTATGCAAACTTGTTATTTTAAAAATGTTATGAGCCATTGGGTTCCCTTCAAGAATTGTTAAAGATCAATAAGTCTCCTGTGGAGCATATATTTTATTGCTTTTAAAGACATTTTCTTTTTGTATAGTACTGTTTTCGTTTCAGGACTCACATACGTGAAGTATATAAAAATTGAAAATAGCCATTTTTCTAGTGCCATTTCCTCCCTTTTATGGGAAACAACATAAAATGAAATCAAATGTATCATTAAGCAATAACATTAAAATGCCATCTACCACTAGAAGCATATGGATCGTAACTTGTTTCATCATAACTTTGTACGCTTAAACTTTGTCACTGGCTTCATAACTTTGGAGTTCTGTTTAAGTTTTATCGCTGCTCATTTACCATAAATTAAAAATGTCCAATCTTGATTTTTTGAATCACCCTCAGCTTTCATTATGAACCAGACTTTCTGGAGCTTCTTACCTATAAAATGGGGCTATATTTTTTCAAGTTTTTTTTTTCTTTGTCCTTTTTGAATTGAATATATTCACTGGGGTGATTCCTTTTTTTACAGCACTTTGTAAGTTTTTGAGAGGTCTGCTGGGTAAATTTATAGAGGCCCAGTCATCAAGAAGCATTTCAGGTTGCAGCTGACAGCACACACTGTCTTTTTGGCTGGAAATGGCTGCAGCATGTTTTTGTGTGTTCTGAGAGACCAGGAGAGTGGAAAATACACAGAATTCCTTAAAAGAAAATAGTACACATCATGAATGGGATTCAGCTTTTCTAATACCCTATCTAAAAATCAGCTTAGGTATCAACCTGGAGGCTCCCATAGAGAAATAGGCAGCTTCAGAAGTGAATCATCATTTACTAAAATGGATTCTTGTTACATATAACTGGTGTGGAATACTTAAAAATTCCTCTCCTTGTAGACACATAATGAGGCTGAAGTCTGGTGCATATATTGAGACGTCCTATTAAAAATGCTTTCAAATACCTTCACAATCTGGAGTTATGAGAGACATAAAAATCATACCCTCATATAGTCCAAGTCCATGTGTGATTCAGATGGATTTATTTACATGTTCAAGGACATTACAGATTTTTTGTTGAACTTGAAAAGACAAGAAGACCAAACAATCAATAAAGACTGATTAATAGGAGTGACAGCCATCTAGATGAAGATAATCCTCCAAAATCCTTTTAGACTTTTAAGATATATGGAAACAGCTCTGCAAGCAAAATAGTGATCTTCACCTTTTTGTTCTCTCTCCCTTTATTGAGTGTCACTGCATTAGTTTATAGTTTTACTACCTGATTAATTCCAATCCCAGATTTCAGTTTTAGATTTATCAATAACAATAACAGGTTTAAGATTTATATATATATATATGTAATATATATATATTTCTATTATCTTCTGTCTTTAAACTGTGCTATTTTTTCTTGACTTGTGTTTTAAAAACTGAGAAACAGTGAGTTTTTTGAGAACAGGGAAAGAAGAATCCAATTCTGTCTCTGCACTGAAGCACTCTTCAAACTTGAGAATTTAAAAGGATTAATTGTGCATAAAAAGAACAAAAAATGTCAAAAAAAATGAACCGAATATCATGCATGGAACTTAAAATGAAAGTCAGCAGTAGTTTTATTGGATTTAGTTTTATGATTTTTTAAATTTGTTAAATCCCAAATGAATGTTGTACAGTAAGAGAAGAAAGCCAGGACATATTTCATTTTATCAATGTTCAGAAGTACTAATATGTAAAGAAGATTTTATAATAACATACAAGGGAGCAAGGACTTGCATTTAACATTGTACCTTGGTGTCACTGCGTGTTTGCCAGCTGCTGAAGTCTAAGCAGGTACTTTTAGTTTGCAAGACCTGTATGCTTCTTTATAGTCACAACAAAAGACAGAAAGGACATAATCAGCTTATTTTGCCTGGTTCCATGCTATCATCATATAGAATAGTTGAAATTTTATATCAAAAATCTGATTTTCCTGTAACTAAAAAAAAAAATAACTTTTTGAACAATGCAGAGCATATTGTTTCTTAATTATGTACCCAGGGAGTGAAAAAATTCAAAAAAATGTCTGAGGTTTTGAAGAAAGAGCTTTTTTGTTCTTGACCTCTAGCATGAAAAGAGGCTTTTTTTAAAAAAAGGTTGCATTATTTACCAGAGCTACAGGGCATCAGTAACTTACACACCAACAAATTATTCAACATTTGATCATTTATTTCTTTTGCTTTGACAGAACTTTTCATCTGTCTCTGCTGCGTAAATGGCAGTGGTTTTGAAACAGTGTATTAGCAATGGCTAGTGAAGCCAACTGAAATCTATTTTTTTTTTCTGGTCTTGTTGTACAGCTTCAGTATTTTCCGTGTACAGCAAGGCATTTCTCTGAGCTAATGATATCTCACTATAAAAATGTCCTGGGAGCTGGCACTATTTATTGACCATGAGGATTTATTATCAGTAGGACAAACAGAGTAGCTGGTTTGTCACATTAAGAGTGGCTTTCCCGTTTTGTTATAATTAGTATTTCAGTTTTGTGAAACAATAAAAAAATGGCTTTTGTCTGCTTCAGGAGAGGATCATTTAACTGGCTGCATTCAAGGTATACATTAAGGACAGGCAAATATTTTGTCCTTAGTCTTGGGGACAGATTTTAGAGCACATCTTTCTGCAGTGCATTCCCAGGAAAGTTTACTAGTCACACCCCAGGTTTTGGAGCACCAGGACCCTCCCTCCGGAGAGGTGGACATGGTTCATGCTGAAGGCATTTGGCATTTCCTATGAGGTCCTCAAAAGTGAGCAATCAGTGAGTCAGTCTTATCAGGGCTACTATTAAGGGATGTCTACATGTATAACATCAGGGAAAATTAGCTCCATTCAGATAGCACGCATATATGAAGCTATTCAGACTACTGAGACACTTCTGTCTGCGGTATTCTTTTATTCAGCAATTAGTTGTGAACTTCTGCAAGGATCTTAAGACATCTTAAAGACACAATCTTCTGACAGCCCATTGCACAGGGTCACTCCCAGTGCTTACATGCAAAAAAGAAGAAATATTGGCTACTCTAGTGGTTGGGAATTACAAGGCACTTTTGAGCTCCGTGAGGAGAAACATACACATTAAGATATAAATGGTCAAATATATTTCTCCTTCTTCTGCTATAAGTACATTCCTAGAGATAGACTACTATTATATTTTTAGCAGATATTTCATTTACTAAACAATGCAACTTTACTGAGACTAGGCCTACTTCCAAATACTGGGAAAGCATTGTGGGGAAAAAAAAAAAAAAAAAAAAAAAGGATATGTTCTGTTGCCACATTTTCAAATGGAAATAGTTTTTCTTTTTCGGAGTGATTTTTTTATTCTGAAAATCATAACTTTAAAGTAAGGATTAAAGGCCATTGCAAAAAGAAATTAAATACTTCATTATAGACAAAATATTCAGCTTTATTTGACCTGATACAATTTTTGTCAGTTTATTCATTATGTCAAAAACTGACAATAAACAATCTTTTGGGACTGACTGGGGACATTTCTTCTTTCACACCCTTCTTTACTCTCTGAATTTTTGAGTGATTCATATGGCATGTGGAATATCAGAAAAAGATATAGCAATTTTAGAAAATTATACAGCAATTTTATTGACTTGCTAGTAGAGATCAATGAGAATAATTATTTGCTCTAGGTCTGATTGGACACACTTTTTAGATTGCAATTTTTCATAAACCTGATTATGAGAACAGCTCATCCATAAGGTTGTGCTTGACTGGAGAGCTGCCAGCTATTGTACCACCTCCTGCCTACATATGGTCTGCGTATTTCGTTTAGAGATATCCTCCATATGCCTCATACCACGATCTCATTTATGTACGGATATCATACTGCTGGTATGAAGCTTGTATAGATGTTTCTCAGCTGGGAATCTAAGAGCAGGTATAAAGCAACATCACATTCAGCATGGAGGTATCTTCTTCGATATCTATACAGTGGTATCTGGCAAATCTGCCTCAGTAAAATTCCAATAAAAAGAATAATGATAGTTTAATAATGAGAGGAATCTCAAACAAAAGCAAGATAAACAAGTCCAACAGTAAACTCCTCAAATAAGAAAAAAACACTTCTAAGGAGTAAAACACTTTGACATGACTTTTGCCAAAACTGGAAATTTTATCAACAAATAAAACAGGGAATACTTTTTCTCCCAGTTACATCATTAACATTCTCTGTAAAATTAGATTTACAACAAAGGTTTTAAGTAATCAGACTATCCATAAAACTTGTTACCTTTAACAGTCTAGCAAATTTCTTCATATGTATAGTAATAAAACCGTTATGACAAACTAAGAAGAGGTTTAGTGTTCTGAAGATTATTTAGCCTCTTAAGAAATGTGACATTTTCTTTTTGAATATTCAGTATGCGAGAGGAGGAAGTTATTGGAATTCCTGCCTATTTTTGATATTATTTTTTTTCAATGTCATCATGATAGCATTTTTTTCTTTACAAGCAAAGAAAATCATTTGTAATGAATTTGTGATCTTTTCATCTCTGAATAAATGAAATATCTAATAACAAATGGGATTGTGCTCTGAGTTCACAATCATCAAATAAAACAAAGAGCTACAAATTAGATTGTTTCCTTGACTAGAAAGAACACTTCTATTTATTATACATAAGGCATTAATTTTAAGGTCACAGCTACTGTGCTTTTGATCTGTGGAATGCATCTGTTCTTTCTTGAATTTTATGTTTTCTGCATGAAGAACTTCCTTTTTATTTGATAAATTTAGCTTCGCTTAGTAATGTAGACATACCTAAGGACAGGAGTGTGGCTAGGACTCTAAAGCACTACAGGTGTTTACACTGAACAATGAGTTAACCACTGTTGCACATGTATCAGGTTTGCACTCTCAGGGACAGTTTCATGGTGATAGTTTCATGATGTTCCTGTCTAATATAAATAAATATCACTTGACTTTTCTTACTAATAATGCAACAACATCATCCATTCTTGGATGACGGCACTATAAAACAGTCAACATTTTAAAGCTACAAAGAGATCTCTGTAGATTTTTAAAATTATGGGCTCTTCTCTCCTTCCTTTGACAATATAAGTTGCGAGTGGCTTAAGTGAAGCCAATCAAGCTGTATTAACATAAAGTGAATACAAAACAACTGATCATAGTGGAAGACTGTGTGAATAACTAATTGGGGTGTGAGGGGGTCCAATTCAAAATTATCATGAACTTCAAAAAATTATGTCAGCTGGAACTCAGGTTTGTTTGCAGGGAAGAGCTGGCTCACCAAAGTGAAAAACTGGAACTCATATTTGATGCAAAGTGTTCCTTTTGAGCTGGAAGGGAAAAAAAAAAAAAGGTCTTGAGCCTTTGCAAAAGAAAAGAGAAAGCATTGTAGTTTTACCAACCTGTCAATAGAAAGCAAAGTCAGTCTACATAATAGCTCAAGAATTAGCATTCATACTGGAAATATTGTTGCATTTATTTTTATACATTAAAGAATTGTATTCACTTGTTCATTGGCTCAATCTTATATAATATATAATGGCTCTAATAGGACCCAAAATGCACTATATAGGGTGACAAAAGATCCTTTTCCCAGTTTCTCTTCCAGTGAATGTTTTACTAGAGATCTTGGGAGGACAAATGGATTCTGCACTGCTCCAGAGCACCCCAGCCTCATGTTTTGAACTGCTTTCAGTTCATGCAAGTCCTTGTTGCCTGGCATATTTAAGCCTACAGATACAGGCTTAGTTTTATTGCCTGTTTTTCACAGCCCTTTGGGAGCAGTCTTTATGTAGTCAGAGATCATTATACCTGAAGGATGAGTTTAAATCCAACACAGTCAAGGAAGGAAGTGAATTCAGGTATCCCATATTCTGAGTAAATAATTACTTTGCATTTGATAAAAGTGGAATATTACTTCCTTCCTAGGAAGCTTTCTGAAAATATAGACTCGAAACATAATTTTTTATCCAGAATATTCAGTGAATTTTGATTGAATTTGGAAACACTTTCAGAACAAACAAAATGTTCCTTTATGCAGAATTTATTATTCCCCATATAATTGGCTTGACTTTAATTTAATCTATTCTGAGGCCAAAATAAGACTTTATATTACAATACTTAAACACTTTTAGCTGAAATTTAGTTAATATTGTTTTCTACTTGCTCAATCATTAGTTTTTATTCTTATGTACTAAACATTGTTAGATATGAAAGTGTCACTACTTTTAATAGGTTACCTGTTGGATCAATCTTTTAACATTGGATTCCTTGATTCATTCAGTTCCCAAAGTTAGATAGACTTTTCTGTTTTTTATATTTTTCATATCTAATGAGATATCTAATTTAATGACTTGAATGTCTTAATTTCCTTTCTCGTATTATTAGGACATTTGTAGATACACATTCTGCACCTTTTATTCTTTCTGTTCTTGGGAGTTTGGTCTTTATTGATCTTCATATTCTATATCACACAGGTGTCCTCAGAAGTTTGATCAGTCTTTAGCATTTTACTTATTTGGTGATTTCTACGACTTACACATTGTCATTAGCATAACCTTGTAGATGTTAAAACACCTTCTGAAAACAACCTGCATAATGTTTTTGCAGCTGTACTTTGAATAATTTCTGTATTTAATAAAAAAGTTTTACTGCTAAGGTAACTTTAGAAATCTCATACCGAATAGTAGGAAAAAGTAAAATAAATATTTCTTTATGATAACTCTGGCAACATAAGCTTTTTTCTAAAAAAAATATATATATTATGGAAAAGTAAGTATGTGAGCCAAGCACCACTGACAAAAATTCCTCCACATTTTCCATTCATGTTGATTTTTTCATAGACTTAAGTGCATATAGCTGGAGATTTTTACCCCATTCAGGGATGAAACCGCATAAAGATGTAGTGTCTTACTAGGTATTTTATCTCTTACATTTTAAATCCTTCCATTGCAGAGAGTGTTTGATCTACCTAGAAGATACTAATAGCTCTGCCTTTGCCTTTATATAATGAGTGATTCTACTGAAAGGAAATGACTTCTAAATTGACATCACTTGCAACCAGACTACGATCCCATTTTCTATAGAAAATGGCTACTCTAGGAACAAGGCTGGTGCATTTAAGCCCCCTTATGATATCAAAACAAAGTGTTGGAAGAAAAGGGTTTTAGTGCTTTTATTTATTTATTTATTTATTCAGTTTGGGGGAGGAAGATACCACTGTTATTCTCATTTTTTGTGCATATTATCACTAGCTCCTATTACTTTTGTGCCAACAAAGACTCCTTTTTACTACTTGATAATATAAGAGTTGACAGCAAGAGACTAAGAAGGACTAGCCTACATTTGACCTTAGCACACTGGCAGTTACTTGGTATCTTTTCTTCTGTTGTGATACAGTGGTGGACTTAGAATGTGTTAACACATTCCTTTCTTTAGCTTTTAAGATGCTGCTAACTAGAATTCGTCATCACTCAAAATCTCCTACAGCTGCTAGTGTATCAGAAGGTAACTAAGAAGGAAGGCCGTGCACCAGAAAAAAAAAAAAAAAATCTTTTCCCACTGCTCTCCGACTGATTTTTGTTATACTTTAATGACTTTTAATAGCGTAGGGGCAAAAACCCACAAGGCACTTAGCCACACAATAGTAACTTAACTGCTTGTAGAAATGTGAGTCTATACAGCGTCAATATGCTTTTCTCTCTAACACATAACATCATTAATTTAAGACTGAGAAGTTATATCAATACTTAACTCTCTCTTCAGCTCACAGAAAGAAGGAACCCTTCCACATACATAAGAAAAAAGAAAAAAAGCTTTTTTTTTTTTTTTTTAACATACTTGAAATGAGAACAGTTCAGAAAAATGTTTCCTTATCACAAAGCAAAAGAATGTTTTCTGTGCAAAAAACTAACTGGTTGAAAAATTCGGCTTGGCCCAATAGTTATTTCACTGTTGCTCTAAGCTCCCAAAGTCATCGAAGGAGAGAAATTAGCCCCTCTAGATGGGATTCAAAGCAGGACCCAACTTAGCCACTCTGAATTTCCTTCCGGAGAAACCACTCTTTCTCACACACTGACTACAGATGGAGTTTATGGAAATTAGGCTCTCCAAGATACACAAGCTTCCTTGAATACTCCCTTGGGCACTCTTGAAAATGTTACCTCATGACTTTAAAGCAATTTATCTTTTCTTCCCATAGACATCTCAGTAATCTTTTGAAATTTTGTTGTAATAGCTAATACCTTAGTAAGCATTTCCCATACCTAGCCTTTCCATAATAGCTTCTGCTCCTGATTTTATTTGCTACTTCTTTGGCCTGTTTTGCTCATTTTTCGCTTGCTGCAGAGAAAGTATTGCAAAGTTTGGAACCTTCAGATGTTTTTCTTACAAAAGGAATGTTTTCTGAGCCATGTCCCCCTACATAATCTATCCTCCTAATGTATTGACTGTAAAAGAATTAGCAATTTTCTCCACTAGCATCTCTATCACAGCCTGTTCAAAGGCTTTTGCAAAGGGTGTTCTATGAAGTTACAATTATGAATGAACTTTAATTATGAATTTAATGCTTTCCTAATCCAAAGAAAATCTTCAAACTCTATTCAGTTGGCTGTTCTGGATCTGGCACTGGAAACTGCAACTGCAGAGGCACTGAAAAAGGCACTTTAGCACAGGAGTGACAATGGTATGGGCCATGTCACACAATTTTCACTGGGAAGGCCTCTACTGTACTCGCCTCTTGGAATCTGTAGTTTTTGAGACATTTTGCCACCATACTCACCATATTCACTCACTCATCACTGCAGGATTCTCAGCCAGATATATCTCCAAAACATACTTTGGCAAGAGATTTCTGGTGCAGCATAGTGGCTCGGTGGGGGTGGGAAACTGTAGTTCATTACAGGAGTTACAGTTTGATGTTACGAGTACTGTGAAGAGACAGCATCAGCAATATAACTCCTAGGAAGTCAAAGCCATTGTGTAGCTTGCAATTGCACAGCTTCCGCTGGACGTCATTGTGCCAGAAGCTTCAGTCACTTTTTCCCTTTACTTATTTCCCTGGTTCCTGGTACATGTGAGGTGATTTGGGACGAGCTGGGAAAAGCTGCTTTGGATGAATGAGTGGTGTTACCTTAATACCTGCTGATTTCCAATCTAGAGCTTTCCGTTTTGCAGTTCAGCATGTTGTTGATCGTTATCACTATAGATATCAGAGAGGTAGCCATATTGATGAATATCAAATTACTTGTAACAAAGTCTGTTTAATAATTTATGGTGTTTTTATAAAGTCTTTCATGAGTAAGTGTTGCTCTTATGCTGACAGATGTGTAGCAGCATAATTCATTATAAGTATGATTTTTGGAGTATTCAGCCTTTTGCTTCAGTGACATTGAAAGCTGGCACTTCCTTTTGGGTGGAATTTAGGAAAAAAAAACTAACAATGTTAATGTTTTCTATTTTCTTCTGTGCACACAACATATAAATTACCCATTTGTCACTGCATTCTTAGCTTTTTCTTTCATGCATTCAAAACATATAATTATACATCTGCATGTTTAGAAATGTTAACTCTCATTATATGTGAAAGCACTTGCTTGCACTGAATGGGCATCTTCCATAGGCATGGTACAAGCAGGTATTTCAGATCAAAATGTTGTTTGGTAGGTGTCAGCTTCAGAGAGGACTGATTACAGCTGAAAGAGCAATCTAAAATGGTGGCATTGAGAAATCCGGTTAATAGTGATAGATGTCTAAATCTTCCTAATGCAGTGCCAGCAAAACTGAGAATTCATTGTTAATCAAGAAAATGAGAAATATAAGTGATTCATTCTTTTGACAGCATCCCTTTTTACAGTCTCTCATAATTCATCTGTAGTTTTTTTGAAACGGCTGTTCAGATGGGGCTGTTTCACATATTCCCATCTGTGGCCATATTAGGTGACCATTCCTGTCAATGTTCATGCCATATTTTAGAGTCAATTGCCTGTGTATACTACCAAACACACTAACATTGATAGATCTCTTGTAATCTAGATGCTTTTCATCCAATAGGTTACTAATGTCCACTTACACACAGATATATGTGTATAGATATATATGTAAGTTTAGGGAACAAATATCTTTTAGGTAGTTTGGGGTTGCCAACAGCGTGCAGATGCTGCCTGCCAAGAAGGTCGCATATGGTTTATGAATAATACAGAAAATAATAATAAAAAAAAAGCTGCAAAATATTTAGGCCGTTAGAAAAGGCACCTGAGAGTGTGGCACTGAGCACTCATTTCAGCTTCTCCTAATGTCTTGGACTACTTGTTAAAGCCATGGACATTTCATGGATCCAAAAGTGACATTCATATTAATATTCCTGATCTGTTTGAATTTATATGTTTAACAAAAGAATATTAATACCTGGAATTCTCTAGCACTTCTCCTCAGGCATCTCAGATTGGATCTCATGTAATACTGTTTGTACTTGAAAAAAACAACAGGCATGATAGTTTGACTTCGGATGGTACCTTGTTTCCAAATAAATACTTTGTTTTTGATAGATTCAGTTAACAAATCTATGGTACACCCATTACAAAGCACAAATATTTGAAAAAACTAATTTATAGTAATGCAGTATTACAGGACAGACAGGATCTAGAAATGCATGAAAAACCGCGATGTTAGTGACATTAATACACAAAGGGAGCTCATCTCCTTTCTTAATCTTTTAGCCTTTCTATAATAGAATAGCTGTAATGAAATTAATTTGCACAGTAGATAAAGAATAGCTTTATGTGTTGCAGGTCAGATCATTACCTGCAGAAAATTGTAATCTTTTAATTGCTATCTGTGCCAATATATGCAAAGTGAAAATCTGACCCAAAGGAGAATGCCCCACATGAACTCATAATATATTCAAATATTCCCTGCTTAAAAAAAAGAAAAGAAAGAAAGAAAGAAAGAAAGAAAAAGAAAAGAAAAGGTTATAAAATGCTAAGCAGTTTTATCTCTTGTGATGAATAATTTCAAAATTATTAAATGTGGGAAACATTTCCAGAGCTACAAGGAATGAGACTGTCCCATCAAAAGATCCATGATAGAACAAGTAGCATTGATCTTCAGTGATGGGGTCTGACAGAAGAACAAATACAGATGATCAACTGACACCTTCCTAAGCTGAGATAAGTAAAGACTAGTCAGAATTATGGTCTTGCCTTTGATCTGTCTTTGTTTTTCAGATGATAAGGTTAAACTCTGATTGAAAATTTGCATTCTTTTAGGGTGAAATGGCTTTAACATGTTTTGAAAATGATAGGAGATTCTGCCAGCCTCAGAAAAGTTTTCCTGATTGGTTTCTGAATTTGCTGACAGAGCAGTCAGAAAAGTGAATTTAATGGCCCTAGGGAATGTTTTAGATGTTATCTAGTGTTTAGTGTAATTGATAAAATAATTGCATTTGTGTGAGGGCATTAAACTTTCAAAAACTGCCTTTTCCTGTGTTCCTATTCATTTCTTTATACTTTTCTGAAACAAAGAAAAACTAGAAATACCAATCCAGTTATTCTGAGCTTGCTTTTCTTTTCTTCCTCTGATTTGAGTGGAAATTTTTTACAGATAAAATATGACAAATTGAACACTGTTAGATGTAAATTCATACAGACAATAAAATGAGCATGGTTTTGCATTTCCCAGTGGTGCAAGTGATCAAAGGTTGTATCTGAGACAAGGAACCTAAATAGGCTGTGGGCATTAAAAGTAGTAGAATGTGCTGCACATATTGAACAAGCAATCTCATTTCATTAAAAGGGGTTTATTTACAGTAAATAAAATATTTTGAATAAATATTTTAATAGGCAGTAACAACCAAGTTACATATGTATTATAGTTTAATATAGATGTTTTATAAATGTCAAAAGACGTTGGCTTTTTTTACAGAGTGTAATATTTTAACCTAGCTTGAAACATGAGGAAAATAGCTATTCTTGTGGTTGCTTAAAAGCTGGGCATATTCTTTCCATTTTGTCTTATGCACAGGTGGTGAACTGCAGCTGTTCCACAGGCTTAGGAAAATGTTTACTCTTTTTAAATTTTTAGTTTTATTAAGTAGAATTTGAAACAAAAGAAAAACAAACTCAAAACCTTAAATGATACTAAACATTGATTTGACCAGAGAATAATACAATCATATTATATCATATTTTAAACATAAAATAAATTTCTGTTTTTTTATATATGGAAGAGAATGAGTCTTTGTTTGATGTGAAAACAATAGAGTTTAGTGACGTTACATGAGTCATCTCAGTTCAGCTTTGCATGGTCATGTAGCAGCTCTACTGAATTCTATCATCTAAAAAACCCCAATAAGTATGCAAAAAAAAAAAGAAAAAAAGAAAAAAAAAAAAAAGAAAAAACCAACCCATCTGGATCCTATTCCTGGACTGGTGTCTATAATGACATTAAAGAGTAATTCTTCCTGTCAAGTCCTATATTCTCGAAAGTATATTTTAAAAAAAACTTTCATAACATGACCTTAATCAGAAATCCAAGCTTACCTATTGAAAATTAAGATTAAACTCTGAAATATTAAGAGTTTGAGCTAAAGGATTTGTTGCTTTCTTTTTTTTTCTTTTTTTTTAACTATGATGTATCTGAGTTAAAAAAGTGAATGATATTTTACAGACCTTCATAGGATTCCTTGGTCTGCTTACTGAAATTTCAGGAGCATTTACTGAACAGTAAAGGACAAATTGCCATCAAAGGGAGAAATAGACTGTAGGTCTGAAGAAGGGCTTATGTGCCTAAAAGCTCATCTATTTTCTTTTATTGATGTCAGTTGGTCTAATAAAATGCGATCCCTCTTTCTGCAATCTTTGCCAAGTGAATGCTAAACTCATGCAGGGGCAAACCACACCAGGAGTTGAAATGCCAAAAATCTCTTAAGAAATATATATATATAATTTTTTTTCCAATTCAAAGGACCACTACTATTTTAAGGGCAATGAGGAAAACTTAATATGCAGCTTCAACATTTGAATTACTGTACTGATCAGATTTTCCATTTTGTAAATGCACTTAATAGGTAAAAAACTGTGTTCTACATGTTATGTTCTGAACAGAGGTGAGGTTTCAGCAAAAATGCTGTTTAATTCCCCAGTGAAGATGTTCTTGCTTGGAAGCTCACCATCACAGGGACACTGTAGTGCTTGGGGCACAGGCAGTCAGCCTTCATCTGCCCTATGGCACAAAGTCATACCCCAAGCAGACAGGACAGATAATGGAAATTGTCATTCCCATTTATAGACAGCGGCATGAGCCACAAGATAGTCAAGATTCTCTGCTATGTATTCACTCTGAGAGAGTATGAAGTTGGGTTCTAAATATTTTTGAGTATTTGAGCCAGAAAGGTTAAATATTCTGTTCATCAAAACACAGAAACCATGCACATCACGTAAGTTAAATTATTTAGCTACTAAATGATTTGATTTTTGTGTGTGTATGTATGTGTTCAGAATATGAATCTTGCAGTGGAATTAGGAATGAAATCTTGTTTCTTGAATAAGCAGGCAACCTCTATACCAAAAGAGTTGCCTTCGTCCTCCAGCAAGATCCCAGTTTTGTGCATGAAACGTTGCTGCCACTGGATGCAGTGGCTCCACTAGCATGGCAAAACCACTGCAATCTTGGCTGGGGTACAGACACCAACAGTGATTCTCTTTGTGGAAATAAGTTGAGAAATCATTTAAAAACATTCCCATCACATGCTTATTCACAATCTTTTTCCCAATACAATGATGGCATGGTTTTGACAGCCTGTTAGACTTGACAGCATTTGAAAACTAACAGTGTTGAACAACTGACATCGGGTTGCTGTGAAATGGAAGCAGAGCAAGAAGTCAATGAACATTGTACAGTTTGATTATTTGGTAAATGAAGATCTATGAGAAATATAAAAATATATCAGCAGGCTAGTGTTACTTAAAAATGTGACATAGAGAATGTGGAAGAACACTGGAAAAACATGTGTGTTAACAAATCTATCGGCAGAGATAGACCACTGATTTAATTAGAATGATCTTGTTGTATAGCATAGACTGATAGTATTACCTTGTGCTTTATGTGTGATTTCCTTTCTTCTCAGCATGTGATGCCTGACAGATCAGTTCAGGACACAACTTGATCTTGTATTCTTTTTAGCAAGTGCTGCCAAAGCTACATTTCTCCAAATCCAAAAGTATCTACAACTATACTATACCAAACACAGAGAGCAGTAACATTAGAAGAAAAAATATAATGGACCTAATTTGTAATCTGAGAATTTCCTGGAAGAGTTGTTGGCCGGACATCAACCATGTTTTGAATTTTGTGAAATTGTGGAGAAATTTTTTGTCATGCACATTCATTATATAAAAAAACTGGAATGATATTAATTTCCTTTAAGTTAAGCATATCATTATTGTATAATGGAACATAAATATTTAATAAGCCACAATAAGGAAATACTCTTAAAGCATCTTTCCAATATTTGACAAGAAACTAGAAAAATAAACAAACATTTCTTATCAGAATAAGTTCTTGCCTTCAAGATATATTTATTTATACTTAGCAGAGATAAACTGGCACTCAGATAAAGAGTATGACTCACCAAAATGTTTTTATCTTAACAAAGATTGCTGATGATGTTAATGCGCTTAGAAAGAGGAAGGTTATTTTGTTACACTGCTCAACGGAAAGATTGTATGTCTGCATGTTACTATATGGCAGACATTTTTGAAAACTTTCTTTGTAGGCATAACACAGTATTATGTCTTGGGTCCTATGTAGTTCACCTCTTGAAACAGGTTTGAATTTTACCACTCAAAATAAATTGATTTGCCTTTATGAGCTGCTGTTAAGGTCTGAGTTTTTAAAGCTGAATTTAGAACATTTATTAAATAGAGATAGCATTCATAAAATGAAAGCATGTCATGCTATCATGCATGATATTAATATCATATTTCATTTCAAATGGAAAACTACTGCTTTCTGAAAAAAAATTGCTGCCAATATCTCAGCTCTTTGAAGATATAAACAACTACAATAGCAGAAGATATAAACAACAACAATACAAAATAACTATTTCTCTTATTATTATTACTATTGCTATTCACATCCAGACTAATGGTACATTCTTAATGTATGCCTAATAAACACTGAATACCCTAGAGCAGATTGAAATGTAGCACAAAGTCTATTATTATTTCCAGTTTGCTTGGCCTCACTTCCAATATTTTTTATGCATTTTAAAACCTAAGCATGATGTTAATTGAAATTCCATTCTCGTAGTCCAGTTTATTAAAGCTAAAGGTATGCTTTAAGTAAAGTTTCTTTAACAATTTAACAGAAGGTGGACCTACCTATCAAAGGTAGGTCTTCTGAATGATAGGTCTTGATTCAGTATTTGCATATTTAGCAACATTGAAATGTGTTTAAATCTCATTTGCTTTACTGGGACTACGTTTTTTAAAGAAAAAAAAAGAACTTGGTGATTTCTAATAGGCAAGAGATACAGAATCTTTTATCTTTACATTGTTGGTTCAAATCCATCTTGACTGACAATGATGGTACCTAAGTGAATCAGTCTCACTGAAGTTCACCTAGATATTTTATATCACACAAATGACTCTTCTTGGCTGCATAAAGAGAAGGATCAGTTCTTTTTCATGTTGAGTGTTAATCTCAGCCTTTTGTATTCTCAGCCATACTTCTTCTCCATTCCCCCCCACCCCCCACCCCGACTTTGATTGTGAGAATAGAGGACACAACTTCAAAGAGACCAAACACCAACTTTCACTCATCAGGCGAACTGCTTAATTCTTACTGTTGCCACTGTTTGCTTCTGCTTCTGTGGAAGTACTAACAGCACGAAGAGGCTACTATCTCTGAACAGCACTGATGGATCCTGGTAGAACAGCTTGTTTAGCACTGCCAGGTTCCATATTTGTCTTTTATCTCTGATTGTGTGACTAGATAAGATTTCTTATTTCTTGCCTCTAAAGGAATGGGATGTATAATTTATCCTGACCTCCTGATATGACTCCTCAAAAGAATGGAAAGTCTGCAGGGAGGGTAAATTTAGGTATGATGGTTTCCTAGGAACTCAGGCAGTGGAGACTAACCTAGAGAACTACAGAGTGTCCTAGAAAAATGCTGTGTAAATACACTTGTTGCCAGGTCTGACCATATTCTTTAAGTGTTTGGAATAATCTTATGTCATTTGCATTGATTATTTTAGGGCAGATAGATTTGTAAAAGTGTTTTGGAGTATGATTGTGCAGAAAAGATAATTACTACTTTCCACAATAATATAGTACTTTAAAACCTGGTTTCATGCTGTTTTGAAACTTCTTCCTTTTTATTTCTAAATCTCAAACCCCTCTGGAAAAGGCAAAGCCCCAGAGTCCCTGAATAAGGAGCTGTCAGTGTGGCTTGCTGCTTTTGGGTTGTAATCTTTGGAAAAATTATCACTCAAGACTGCTTGAGAGGAAGTTAGTGTCAAAATGTCTCTGACCGGCAGGATCCAACAGCAGTTCTACCTGTAGCTTTCTCCCTGCAGTGCTGGATATTTATTTTTCCCTATGATATATTTTGATTTTGTAGAATCAAAGTTCCCCAACATACAAGAAGCAAACAAACAAATTCAATCAGTAAATTTCCAAAATACGTGGGTCGTAGTCATCCTGCATTTCAGTTTAAAGTACTGTTGAGAAACAATGGTTTGATTCATGAATACAGCATGTTCTATGTAGAATTTAAGATGAATGCATTTATGCATACCATCAGATAAAGACCTTTTCACAGGTAACAGATCTTTATTAGCAACTAAACAAAGTGCCCATCATAGTAGGGTCATAGTTGACAGAGGTGTGGATTACCATATGGCGTGGTATGTATGTCTAGCCCAAATGAATTTTGATGGTCTGGTCCTTAGTGACTTCCATCTGTCCTCAGCTCCAGTGAGACACAGAGTTACCATGTGCTAGATGAATACACATTTTATACTGGTTCAGAGATCTAACCTTAAGATAAATTTGGCTAAAACCATAAGATGATTTAGTTTCACATAGAATTCTCAAAATCTTGAATTACGGCTGACAGTAAACTGGCAGCTGGTACAGAAAAGAGAGCTCAGCTATGCTGTGCACCAGTGAGTGTATATCGCTCTGTGAAAGTTGAGTGGCTTTCAAGGGTGTCATTACACCTGGGAGGAAAGGCATGATAGAGTTTTGAGCAGATAGTGTCAGTGTGGAGTCTTGTAAAACCCTGGCATTTCACACCATGTTCACTATGGCCAGACATATATCCACATCTGTGAACATGTCTAGACCTGTCAGATCTTTCAGCATCACCTTCATCGCTTTGATTTGTAAGCCAAATTTGATTATTTCTCTTTTTCTATACTCGCTCCATCTGCCAAAACAGAAGTAGAGAATGAGAATCAATGGTTTTTCTAATTGGAGAACCCTGAACTTGTCAAAAGCAATATCCAGCTCTGTCTTCATGATCTGTGATGAGTTTATAAGCTTGTTAGTGTGATGGAACTTGGAAGAACAGAAAATAGCAAGACATGAAACTGATCCCTTTACTCAGAACAGTATACATTTAAGACTTTCTTCAGAAAATCCAGCTTCTGCAGCCCCTCTGTAGTGAGTGTTACTTACCTAGGTAGGCCAAGAAATGGCATGCCATAGGGTAGGGGGGTTTTATTCCTCATTACCAAACAGAATACTAAGCAGAACAAGCACTCTTTTGTATTCCTCGCTCTTGGAAACCACATTTTTAGAACATTGACATTCCTCACCTTAGTACTTGCCTCATTAATTCCAACTGTTACACTGGAGTTGGTATAACAGGTAATATTTGTCCTTGCAGATTTAACAGCTGAGCAAAGAATTACATATATATGGGCTAATGATGTGTTGAGACTACTGCTTACTGGCAGCAAACATTATGTCCTTCAATAAGGTGGGGTTCACAGGTCATTGTGTCTATAGCCACATCTCAATTATCAGTGCTCTGTAATCTGATCAATGGTCTGTTACCCCCATATTTTAGCAGTCAACACTGTGATTTTTAATTAAAGTTAGCCATTTGTGTGAAATGATTACTCTGTTCATTATCTTGACAATTCCATTACTGTATCAGGTAGAATAAAAAATTTATAGCAATGGAAAAATATATGAGCTATTGTAAGGTTCAAGGAGGTTCATCATGGCAGTTGGCTGAGGCTGTTATCATTAACATCAATAGAACAGGTCACAGTTCCTGGTATGTCACATGCCAGTTATCTCCTTTTAAATGAATTATACATATATTCATTAAAATTCCCCAAGTACTATGGGAACATGAACATTGCAAGCATTTCTACCCTACTTGCACTTTCACTGTTGTGATGTGCAATGGAGGCTAAAAGGATCTGCCTATGCAAGAGTTTGCATGTGTGATAATGCTTCTAGGAGCTCTGTTGAGTGTTCCACACACTGACATATGCAGAAGCTCTGTGTGTGACTCTGACCTCATGACCAGTGAGAACTTGGGAACCTAGCTTTGCTCTAAATTTTTTGGAGCTGGGCTTCAATGTACTTCTACACAAATTCCAGGGGAATAAAAGATGTGCGTGCCCTGAGAAGCAGCCCAAACTTAGTTTTCATGTTTGGATCTGGGAACTTTATAGAGAGGGGGACAAAACAGAAAGGAGTACAGCAGAGGAGCACTAAACCCACAGAAGACCATCCTGCTGAAAAGTTATCAGTATGCCATCTTGTGCTATGCAGGAAATGAAGTCTATTATTAGGCTCTTTTAGACAGGAATCATTGCTATTTAGACAGGAATCATCACTGTTGCGCTGATGTAGATCTGTCAACAGCACCTTAGCTTGCAAAGAAAGCCACAGAGACGTTGAACAGAAAAGAACATTGACACATGGCCCTTCTGTCATCTTTAAATGCCCTGAAGCCATTTTGGTTATGCATACTGTTATGAAGTCCAGTTTTAAGGCATTCAGACTGCTGACAGAGCTGCATTGGAGTTCACTTGTAATTTTTCCTCATATCAAAAGACAGGAATTGGGAAGAGAGGGGAAAACCTGTGAAGAGAGTGGGCTGGTTTTCTGAGCATCAGGAAATCTTCCACTCTTTCCACGGAAATTTTCAGATTTGCTTTTCTTGAGGACATACTAATACATTAGTATTATCTTTAGCATTGGATGCTATTGCTCTTTGTAGCTATCACTAGGCCAGTAGAACATAAGTCTTTTTCACAGGGAACAGCTTCAATTTGTTTCAGTGAGTAAATTTCTCAGGAATGACATTAAGTGGTTAGGGCATTAGGAAGAGGAACATGTGTATTCCAGCTTACATTCTCCAGTTTATTTACTTTTCAGAGGTCAGTCATCTCCACAGGGAGCCCACTCCACCTCCTCCAACTCTTGTGCTACAGGGTCAAGCTATAGCTTTGTGGTTATGCTGCTCTGCTATTTAAGCTCTGGGAATTCAAACACCTCAGTTTTCTGGCTTCCTGGGTAAGTGTTCTAGCTGTCAGCTGTGTGCATAAAAAGACAGAAACTTAATAGCATCAACTGATCTTTTAACAAGGGACTATACTGTCAGTACTAATCAGACATGACCAGACCACAGGTACCAGTCCTGAGCTTGTTCCAGCTCTGTGTAGTGGCACATATGTGTTTCTGCACCCAGATTCTGAAACAAAACTAAACTTATGTATGGAGTCGATGCCTGCGTGTCTTGACTGAGTCATCTGTCTGCAAGGACCAATTTGTTGACTCTGTGACATCTTTCATACTGCATAGAGAACAGCTCTCCCCATTCCTCACACAGTTTGCTGATGTTCCAGCAGACTTCTTGTATTGCAGGTTTCCAGTCTTTCTCTAATTGAAGTGACCAACTCCCAACTGAAGTAAAATTTGGCATGTGTGAATCATAGCCTGGTCCTAGCAACTATATACTTTAAGGACTCTCCTTTGCAGTTCTGGCACAGATGCTGCAAGGTGAGAGCACAAACTGCAAAGAACTGCGAAAAACATAGTATTTTGATTCTACCCTCCACGCTGTTAAGAAGGCTCCCATGTTAGCCTTCTTCAAATCTCCCTTTAAATCTTAATACATCTGTCTTAAGCACCTGATAACTGTTGTGCTGTGCCTAGTACTTTTGTTTCTGATCATAACTCTCTCACTGTTGTCTTGTGCTGTGTGCAGTATCCATAAGATGCTACTTAACTTTAATTCACCTGCCTGCATATGGATGTATGGATATTTGAGATGCCCTTTGTCTGTGCCAATTTGCTTCCAAATACCAGTGCAGAGGCCACAGGTCTCCAGTGAGACTTGTGTTGGGTCTGCCACCCCTTTGAGGATGTTTTGGATACCCTGGAACATCACAGGATCACAGAATGGTTGAGGTTGAAAGAGACCTTTAGAGATCATCTAGTGCAACTCTCCTGCTCAAGCAGGGTCACCTAGAGCAGGTTGCCCAGGACCATGTCCAGACAGCTTTTGAATATCTCCAAGGATAGGGAATCCACACCTGTTTCGGCAACCTGTTCCAGTGCTCAGTCACCCTCAGACTAAAGAAAAGCTTTTCCTTAGAGAAAATGTTAGTAGGTATTAAGAGAAAAAAATGTTAATAATTTCTATCACAAATGTTAGCAAATGCTTATGCTTAGGCAACTGAATTAAGTCCTCCTGATCTCCTAATCAGGAGATGTGTTTTTGTGGCCTAGATCACTGGAGTCCTGAACCCAGATGGAGACACAAAGATGCCACTTCTATCCAAATAATAATTAAGCCTAGGAGAAGTTGACTCAAGATGACCTTAATTTAGGTTTTTCCTTTATGTGTCTGTGTAAGATAGGTGTCTAAACTCTCACTGTAATCAAGAGGAGCTCATTTAGCCACCCTAAATTCTCTGAAAAGTCTGCATAGGTCTGGTCAACAGGGCACAAGACCTGTGGCAGGCTTGAATTCTTCTCAAGTAGCTGAAGCTAAGTGGGATACTGGGATCATATCCGGTGGCTCTAGGCACCCATGTTTTGACAAATGAATAGAGTCCTAAATGTCTTAACTTCAGAATAATCTCACCTTATGATCCTGTCCTTTGGCCTGCATCCATTTTTACATTACTAGAAGACATATTTACATTATTAGAGGACAACTGATAGCTTAAACTCACATTTCTTGCCTTGGAGTCCATTTTTCCCTTCCCCCCATTAGTTATGATGAGGTTTATTTCTCTGGCTGTATCTCAGTTCTTACCTTGTTCTGAGTTTAAACAATTGTTTGTGTATCAACGAAGAGCGGAATGCAATATGATCCTTTTTTTTGGGGGGGGGGTAGATGTCAGGGAAAGGTTCTGGATAAATTAGATTTTCACAAGGGTTATGAGGTAAGGTCAATGTGACAGGACTTTCAGTATTCTTGCTTCATAATAAACAATAGTAATGGTTCAACACTGTATAAAATCTGATAAGAAAGAAAACCACAAAAAACAGCAAAGTGTCACAAGACACCTCCCACATAGATTATACTCTCTGCTTTGTCTGCAGAGATGACAGGAACAGCAAAATGCACGGAGTGAGATACAATTCTACCCTGTTACCATTTGTAAAAAAGTGCACTGGAAGCACATGTACAGGTAGAGGGTGCATCATCAGCAATAAAAAGCTTCTTGCCACCAAAAAAATACTTTTTATCAGCAAGGGAGAGCTTTTGCCAGTTGTACCAATGACACCAGGAATGCCATTAGGATTATGAAAATGTTGTAAAAAAAAAAAAACTCCGCAAATAGGTTTCCATGAAAACCACGTCACTGAGATTATGTCAAGAAGAAAATAAACAATTCATGAGGCAAAATTGTTTGGCAGAGGAAAATTAGAATGTAAAGCTCTCTATTCTGTGTCTGTGTAAAAGGTACTCATCATTTGTAATGATCACAAGGAAAATATTAGAAGAGCTTAACAACATTACAGAAATGTAAATTAAAAGCAAAAACAAAAAAAGACAAAACAGCAAAGAAAACTAAACTGAAATGAAAACAAATATGAATATATTCTTAGAAGCTATTAAATATCATTTACAATTTAGAAGCACAAAGAAAAGGAAACAAATATCACAAAGCTGATTACTAGGAAATTACACTTCAGCTGTTTAGCTTTCTTAGTTTCCTATAACTAAAACATTGGTAATAGGGAAAATACACAAACATAAATTAAAACCTGAAAAAAAAAAAACCCCTTCATGTCACATAGCCCTCCAGTGCTAAATAGCTTTAAGAGAGAGAGAAAAAAAAACCTCACTATTTAATGATAAAGAGTATAGTCTTAGAGGAGGAAGAAGGGATGGGAGGGAAAAATTACAACAGAAAAAGAAAGGAAACACAAGAAGCCATATCTCTACATTCCTTTTCTCATGTTTAGATTGTACTTATTCTCTGAAGATATGTGCAGAATAGTGAAAGAAGCTGCTATCGCTTTGAATTGCATCTGTAGGGGAACCAGGAATAATTAAATTTCTTGAGCTGTTCTGAACACTAAAGCAACAGCCTTCCTCCCAGAAGAAACTGTTGCAGAAGGAAATAGAGATAAGGAAAAATCAGTACCAGAACTCTACCCAGTCACAATACAGATGGAGACTTCCGCATCGTTCAATGCACAGTTGTGTTTGGGGGCTGCTGTATTTTTCGCACTTCTACTTAAAAGCTGGCTAAGGTGAGCCATAGCTCTGTTCCCCACAGTTGCACTGCAGTACTGCATAGCCACAGGCTGGAGGAAAGTTAGGAAGTTTCACCATTATGGAATATCTTGAATTCCTTCAACAAGACAGAAACTAGCAGGTTTTTGGAGGATTGCTACTGAGTACATTGAATGGCTGAAGGACAGAAACAACCAGATTAGTGAAACAGATCCTCGTGCAGATACAAAATCTAGAAGAGAATTCTAGATACCATCTTCTTGATTTACTGAATGCATTTTCCATATGTTGCTTCCCAGTTCCTCATTCCAACTGTTAAAAAGCACCTTTTGAAAATGCTGTAGGATTTATCTATGTAGTTTGTTAATGTTATAGTCTCTGGACATTCTGTAATGGGAAATTGGCTCCACCATAAAGCTACCCAACCTAATCTACCATACTAGTGATTTGTATGCTCCTTAATGAGGGAAAAAGTGAATAAGCATCAAGTCTACACAATACTTACTGACCTTCATTTTTATAACCTTTTTGTCATCCTGCAGAGAACTTTGTGTTTCTGGTGATTTATGTTCAATTTTTCAGAACATATAACTTGCAACGTAAAACATGCAATTAATATACTTCTTTAATATCTTAGTGTGATATGTAAGATGTTAATAATTATGGGCTATTGTAAACTATCTTGTCATGTTAAGTCAATTAAGCAAGGTTTTGACAAGTCATCAGGTGAAAACACTTTATATACAGAGATCTTATATACAGAAGGCTGAAGGTCATATGTTGAATTATACAAATATGCATACAACACAAAGCAAATGAGCATCTCTTCACAAATAACAAGTCTTAAAAATAGGAGGACTTTCCTTAGCTGCTTTTTAAAACAGAGTGCATAAATAATGAGGAAATGTAAAGATGCCCAACTTTGTAGCTGGTAAGAGTAATCCCTTGGCAGTAATGCATTCCACAGAAGTGTTGGTGGATTTGATGGCAAAAAATCAGCGGAATTCTACTAAAATGTTACTGAGAGTAGACATTGGAAAATGGGTCTCCCAAGCACCTTAATGAATTAGGTGGAAATGGGCTGCACTTTTGAGTTTCTATCACTTTATTTTGTCTAAACTGCACTTTATATCTCAGTACCTTTTGGATGTGGTCTCTGGCTCAGTTAGAATTCAGATGTTTCTGTATGTGTCCACTGGAAGAGATGTTGGCTTCTAGAAGAATTTAGGCATGAATTATATGGCTTATACAGCACCCAAAGTGGGGTTTTATAAGCCATGCATCATATTTGTTAAGGGAAAAGACAAATTGTGATGGCAAGTAAGGTTACAGAGATGCATCATATGCATTTGTAATAACAAGCAGTCTCAAGACACAGCTTTGACAGCACATTAATGGAGCAGAATTCAACTAAATTAATCTAAATGAAACAGAATCTCTTGTGAAAGAACTTGGTTTCTTGGGACTAAAAATGCAGACAAGATATGTAGATAATGATCTATTAAAATGACCTAACACTATGTATATATTGTATATTTAAACTTTATCTACAAATGCTCTATCAACTACTTAGCACATATGTAAAGCATACTGGTATTGGGACAGTCTGCCTTTGCTAGAAGACCGAAGTAACACTGCAGTGTTTAGAAATACTGACAGTACTTTCGATCAAAGAGAAAAATATACCACATTGAGTTTTATGCTAAAATTGTATAAAATAATTACCCAAATACAAAAGAAGCAAGGAGAAAGCTGCTAACACATTCTTTCTCATCAACAGCACCTTACATATTTCAGAATTAGAGGTGAACAGAGCTTAGCCTTGTGTTTTAGTTAAAAGCTGATACTTTCATCATCTCTGTATATAGCAGCCCCATGCTGGGGCATTTTTATAAAGCAGTTCTAAAATAGTGGATTATACATCTCAGCTGATTTGAATTTTGTCATTCCAAGTATCAGATAAAACCCAGCTGAGTTGGTAAGAGCTGACAAGGCTGTAGCTTGAATGACATACCATTCTTAGAAAGACAAATCAGATAAATTATCACATTTGATAAAGACTTTCTTGTCTTCATAGGGAAATGATTCAAAGGAGTGAGCACGGAGCATGACTCTAATAAGCAAGTATTGAAAGGAAGTTCCTTCTTTCCAGCCTGTAGGAGGAGGGGAGATACAGGTATCTCTGTGGATACCTTTGTGCAAAGGCAGAGGTGCTTGCAAATGGGATTCACCCCAGCTGGCATTTTGGGGCCTACTGTAGGCAAAGGAAAGCTAATGAGAAGAGCACATCTAAAACTTTCAAAGTAAGGATTTTCTGGGATTTGCTTCTGTGAAACTGGGATTCAGAGATTATAAAATGCATTGTTATAAAA